>NC_142828.1:4887035-5212749 GCF_057945365.1 Rhopilema esculentum | reverse complement strand
TCAACACCTACTCTACAATGAGCGCCCCCTCCCCCAAATATTTTGAAAACATATAGAGACCAGCAAATCTTTACAATAGTAATCAGTTTAAATATATTGAATAAAACATATGCTGTTTCAATTTGGAAAATCTTCTGCAACTACTGACAGAATCACATAAAAATACATTTGAAGGTATTGACTATTTAAATATTCAAGATGCCACACCAGTATTTATGCAAATCTACTAGGATTTTGACTCGGATGAAATTGAAATCTTGTAATTATTATGCCCATAACAGGTGTGATTGATTTTTCTAAAAACAATAATTGTTTAAATTCCAAAGCTCAATTCTTTATTGGTGGATTTTTGTCTTTTTCTCAATTAGCCCTACTCTCTAATGGGACCAAAAATATGATAGAATACGGTAAACAAGAGTGGCTATGGAAGTAAGGAAAGTATTGTACAAAATAAGGCAATGTATTTCATGAGAATTTAGAAAATGATTTACGAAATTCGTTACACTGGTTGAAAGCTATCTTTTGCAGCTTGGAATTGTGTTCTTAAAAAATGAATTTTACTTCTCTTTCATTCTATACATTATGTTAAAAGAACTTTGACAGGCATTTACACGCCCCTTTGAACCATTTTTCCTTTAGAAAAATCACAAAGGGGGGCTGCGATGCCACTACTCGCGCAAAAAAACAAAGCGAATATCTCAACATTTCAATTAACGCTTTGTCGTAGTATCACAATAACCTCAAAGCAAACAACATTGATTCACGTTTGCGAAACTCAAATCAACTAATAACATGGCTAATAAAACGCAACCTGACATGTCACCCTATTCCTCAACCAGATGCATATAGTATTTTCTGATGTCTTGCAATTTTTCACAACGATTGTGTGTTACCACTTACCTGATAGATAGGTATCTTAGGCCGTAGCTTTGCTACACTTCCGGAAAAGAGCTGTGAATCAGTGAACGAGTCGGCGCCTTTTGTCGTCCCAATAAAACTTGAAAACATCCGCAACGCTCCTTCTCTTTCACTTCTTTGACCAGGCTTTTCTTTTGCCATAAATATTAAAGCAACGTTTCTGTTCATGCACCCCAACGAGAGTTGCCGCAAATCCCAAAATCCTATGCCAGTTTTTATTGGCTGTTTCGTTTTGACCGGTGCTCAGAAGACGTTGAGCACCGGTGAAAAAACAAATGATTGGATAATGCTGGATCTGAGCACCGGTGAGAAAAGAGTCAGGGGCGGATCTAGAAAGTATTCTGACTGTCGCACACAAGGGTGTGGTCGAAAAAATCATTCGTGACCACACCCATAGTTTTTAAGGATATTCACCCCCCTCTCATTTGAACAGTCGATGTGCACATTAAATTGGCTTCAATTAGAACGTGGTCAAACTGTTGTTTATTCCTTATCTGAGTTTTCAATTGATCCTACAGAATCATTAACAAATTTTACACAATAGAGCATGCCCCCTAGCTTTTCATATGTTCCTATGTCTCAATTACTCATCCACCCTCATATAATCTAATCAATCTTGTGTTGTTTCTTAGCCAAGCGTAAATCAAGAGACTCTATTCTTAAGCGTATTGACACCGTTTTCCTTTCATAATCAGGCAAAAATTCGAGTTGTCTCTCTTGATTTGTTTTTATGGTATACGATGACAAACGAGGTCACACAAAAAAATGAAAAACATTATTGCAATGAATTTTCAGAACTATTCAAAAAGAACAAATTTACACAAATATTCATGAAAACCTGCATTAATAACTAATATTATTTAATAGCTAAACCAAATCAGCTTGTAAACATGTAATTTACTCCGAAGAAACCCCTTCGAATTCAGGTGAATACCCAAGCAGGTAAAGATTACCCGGAAATATCTGATAGCTGATAAGGAACTGAAAATCCACATTGAAAAGATTCACTTTGAAAGCTTTGTCCAAATAAAAATCTCACTAACATTATTTCTTCGCCAGAGCCAAATCGAAGGTATCACCTCAGTCCAGTGCATTTATTGACATTACTAGGCCTTCGATCCATGGAGGAAGTAATGAATATCGAAACTTGAAAACATCCTGTGTCGAATGTTACTCTGAAAATCTAGCAACCCTTGTCTTGCAAATTACCAGGAGTCGACTCCGTAGCACAAAATTCCTTTTCTCCAGTGAAAAACTTCCCTATGCCAGGAATAAATAAGCTCAAATCATACTGCTACTAATAATACTGTGCGCCGAAATAATACTGCACGGTGTCCATTGTCAAATATAACTGAAGCATAATTCCTGAGCAAATACAATTAAAACACAAATGGGAAATTCGTCAATATGCGAGAAAGTTGTTGTTGAGGAAAAGTCTCTTTCGAGACGGACTTTTAGTATAATTTTAAAGGCCGACCTCCACTTGGCCGCGCGTACGGTGCGGCCAAGTCAGCGCAGCTTTCACTTCCTTGCAATTTGATTGGATAATCTCCGACGTACGTAGAGCGGCCGCTCTGAGAGTAGAACCAGGTTCTACTTTCAAAGCGTACAAAGTTTGAACGTGACGGGCAAGAATATTGCATCATACCGAGTCACTGGGCATGCGCTGACTTGGCCGCACCGTACGCGCGGCCAAGTGGAGGTCGGCCTTAAAAAGTTTGACTGTCGCATGTGCGAACGGTGCGAACGTCTAGATCCGCCCCTGAAAAGAGTTGATTGGCTAGCTCCGTTCGTGACAATTCTAATTTGCGAACCCACCGGTGCTCGGAATAGCATGGAATAATGGGATTTCATTGGAGGATGATTTTGTCATCCGCAATCTAATTGGTCAGCACTTGCATTCTACCAGAATTTCTTTCTGGTGAATATGCCAGGATTGTAAACATTGACGCGACAAAAGAAATTTTTTTGGACAAAAGGATATTTTTAATGCAAAATAGATGAAAACATCGAATCAGTAGAAATCTTTAGCTTTTTTGGAAACACACTCAGGAACAGGTACAAGAAACAGTACTTTGAAATCTGACCGGTGCTCAAGCACCCTTTACAACCCCCTGGATCCGCCACTGTATCTCCTTCACATCTTAACATTAGCGACGAGAATGTCTGTACAACTCAATCCATTACCACCATTCGATCCGAATGCAGAACTTGGAGCGAGTGTTGCTGCCAGATGGAAACTTTGGCTACATAATTTTGATACTTTTCTTGTGGCTAGCGGAATTCGAGACGTTAAGCGCCAGAAGGCTTTGCTACTTTATCAAGCTGGACCCAAAGTTCGAGAAATTTTTAACCAGTTGAGTGATGTCGACGGAGAAGGGGGTGAAGACAACTTTGCGACAACAAAAGCCAAGCTCATTGAGTACTTCGAGCCTCAGAAAAATCGATGGTACGAAGTTGATCGTTTTCGTGAAACTCGTCAGGGAGATCAAGAATCGCTTGATACCTTTCATAAAAGACTCAGGCAGATGTCCAGTACATGCGAATTCGAAGATATAGACTTTGAAATCGAGGCACAAATAATTATTTGGGGTCGATCCTCCCGTATAAGACGCCGAGCTCTGCGTGACCCTACGTATACCCTTAAAGACATGCTAATCGATGGAAGACGGGATGAAACCAGTTCGTATCAAGCCCGAGATATAGAAACAACCCACGTACACACGGAAACAACGAACCGTTTGCAATCGAAGTCTGATAACAAGATTTGCAACAATTGTGGAGGAGAATGGCCGCACAAAAATCAATGCCCCGCACAAGGAAAAACATGTCGCAAGTGCAATAAACCGAACCACTTTCAATCATGTTTTAGGAGCTCAAAATTCTCGAAGCAGAAACAAAGACGTCCTGCACATTCTCGCAAATCACACGCAGCGGTGAGACCTTTGCAGCATGAGGATAATTCTAGTGACGAGGAATACTTGTATACGGTCTCAAATGGCAACGACAAATTATCAAAACGCAGCCCTGTGGTAAATGTTGTGGTCGAAGGTCACAAGTTCAACATGATATTGGATACCGGATCCACAATCAACGTTAAGCCCAATCTCCAGTGAGAAAAAAAACTGCGAAATGCAAAAAAGTTCGCGCGAAATACGTTTTAGGCATGCGCAGTAATCTTTTGCTGGTATTTCTCGCGAAGAATTTGTCCGCGAAAAAAAGTTAAAATGGGTTTAACTTTTTCGCTTTTCGCTTGTGAAATCCTTCAACAGCCAATCATATTCCGTATTCCTTTGTCACGCTTCCAAACTTGACATTCCAATGTCGTGAGGTCAACAAAAGCATTCAAAGGAATTTGTCGCGTGAAGTATTTCGCAGCGAAATTTCGCAAGACTTTTTCTCACTGGAGATTGGGCTTTATCGATAGAAATACTTGCGAAAAGATGCACGGAGTCAAGTAAGAACAAACCAAAATCAAAGCTTTTCCATTTAACTCTTCGAAACCAGTTTATTTTATGGGGAAATTTGAATCGACGATTACAACAAAATTTCGCTATGGAGTTGCAACATTCTATGTCCTAAAAGATCGTAATGCTGGTTGTTTACTGTCAGCCAATACAGCACAAGAACTTTGAGTCATAACACTGAAATTGAACAAACTTGCAGTTACAGCAACCCCTACAAAACATTTTGATCCGCAAATTGATGCCATAATTCAACGTTTCAACAAATTCTATGAAGGAACTGGTAAACTGAAGGGGTACTCGGTGAAGCTGAACATCGACGAAAAGGCAATACCACGTGCACAACCGCAAAGGAGAATTCCTTCTCATTTGAGAAAGAAAGTTAAAGAAGCTGTCACCCTGCTGGAAAAAGAGGGGATCATTGAAGCTGTGCCAGAAAATGCGCCTTCGGATCTATCTTGATGATTCTTTTTAAACTTTGTATTTCAGAGAAAACACCATTTCATATCATTCAGCAAATCACAGCTGGGTTCGCACAACCACCCCCAGTTGCACGCACACACTAACAAAACCTCAACGTTCTATATATATACTGTAAACTAATTAATCCAAAATAAACTACCAATGATGATGCTCTATTCAATTTACGTCAATTGGCTCAAACGAAAGTGTAATTATTATAATTGAAGCAATTAGAAAATAAGGTAAACAAAAGCGTCACAAGGGGCAAGATACAGTTAAGGCTTAATTACACAAACCAAAAACCTTAATCGACTACGCAATGAAAATTTACGTGAAAACCCGAACATGGCCTGTTTTAAGGATATATACACGTGTTTGAAACAGTCGTAGAAATGTTAACAGTCACTAATGCCAAATATTATGCGCGTTGTCAAGTTCTTGCTTGTAAATACTGCAACCTCTTGCTCCCCGGAAAGATCGTTTTCAGTGGCGCGACGCCTTAAAACGTGGTTATGTGCAACGATGAAAAGTTTAAAACCACTGAATTTTCGAGGGTTTTACAGGTTTGTGTTCGCAGATTCGACAGTAAAAGTTCAAAGATAGATAAGCGTGTTCTGATTTCTTGGCTCGACTGTTCTTATAGTTTCATCTTATTCAACAACGACTAAACAGCTCACTTCGGCAAAACTGGTATGCTTCAAACGTCTCGAAATAACAACGGCTATCCGAACATCTAAAATCACGTCTAAACTCTATCGAATGAATTAAACGACAATTTCAACTCGACTGGACTTGCACTGAAAGAACATACACTTTTAGCAACATGAGTGACGCACACAAAACCCTAATGACACAAATTAACGGCAAATGGACTAATAACAGCTAAATTAGAGATGACACGATGACAAACAAAATGACTGACGCAAACATCGGAAGACATTCTCATTAACAGTAACGAACCACAAACACGATGCACGACAGGCAAAACTAGTTGTATAACATAAGCAAGTGGTTCAACCAGTGAGGTGTACAGAATACGCTAGAGGGATAACTCTGTAGGGAGGCAGTGAAGCCTATCGTTTTCCGCATTGTGCGCCAAGAAGCGACACACAGTGTATGGCGTTCTGTTGCATCTCGCTATCAGGAATGTTATTTCGTGCGTTTCTTTTTGGTTTAAGAATTTACATACTCAAAAGAAAAGGCAGTCTTTAATAGCGTTAGAAGTAAACGGATCCCGCCAGTATTTCTACGGATATAAGTGGGGATGGATCGATTTTGCTTCACCGGTTTGTTTACGATTAGGCCTATCCTTACCATTAGGTTCTTCAATATTGTCACTTTTCTGTAAAATTTATAAACTTTTTCTTAAATTTTATTTCTTTGGTACTTGCTAGATTCCTTCTTGCTTCATGACCGATGCCTTGCAAGGTGATCACTTGATACACCTCGTCAAAAATATTGGCTTCAAATATTTGACTGTTTGTTCGCAAAGGTACGCCAAAAAAATTTAAGAGACAAGTCATAAATAAGAACAAACCAGGTATTCGCTTTCAGATCAACAAACTCGTTTTGTTTAAAATTTTAAGGCACTGCGAAGAAAACGCTACAGATCCTCCAAAACAACGGTCGGTACCATCACTGTTAATGTCCAGAATTATGATTTACCTTCCAATTTTCCTTAAAATCCAATAATTTACGTTCGTAGTTGTTTCAGATTTTCCAGTTTAATCACTCAATACTGAATTTTCGCCTGAATTCTTTGCTTAATATTGCACGTTTCATTCAAGTGTTTGTACGGCACTTCTCCGTTCTTGCCGTGCAAATGAGATTTCTCCTGGCTTCACTTCCTGTTGTCAGAGATGCCTCGAGTCGAGTTGACCATCTAGCGTATTCTATTCACCTCATTGGGTTCAACTCACTTGCCATATTCAAGCGAGTTGCACAGACAGAAATCCCATTCGCACAACATTAAAGCGAGTCGCAGAGAAAGAAATCTTATTCGCACAAAATTCAAGCGAGTCGCAGAAAAGAAAACTGATTCGCACAAAAATTCAAGTGAGTCGCACATAAAGAAGCTCGTTTGTAATAGTTTACGTTGTGTGCAGGAGCGCCTACACATGGGGGGGGGGGGGGGGGGCTGGAGGGGCAGCTGCCCCTCCTGCCCTCTTCGAAGAGAGGCAGAGGGGGCAAGAAATGCCCTGAAATATAAGAAAATACTATAGAATATTATCGATAATCGATGACCACTTTGACAACACTCGTTGTGTTAATATTTAATGTATTAGAAAATATTAGAAAAATGATAACACCAGCACAAAAAAGCAGAGAATGAAAAGTTTGTCTGTGACAGGGTCGGCCACAAGAGACAGAGCGACAAAGATAATAGATGATAAACAGAAGATGTGTTCCCTCCGAAGTACTCCAGAAACCTAAGGAGGATAAATCGGTATAAAAACTTGGCGGGCAATCAAAATTTTACAACAAGCCCATTTATAACAGCCATGATTTTTAGAAATCCAAATATTGTGCATAGTGACAAGGCCATTTAATACCCTTTTTTATGTATGGATAATTTCGTCAACATTTTCTCTATGTTTAGAATCTTTGATGGTAAGAGCCCCAGCTGTATGGGTGGCACATATTCAAGTTGATCAGGGGCGGATCCAGTGGGGTGCGAAGGGGGCTCGAGCACCCCTCAGATTTGAGAAAAAACTTTTTGGGGATTAAAGCTTATTCTACCACAATTTTGTTTATTATTATTTAAACCATTTAAATAATACCGGGAAGTATGCACATCAACTGAAATTGTTATTTCCGCTTCAATGCCCCGTCTCACAACTGTTCAACATTGTTATTTCAGTCCATGCATTGAAGTGTTATGAAACTCCCCCTGGTTGTCCTGTATAGCATTCTACAGACTCGGAAAGCATTGTCTCCTCTTATATCCAGCCACTTAAGGAACCCGTGGCCCATTGGCGGATCTACAGGGGGGGCCGGGGGGGCCATGGCCCCCCCCAAACGATTCGACAACGAGAAACTTTGAATGAAAAGACAGTAAATACATTAACTAAACATGTAAATTGATAAGGTAAAAGTTTTTGCATAACAAGAAACTAGTTGTTTATATAACTAACAAACCAAAATTACTTATTACATTACATGAGAACACTAACTGCGAGCATAGAAACATGAGAGCTTTGATTGAGTAATTTTGTGGAAATCAGTGATCCCAACTGATGTCAATATATTCAGAAAAGAATTTGAAAAGGAAGTAGCTATATCGTAGCAAAAACGTTATCGGAGATTTTGCCTTTGAAACGAAAAGCTACATGCGAGCTCATTTTGCGCGAGAAGTGGTGTGTTTCAATGTTGAGTATTGCGATATAATAGCAACGTCATTTTGTCCATCTTTTAACTACTTACAGCTTTAATGGGATTCGTCTTGATTTTAATGCTGCGAATGAGTCAATGAGTTTATCGCTCGTTGGTGTTCTGTCACGGTGAACTTGCAGAAGAAGTAGGGATTCTAATCTCTCCTCAGACATTGTTGACCGAATTGCTGTCAGGGTACTATTCAGTTTAGAAAATAGTCGTTCGGGTTCTGCTGTTGTCACCGGTAGCACAGTGAGAATGTTGAGTAATGTATGCAAATTAGGAAATACATCACCTTGGCAGTCGCCTAAAGCGCCGATAGCGGTATTTGCTACTGTACTTGTTCCACGTGACAGCCATTGCTGCTTCCAAATTTCATACTCTCCTTCAACAATGGACAAGGGGTCTAAAAAGACTCCGTATTTTAGTGCTGCAGGCAAAATATCTTGCCAAGTTGATTCTTTGACGAAACAAGGCAGAATTCTTGTAAGCGTCGCAATCTTCTGCTGATGGGGACCAAATCTTGCTTTCATATCTCCAGCCACTTCATCAAGAAGAGGTAAAAACACATTGATACGATAATAATCAATGGCTTTTTGATTGGCTTCACCTGCATTTGATCTGAACCTGGATTGACTGACTGCTCGAGGAATTGCGTGCATCTCTTCTCTGGTCACTCCAATATTTTCGCCAAGAAGCATTGCCTCTTCAAACATCGAAGCAAACTCATTTTCTTCACCTTTACGCCACGTGTAAAGCTTTGACTGTGTCGCAGAAATCGTCGACATTGCTTTCACAAGATCGCTACCAATTTGTTGCAAAGAACGGGACACTGGGCGAAGTACAGCAGACACTTTCTCGGCCAATACTAGCGCTACAAGGAACTGAGGGTCTTGCAAACTTTTTAACAATCTCCTGGCATCTTTTCTTGTATCTAATGAGTCCCAAGCGAGCATTTCCTCCAAGCACACAACGATGTAAGGCAAAAGCTGTCGTGCAACCAAAACTGATTCATGTCTTTCGACAAATCTTGTTTCACAGAGGGTCACCAACTGCCGTCGCTGAAGCTCTTCAATTGATTCTCGTGCTATGACTGCTTGCAAATAGCTGTTTCTTTTCGCATGCTTGAAGAAATTGTTGATATCTTTGATGTCATCCATGCAATGTCTGATTGCAGGTATCTTTGCGGCTCGAGAACAACTTAGATTTAGCGCGTGCATGCAGCAGTGGAAGTAGTCAGCGAGTGGCGCAGCAGATTTGATAAAGGAGCAAACACCAACTCGCTCACTGGACATCGATGCAGCACCATCATATCCTTGACCAACGAGGTACTGCAAATCCAACCCAAGCTCACTTATATGGCGGAGTAGAGTCTCCCCTATTGCCTTGCCACATAGCTTAATTTCATTGTGCTCTGTTTCATCTGATTGGTCACTGCTTTTTATGTCTGCAATCAGGTCTAAAATTGCGACCGGTTCTTCTTTGATAATTTTTGGCACATTTTTTGTGTCAACGTAACGAATTGCAATGACCAACTGTTCTCGTTTCGCACAATCTTGGGTTTCGTCGGCCATTATTGTCCAGAATTTTGCATTTTTTACATCTCTTACTATGTCCTCTTTGACAATATTTCCTGCACAGGCAATTAGCTCGTTTTGTATCGTTTTGCTTACCAAAGAAGCATTGCGTTTGCAAGATTTCAAGTGATCTTTCAAGTTTGTATCTCCTCCCCGTACTCTCAATCGCAGCAATGCCCTGAAGTTTCCATCATTGTGCTTGGGTTCCATCCCAGTTGAATCTACTGGTCCATCATCACGATGGCCTCTAAGCGCAATATTTTGCCTGGCGCATGTTAGAAGGGTGTCGATGATGGGAACCAGCGCAGTCCTGTTTCTTTCAATCTCTTTCTGCCTTTCAATGTTCATTATTGATCGAACGTCCTTCTCACTCCCAGGTGTTGCACGGCTCAAGAACTCCGTGTACTTTATGGCACATGTCTTATGAAAAGATGTTTCTTGGTGACTTGTGAGGGCTCCATTTTTCCCTGTCAAGTCTGAAAAGTTTACAAGAGGCTTGTTAACAAGTTTGCCCATTGACTGGCCTGCTCCACCTCCGTATTGTGCACCTCTTCCACCTCCACTCTCGCACGTCTTGAATAAAACGCAATAAACACACCAAGCACCGCAACATTTTGGCTCTCTGCTGACAGCTAGCCAGGGGAAGGTTTTCAAGTGATTTTCACCCAGAAAACGCTTCGTTGTCGAGGACATACCAACCATGAGCTGATTCTTTGGTTTTTTCTTTTCAGAAAATGGATATTCATCCCTTCTCTGCGGCACCCACCTCTTCGATAAATATGCTTCCCTTTCGTTATCTGTCAGCTGTTCTCCTCGTTTTGTTTTCATTATAGCTCTACCAATGTCATATCTATCAGATATTGCAACATTTACTTGTGTCGCCATACAACAGAGGTCTGGGTGTGTTTCCTCTTCAGGACAATCCTGGACTACCGCAACTTGGCTTTGTGTGTCGAATTCTTCACCAGTAGATTTTGATTCAAATTCTTGGCAAGTGGTAGTTTCACATGTTTTAGAGATTTCAGGGTTATCTCCAACTGAACTGGTGCGGCTACTTTTTGAGAAGAATGATTCAAGAGTTCTTGATTTCTTTGGCGGACCAGACATTTTAATCAAACCTCCAGTCGGCTTTATTCTCTCGCTTTCAGTGAGGCAATAAGTTGCAAGTGGATGTGTAACACAAGAATTATGATAAGCCTAAAACAATAGTTCAATGCAAAATTAGATGTGACCGGATCTCGCGGCTCATATGGACTATGGTTTAACACAAATCATGACTGCGATCATGAATGAATGACGTCTGCAAACGTTAATGGTTGAGAAAGTTATGGCTAAAATGGGTTACAGTTCAAACATTGTTCATCGTGTTATTGCGATTGTGATACCCAAAAAGCGTCACTATTTCCAACAAAAGCAAAACAGTACCTATAACTACTCAGCTTTGCCTGTTATGCTGCGATGAATTTTTGGTGACTACCCATTTTGAAAATTTACCATTCAAATTATACGCACCAAATACGTGGGGACTTTTGCTCATTTTCTAAATCTTTTTTTCATCTTAAGGGTACGTGTCTTATGCCGGCTTCTTGAACACAGGAATTATAATGTCATTCACGAACTCTGATGCGTCATAGTTCCCCTCCCAAGTCAAGCGCGAAAGCTGCTGACCAAATATTCAATATGAATATTTGTAAAGGCTGAAATACACGATCAGTTTTTTATGTCAGTTTTCCCCAAAGTTATTTCTATATCCGTTTTTCATCAGTTTAACTAAAGAAGCGCGTGTTTACACGATTAGCCAAAGTTCATCAATTTTTCATCATGTATTTTAGCCTTTACTTCGCTTGGAAGTTTCTCGCAGCAATGAAGTTTCTTAATTTTCAGTGTTCTGAGAGTGTACCTTCTTATGAAATTTTTTGATAGAAAGGGGCGTTTCCCGCGTTCGGTGAGACTTTGAAGGGCGTGTCTGTGAAATTTTCGCAGGCCTCCTCTTCTTTCATAAATGGCCCTCCCCAAACGCAGACGCTGGATCCGCCCCTGCCGTGGCCTGTAAATTATACGAGTTTCTGCACCCGTGGAAGTGAATCTAGCCAATCACGGTGCCAGGTCGAGGGGTTCTAAACTTTGGCGCGAGAACCCATGGATTTCAAAAATCCAAAACATCAAAGAATACCGACCAAACCAGGGGGAGTTTCTTCGCTTCAATCTACAGTCAAATGTATAAGTGGTTTTATGACCAGGGGGAGTTGAGCTTGAACAGGGGGAGTCGAGCTTGAACAGGGGGAGTTGAATTATGATACAGCACGCGACGAATGCTTAGGCGCAAATTTGCAATATGTTTTCGTGGGTCTTTTGACGATCTTTACCTGATGCTCGACGCTGTAACGGCAGAACTTGTAAACGCTTTGGTTTATATAACAGAACGGTTTCAAGTTTCAACTCCGTGTTTCACGTCTTATTCATAGACCATGAGGTATGATTTATATTCAGAGGATAAAGCTTGCCCGAGCCCTTGTTATTCTTTTTTTAATCATTCAAGAACTACATAAAAAACATATCAAAAACTTGCCCTTACTATTATTGACCAAAAGGGGTTTCCTTTTTATACCTACTTATATTCCTGCGAATATTTTTTTCTCTAAGAATTTCAAATACATAAAAATACTCAAAACGCCAGGCCCATAGCGAAACGTTCAGGGCCTTCTTTGTTTGGTTTGGCGTCATATGTCGATGCATGCTGTGTTTGAATCCCTGTGTTCAACTTTTGCACTGCACTTCAAGGGCTTCATTCCACCAGCCACGTTATTTTTTTGGTCAAGCTGATCAAGTTCTAATAAATGGCTGCAAAGAGTCAGAAATTAAATTTTGCTTCGAAAATTTGTGGGCTCGGGCCTTTTGCCACTGCGGGCCATCATATCATATTTTACTACAGTTTCTATACTTTTGTACCCTAAGTGAATATAAGAGGGGCGAGCTGCAAATTGCGTTCAATTGGCATAAAAGCTGAAACCAAAAATTACTATATAAATCAAGGCATCCAGGCTTTTTAGTTTATGGAAGACTTTCATTTCATTATGGCTTATTAGCAGGGGTACGGAGTTTGTGCATAGCAACACCCTGGGTTACCAGCTTACGTTTTAGAACCCCTCAGAATAATTTCTAGATCCGCCCCTGATTGATATTTTGTTATGTTACCCCACCCTTGCCCCCCTCCCACCTAGGAATACTCGATTATGTTAGTAGAAAAATTCCACAAATTGCCCTCGGCACCAACACTGCCCCTCCTGCCCTAAGCTGGTGCAGGCGTCCCTGGTTGTGTGTTTCCTTATAAAAGCCTTTATTGCAGTTGCTGCTTTTCCGTAAAAGCTTTGGGGAAATTGGACAAAAGGCACTTACCTAAGGAGGTACTCATCTGAATTCTTGAAAATAAATCTTAAAATCATTACCGCAAAGTCTGCTTAGGTAATTTTCATGGCATGTTCTCCAGACCTCTACTTTCAAATTAGGGGTCTGGAACACAAGCAAAAATACAATAATATAATCCATAAGAATATTGAGGCTCAAAATCGCTGAAATTAAAAAAATAATTTAAAAATAATGCAAGGATCAAGAATTAATTTTTTTGATCTCTTGATTTTTTTCGAAAGATGAGCAAATGCGAGTTTTACACTATATATTAATAGACGTATCCTTTCTTTGAGTCATGCGACTAATGCGACTCAGTTCCTCTTGTGTTGCTTCAGAATAGTTCAAGAATTATATAAGGCTCAAAGCAAAAAATTAGGTGTGCTGAGGCACGGCACAAAGTTAGATATTCTTATAAAAAAATGAGTCAGTCACCATAGAGGCACTATAAGTTATGACGTGATTTCAAATTTCATAATGATATCTTGCAATTATTTCATATTTCAAAATTAACAAAGCAAGGTATTTCGAAATTGTCAAATGTTCTATTCTGCCTTCAGGTGTCAGGAAAAGTTGGACCGACTCACTTACAAAATGGACCGAGTCTTCAAAACCGTACTTGAAATAGATTCCGTACTTGGGTAAAAATAGGGAATTAATTCTCTTTGGAACTGTGGAATCATTTGGTACTTTCAAGGGGAATCTAAGGTCACTAAATGAAATATTTATCATTGTTTTGCTCAACTTACTTTTTGGGAACAACTAAAGAAACTCTAAAAACATATATGTACCAAGACTGATAGTCTTAAGTGTTTTGCATGAAGGGTTAAATCTGAAGGGGCCAGTTATAGACATGCCTGGAAGAGACAATGAGCTTGAAGGATTTTTTAACTTTGAATTTTAGGACATCTTCTTGTTGAAGGTATTTAAAGACTAACGCAGTTTGATTAACGCAGAGGTAATAATATGAACAACTAACTAACCTAATACAGCTATTCTCTTTTATATATTTATTGTAATGTTCTAGAAGTTTCTAGAAAAGTATCGTTCCAGAAGGTTCGAGAAAGCGTGAGTAATTATTATTGCAGAAAATAAAAATGAGCTAATAATACGAATATACTAGAATGATATGAGAGATTAAACTAGAATGTTCTACAGTATCTTGACAGTTTGGTAAGAGTGTATCTTTTCAATACTTCTTTTGCTCTACTAACCGCCAAGAGCCTTAACAACCAGTAAATTCAGTTGTTTAATCGATTCTTCATACTACAGTCATACTGTTATTTCTAGTCACTTTTCAATAGCAAGAAATCATTCTAAAATAATGTTAATGCGAAGCTAAAACTAAGTGAGTTCAACTCTTACGATGTTCTCAAGAAGAAATCATAGTAAATGCTGCAGATTGACTGCATGATTCTATAGAGTAGATATTTATAGACAGGGAGTTTTGCATAACCATCTTGCAACCAGCCTAACCGAAATTTTTAAGGTTTAAATCATTAAGCCTTGGGAACCTTCTGGCAGAAGACCGGAAGTCACGTCCACGTTACAAGCTTTTTTGATGGTATCATCAGATTTGAAAAATTCGAATGTCGAAATTTTGCTGACCGTGCATTTTTCATGCTTCCAGTAAAGCGACTTCTGGTCAACTACCAGAATGTTTCTAAGGCCTGGTTCAAACGTCGCACTTCTCATGTGCCGAACCTAACTCTGTTTGGAGCGACACTTGAGCATGTTTAGCGCGACTCTCGTTTCAAACATCGAACTTAATTATGTCGCACCAAATAAGTTTTAGGATTGTTACATGAAGTATCTTGGTTAAGGTGCGCAATCTCAAATATTTGTTTGAAACGCATGCGCCCTCCAAGAAAGAGATGAATAATAAATTATTATAATTATATAATATAATTATATAATTATGCATTGAGTTCGGTACATGACAAGTTCGACGCTTGAAACCGTTCCGTGCTGGAGTCGTGCATGATCAGTGGCATTCATTTTTATGATTTTAAACTTTCATCAAGTTTAAAAAAAACAGTTTAAGTGGGCCAAATTCTCTTCGCGGTTGCGCGTTTGTGGCTTTTCATAATATTGCCTTGCGTAACTTATAATCACTTTTAGCATTACTCAGCATTACTTATTGGCGCCATACTGAAATCAAAGATATGGTCAAAAACAAAATTTTCAAGATAAGAATAACTTAATAAAGCAATGTAGATAAAAACATGTTGATGATGCTATTTGGTGTTCACATCTATTTCGTTGAGATAATATAAGCCAAAAGTATTTGCGGTAGATTTCATGCTATTGGTATTTGTCCCAAACGTAAGGAATGAAAAGCCTTTTAAACCCCTAAAAAGATTAAGGCATTTCCACTAAGGCAGCCTTTCCACTTTCCTAATTAAGGCAGCCTTTCCATTAGCCTGGGTTAAAACATATCCGCGTTAAAAGTTATCCGTTTTTAAAGTGAGTCAATGGAAACGGCATTTTTCTTCGACCCGTTTCAATTCTGCTTTTGATCGTTCCGGCCTAAAAGAACAACCCAGGTGTAATATGGTTGGTATCTTCAGGGGCGAAAATACCGGGGGGAGGTGTGGGGGGGGGGGGGGGGTGTGACACCCCCCCCCCCAATCTAAAAAATAGTCGATTTCGCAGGGCGCCAAGAAGAGCTTTGTTGCCACGCAGAAATGTCACCTCTGAAGTTCGTAAAGGGACGTTTAGAAATTTTAAAATGGAAATATCATATTTGTTATGAACCTACCTTCCTCATATTGCATTTTAGAGAATGGAACAGGTATGTAAAGAAAAGCTCCGTTATTTGCAAAGCGAAAGCATGTCTTACCGAAAGTCATAGCCAATGGATGCAATGATTGATGCATATGTTTATGAGGGCAAGGTTGAGTCCATATAAATTAATTTAAGTTGTAAATTATTTTCATGACAGGCACGGCGTCACAGGGGGGAATAGGGGGCTGAAGGCCCTCACTTTGGTCAAGATTAGAATTTTTTTATCATTTTTTCTATTAATTTTTAACAGCGCATGAAATAAAAAGAGAGTAAACTGTTAAGATGCCGATTTTGTTTGATCTAATTACTAACTTTTTCACGTATATCTTTATTATTTTTCTTTTATTTGCATTAATTCAGTAAATCACTTTCTGTATCATTGCAATGTTTTAATTTTGGATGGCCTTCTCGATACAAGAAACTGCACATTTCTGTTCAGGAGATAAAATTCTCCCAATCGAAACAACATCTTCCTCTTTCATTCACAACTATGTGCAGTCTGAAACGAAAGGTTACTGTTTCTTTCCTTCCCCAACGTCTATCACTAGAGTTTTAGCATGACATGCCCCTTCCTATTTTTCCCAATAAACAATAATCAGTTTTTTAGCACAATAGTATTTTGCTAAATTTTAGTCTGAAAGATGCTTTTTAGCCCTATTACAAGGTATAATTTCAAAATTTTTTTTTACGTCGGACCCAACCATGGTGGGTCTTCCTATATCACTAACCTTCATTCTTAGTCCCCCCGGGCTCAATTTCATTGCTCCGCCCATATAATGCACCAAAAAATCATATGCCACGAGATAGAAGCTTTATTATCAAGGAGAACCAAATTTGACATATAATTTACGCTCACGTAGAGAAATAGATAGTTCATAGTCAATGAAGTTTCAAGTTTGTATTTATTGCTTAGAAGTTTTTCTTTGGTAAAGACCAGTGTACACTGGTGACGCTTTCACTAGTAACCTATAGAGTATAGAGAAACCTTTGCTACGAGGTCTGCAGGGCACCACTCAGTTTTGCAGGGCAGAAACCCTTTTCACCCCCCCAAACCTACTGGCCAAGTTACGCCCCTGGGTATCTTAACAGGTCTACAGATCAATAGTCACTTGAGTCAATGCTTGAGATCAATAGTCTCTTATATCTTCAAGTCTTTGTTATTAAAAACGTGCATTTTCCTCTCTATGTTATGGCCCCGGGTTAGACAGAGTTGATGCTCCCCGGGGTATCGTCTTTGTACTGTATGTAAAGTAGCGTGTAGTTAAGGTATTACAGTAACTTATTGTGTAACTTTTTGGAATGTATAAAAAGTCAATGCTATTATCAAGTAAATAATTCTCACACAACATTTAAAGAGGTATTTTGTTATTCCACATTTCATGCTGGAAACCAAAGTTATTTCATATTTAAAGACTCAAAAACCTAAATATTTATATTTTTATCCCGAAAATCTCAATTATTTCATATTTCAAATACCCCTTATAGGGCCTTTATATTACCTCACCATACGGGGTAACTTCTATTGCCTAATTCTTTATTGATTTTAAGACATGAAGACCTCTGAATTGCATGAAACGTTTCACCCCTCAAAATATTTTACTTGAAATATCCTATTAAGATGTTATTGGGGATGTGACATGCGAACACCCTCTCAATCATGACGTCTGCATCTTTTTGCGAAAACATCAATTCAATACAATTCATAGCCGAGTTGACCCGGTTGCGAGACAGGAATGCACCAACGTACCTTCTACGGGGGTCTCTCATATGTTTCCACCCATGCTGGGCTGGTAGGGATTGGGCAATCATTGGGATTCGGCCATTCGGGATCAGTGTCTGAGAAGTACGCTCTGACAACAGGGTTGTTGTGTGTTTGCCTATGTCCCAACCACATTTCCTCTAAAACCGAATCAGTTTCTCACGAAGTTTTTTGTATGTAAAACTTGATATTTGTGTGTACACTTACTAGAAGTAGAAGTATAAACTCATGTGATGAATGAACTACTGATAAACTTGAAAAAGGGAAAAACAGAATCAATGATCTTTGGCACAGCTAAACGACTAGGTAAAACAGAGAAGAAGGAGATGAAAGTTGAAATAAATGAAACATCGATTGCAGGGACTTTAAGTTACAAGTATCTTGGAGTGCATCTAGATCAATCATTGAACTTTGCAACCCACTTTGACAAGGTTTTTAAAAAAGCTACAGGAAGATTAAATTTGCTTCGACGCATTAGGAGCTCCATTGACTCTGCGAGCGCTGAAAAGATCTATCGCACCATGATAATGCCTGTTTTTGGATATTGTGGTACGCTGTCCCTCGGTTGGTCTACATCATACAAGAAAAGAATTGAAAGTCTTGAGAGTAGAAGCCTTGATGTTATTAGATCGACCAAGGTTACGTCTGTCAGCTTGCGTGTGCCCAGTATCAATGCAGGAGTGAATAAGAGGTCCTGTAATTTGGTGTTTGATACCTTACAAGGCAATGTTTGTGATGCAATGACAGATTACTTCGTTATGAATGCTCATGGGAAAAATACTAGAAACGACAAACATCTAGTCAAGTTGCCTCAAGTGAAAACAGAATTTGGACGCAAAGGTTTTTACTATCAGGCAGGAAAGGAATTTAATGACCTGCCACTAAGTGCAAGAAAGATTAAATCTAGAACTATTTTTAGACGATTTTTAGAAACTCATTTTAATTGATGTAAAATTATTTTATCTTTAGATTGGACTATATTGAACTTTTGTAATCCGTTTTTAGATCTTACCATTAATTTATTAAGTATCAGGACCCTAATGACAACAGTACATATTGTACTGATAGGTTATCCTGTTAAAATATTCGATTTTATTATTATTATTATTTATGTTATAGTGTACATTTGTACACTTGAATTTTTGCTCTTGCATACCCGAGATCTCGTAGGAAACTGTCGTACACTGCAGTTCGGGTAATTAGCTGAGTTTGGACTTCTAGCCTGTCTGCATGTTTCTGTGATCGAATTGAACAATAGTACAAATGGTCCAAAAATACGCGCATATTATTTTATTCCAATGATGAGAAAGTGGGTCTTGTCTCTGGAATTCCCGCAGTTTGGGCAAAACATCATCGCTGAACAAAAATTCATTCAAGTCAATACAAAACCTTCCCTTTTCCAACGTGTGACCCATTCTTCTTTAAGTGCGACCTCTTTTCTAATTGTGTGACTCAATCTGCTTTATGTGCGATTTGTTGTATTTTGTATGACTAAAACTAAAAATGTGTGACGAGTTTCATTTTTCTGCGAGTCTTTTTTATTTTTGTGCGACTCACTTGAATTTTGTGAGTGGATTTTCTTTCTACGTGAATCGGATTCTACGTATATTTAATTACATGGACGCTCGCATCCTTTTATTATATCATCAACATTGCCTGGTCAATAAATCATATCGTTATCTTAGGGAAAAATGATTCTCAAAAGTTCCAAATTGTTTATTAGCAGAAAACTTTTCGGATGGTAAAAAAATCGGACAGTAAAAATTTTACCGTCTGCAATTGTTGGCGATTAACATATCTAGCATCAATCCACTGCTTGAGCAACAGAATCATTTCTTTTGCAAAGTAAATTAGAGTGAATGGGAAGGCTGAAAAACTTGTAACGTTATGGTGACCTCGTTCTGGAAAAGATCTCGTGACAAATAAATGATTTTTGCAAAGCCATGGCTTGTAAGAAATTGTTTGGTACTCCTCAAGAGTTGTTCCTGTAGTCACTTAATGTACACGTTGAAGTATGCGTTAGAAATCAGATTTGAATTGAGTGTGATTAGAGAATACATAGAACTAGAACGGATCAAAGTTTGAACCTAAACTAGAATTTACGTTACTGATTAATTCAACTCAACACTTGTAGTATCTTTGTGGAAATCCGCTCCTTGAATCTTGCTGGCAACAAAAACACACTTCACGAGGTTACAGCGCAAAAGGATACATAAGTATAGTTTGTCTTTCCAACTGCGCAGCCAGGCTGGACTGCAGTTTCGTTCCTGCACAACTAGAAAGTATATTGGAACTGCTACAAAAACAAAAACCAGGCTTAAACTGCTCTCAACTGGTCGTTTCAAAAATGGAAAAACTAAAAGCAACAGAGAAACTAATGTCATGAATATCGGGTTGATAATCCATACCTTGATGGGTCTCGGTAGATCTGGTTGGCGCACCCGTAAAACAATGACACCGAATATCGCTAAGCCATATGTAAACCAAATTGCAAATGAAAAGTAAATAACAAGATTTTGTGTTCCTGCTCCAAGAACGAGAATCCAAATCGTTGTCAATGAAGATAGAAATAAGACAGCTGGTATGGGCGTTCTTCTGTCCGCATGAATGTACGACAATGGTTCAGGCAAATGTCCTTCGCGAGAGCCAGAGAGAACAATTCGAGAGCACATGAAATTTACCCCATTTAGTCCGCCGAAACAGGAAAAAGCAGCAGCAAAGGGCACAACCAATGCAACATTTTTGCCGAGAATCTTTGTCACAAACAGCGTAAGCACTAATAATGAACTTGCAATTTCTCCGTGGGTTAAAACCGCCAACAACGCTAAGTTAATCAAAAGGTAACATAGAATAACAAATCCGACTCCGAAAAGAATTGCTAGTCGGAGGTCCCTTTTTGGGTTTTTCATTTCCTCTGTTATTGTGCAAATGAGTCCCCATCCATCATATGCCCATAGTCCATTGTAAAAGGCTATACCAAAACTACCGAGCTCAAATTTGCTGGAATTGTCAAAAATAGAAACATAATTTTGAGTGTGTCCTGCAGAAGCTTTCCATATTCCCAGAGAAATGAAAAATAGCACTGATAGTGACTGAATGGCCGTGAAAAAGACTTGGGTTTTGCCAACAAACGAGGCGCTCAAAGAATTTATGATGGCAGACATAACGATGAAAAGCACAGCAACAGATTTTGCTATCCAAACTCCATTGGGGGCAGTTAAGTCAATAAACGGGCTCAAAATGTACTCACTGATCGCCATTCCCAACACAACCATGGCAGCGGGAAAACCAATAACAACCTTCGCCCACAAAGTCACAAATGCAGCGATATCTCCGAAGGCTTCTTTGTTAAAAATGTATTCACCTCCTGTTTTACCAATTGCACAAGCCAGTTCGCAAAGGCACAATGCACCCAAGATGGGTATTATTCCAGAGACTATCCAAACTACCAACGCTATAGCCATATTGTTAGTTTCTCTTGCAACAAGGCTTGGCGAGATGTACATACCAGAGCCAAACAAGATTCCTACCACGTAGGCAAATGCATGCCAAAAGCCAAGACTTCTTTCAAGTTCTTTAACATTCAGTTCGATGCTATTAATGGACTCCCGAGAACCTGTCAAATGCTCAGATTTTTGCGAAGCAAGGAGTGCAGTCGATTCTGTCCTTTTTAGCACAGCCATCTTCACTTTCACCAAAAGGACTGATTGCAAAACGAATCATGCTTCTTAATGTACCTCTCCGCATGCTGTCACTCACATGAAACTCTATGTAAAGCCAAAAACCTACTCCGGAAAACGATCCGCGGATCGGATCAGATCCTGTTGGTCTGATCCGTTTTATTCAATCCGCGGAACGTTTCAGATTGGAATGAGTATTCACATTCATCTCCACGGGATCCTTGCCTTATGACGCAAGTGCTCTAGCGTTCAAAGAGCTCTAATTCGATTCTGGTGAAAAGAAAACTACTGTACCTGAACGGCTAAAAAAGGTGAAACGATTGCAACTTTTTCGATCTGTCCGATCCGTTGCGGATCAGTCATCCAACAAGGCACAAAGCCGAAAACCCACTCCGGAAAATCATCCGTGGACCGGATCAGATTTTGTGTTGCGCACACGATTGCGCACGAATTGGAGGTTTGGCACAGGATATGGACTCTAGATTAAACAGAATGAGATTCTTATTTTCAACCAAACAAATGTATGAAATGAGCTAAATTGGTACATTTGTTTATACAGACGAAAAAAGTGGCAAACCGCGTAGCAATGGAAAGGACTTTGAGGAATGCGAATTAACGATTCCAACAAAGGCGAAATGAAAAGCTTAAGGCAGCCTTTCCACTTGCCTGGGTTAAAACAAAACCGGGTTAACAGCTAGTTACATTAATATAAGTTATATACAGCTAAAGCTAAATTATTTACAGCAATCTCATAGCATCTGCTCTTCCAGATAGCGTCTGCTCTTCCAGGGAGTCCTGTTATATGAGCTCGTATAACAAACTTTCAATTGCTTTTTGAATTTACTAAGTGTAGAGAGCTCTTTGATATTGATGGGAATATCGTTCCAGGCTTTCAGAGCCGAATAGTGAAAGCCTTTCTTGACGTATTCAAGGCTATTTCTTGGGATTTGTAGGTCCCTGCAATTCCTTGTTCTGTAGTTGGAGTGCTGGGTCCTATGATGATATTTATTCAAAGGCTTTCGGGACATTGTCTGCTGATTATTTTGTATGTCATAACTGATCGATCGAACTTTGTTAGTTGCTCAATGGTCAGCCGTTTCCAAATCATCGTAAGCGTCCCAGCAGCATCGCCGATCCTCTGCTGGGACACGTCCCCGTCGCTTACGACGATATGGAAACCAGGCTTTAGGTCTATAATCGTGCTATTAAATTGGGTTCGGCTGCTAGCGTGAGATCCCCTTTGTGGTCATCCTCTTCTATTTGACCAATCGCATTCAGTTTTGCTCGTGACGTTGTGCAGTTATAATTGGTTCTGCACGTGCATGTTGAACGGTGGCCAGAATAGATCAGGACCTTCTCGTAATTGAGAATGGTGGTTTAATCCTGTCAAGCGTCAACATAATTAGACGTAGTTGCAATTTACAATGTAAGATACAAAAGAAAGTGCGGGAATATTCTTTTAATCTTCAGACTCTTTAAATCGTTGCGATTTCACGTTTCACGAATTTCTGCAAGAATTAACTTCCATGTAAGGAACTCGGGACATTTAAAGCGTCTGTACTGAATTATAGCTTAGACCCCCTGACTCCATTTTGTTATAGCCTCGTTTTGATTAGAGACCACGTTTTTTTTGTAAAAGTTGATAGTTTTTGTTGATCGATATAGCTTGCACTCACACAAATGTTTTTCTCTATCGTAAAGATATTCTCCGAATGTGTTGATTAGGATATTTTACGACACAGTGGCACCTCCGACGGGACATTGGATGTCCGTGTTATGATTTTGAGAAGTGGAGTGCTAAAAGCAATGGGATCAACCGGCGATAAAGACGAAGAAACTGGCGCTGGTGTAGGAGGCGATGAATCGTCACAAGAAATGGATAGACCAGATAGTATTGATAGACCAGAAGATAGTTTAAAGAATCAGTTAGAAGTTCTTATTGGAGATCGGGAACTGATAATGGTGGCAATGAAAGATTTTGTTATGGAGTTACAGGATATCTCGGAAATTGATGGTGGTATTGATGAACAAATCGAGTCAAGAATAATGGAGTTAAAGCTGATTGTAGAGCCAATGTTGATGGATATAAAATCAGTGTCGAAGGATATTCAAGAGATAATGAAGAAATTGAATTTTAAGTCAGAATTGGTAAGAGAGTACACAACAAGTCGTTCATATGATGCAAAAATAGGTATGTTACTTAACAAATGTTCAAAGAAGAAACAGAATGATTCTTCTCGACAAGCAGCTGGTAAGCCTACTACTACTAATTCATTTTTCTTAATGAACTCACCCCATGAAGGAAGATTTGGAAATGAACAAGGACACAGCCAGTATCCTGTTGGGGGGTTTGAAAGACAATATTCTATGTACCAACCTTTAGGGCAACCTTTTAACCCCTATATGCAAAATTATTTCCCACAACCTCCCTGGCAACCTCAGTATTCACCAAGTATGGGAAGAAGAAATACTGGGGAGAATTTGAGCAGTAAATTAAGGTTGCCAAAACTTGAATTGAAGTCATTTGATGGGAATATGATGAATTGGATGGAATTTTGGGACTCTTTTGAAAGGAATATTCATTTGAATTCTTCATTGTGTGATGTTGACAAGATGTCTTACCTAAAGGCTTCTCTTAAGGGTACTGCTTGTCATGCGATTGCGGATTTGCGAACTACTGGGGACAATTATGCGCCTGCAGTTGACATTTTAAAAGAGAAATATGGTAAAGCTAATGTATTGAAGGGATCTCACATGTCTGCATTAAAGGCTGTTGTTGCTGTAACTTATTCTAAAAATTTAGATGGGTTAAAAAAGTTGTATGAACTTGTTGATATGCATGTAAAAGCATTATCTGTATTAGGTACCTCTGAAGAACAGAATTCTTTAGTTATTGTACCAGATTTAATGAAGAAGATACCAAGAGATGTTGAACTTTCCATCAGAAGAACAATGTCTGTAGACCATGAGTGGACCATGAGTGAATTTTTGAACAAGCTCAGAGAGGAACTCCTGTTCAGGGGTATGGATGAAGCAACACCAAGAGTGCAGAATTCAAGAGAAGAAAGGAATCCTAACAAAGGGAAAGCATTTGCTATTTCACCAAATGCAACCTGTGCTTTCTGTCTTGGAGAGCACAGTAGTGCTGACTGTTCTGTTGTCACTGAAGTGAAGAAGAGGAAGTCAATATTGATGAGGTATAAGAGATGTTTTTGCTGCTTGAAGAAAGGTCACCGTGTCAAAGATTGCTACAACAAGAAGCCTTGCAGCAAGTGCAATGAAGGGGAGCATCACCCTGTGATATGTGAAAAAGAAGAGAGTGTTCCAAATATGCATGTTGTCACACCTGGTGGAATAGCATATCAAACTGTGTTAGCCAAAGTGAATGTCAAGGGAAAGCCAAGTATTATTTGCAGATGTCTGTTGGATACAGGGTGTGATAAGACATTCATGTTGCAGAAAACTGCTAATCTGCTGAAATCCAAGCCATTAAGACAGGAAACAAAGGTTCTGGACACTGTGCATGGAGAAAGGCAACATATCTGCTCAGTGTACAAGATAGAAGTAAAAGACATGACAGAAAAGCTGAAATTTGAAACTGAGGTATCCACACTCAGCAAGCTGACATCTGTCAAGAATGTGAAGCCCCAGATTTTAAAGAAAAAGTTCAACCATTTGAAGAACTTGGAATTTTCAGATATTTCAAGTGAAAGAGAACTTGAAATTGATGTCATCATTGGATTGGAAGACCTTTGCAAGCTGAAAACAGGAAGCATGAAATGGGGAAATGCTGGTGATCCTGTTGCAGAAGAAACAACACTGGGTTGGACTCTAATGGGACCAACAAACTCAGCAGAGGATCAAAGTTGTTCAAGTTCACTGCTGTTGACAACTGATAAGGAAAATCTGAGCAATCAGATAGCCAAACTGTGGGATTTGGAGACAGTAGGGATCAGGGAAGAAAACTCAGTGGAAGAGAAATTTGAAGATACAGTAACTTTCAATGGAGAGAGATACAGTGTGCAGTTGCCATGGAAATCAGATAGAGTCAATTTGCAAACGAACAGAAATCTTTGTGAAAGGCGGCTAAATGCGCAACTCAGAAGATTAAAGAAGGAACCTGAAATATTAAAGAAATATGATGATGTCATTAAAGATCAGATAGAACAGGGTATAATTGAGGAAGTACCAGATCATCCTACAGGAGAAAGAATCCATTTCCTACCACATCATCCAGTAATACGTGAGAATGCGGAGAGCACAAAAGTCCGAGTTGTGTACGACGGGTCAGCAAAAGAAAGAAAAGGAGACAAGAGTTTGAATGAGTGTTTATACACAGGACCATCATTGCTACCTATGCTACATGATGTGCTGTTGAGGTTCCGGATGTTTCCAGGGGCGCTTGTTGGTGACATCAAGAGTGCATTCCATCAGATCTTAGTTGATGAGAAGGACAGAGACAGTATGAGATTCCTGTGGGTGGAAGATGTCACAAATGAGAAACCTGTGGTTAAAGAATACAGGTTTACTAGAGTCATTTTTGGAAGTGGACCAAGTCCATATTTGTTAAATGCAACATTGCAAAGGCACCTCAAGAAGTACGAAGAAGAAGAACCAGCAGTTGTCCAAAATGTCTTACCAAACATGTATTGTGATGACCTTGTGAGTGGAGCTGCTGACAGTACGCAAGCCATAGAGTTGAAAGACAAAATTACAGAGATTATGAGAAAAGGAGGTTTTCAACTCCATAAGTGGAAGACCAACCATGTGGAGGTCAGAAAGCACATAGAGGAGAAAAGTGATCAAAAAGATTCAACTACAGTGACGTATGCAAAGGAAAGCCTAGGTACCAAAGATTCACAAAGTAAAATTTTAGGATTAAAATGGAATCCAGAAGAGGACACACTAGGAATTAGTATGGAAGCAGTGCTAGATGTGAAGAATGGTAAAGTGACAAAGAGAGAAGTCCTAAGCAGACTGTCAAAGGTATATGACCCACTGGGTATTGTGGGCCCAGTTGCAGTTACTGCAAAACTGATATTCCAAGATATCTGCAAGAAAAACAAGGATTGGGATGAGCCAGTAAGCCCAGAGATTGAAATGAGATGGAAGAAATGGATGCAAGCTGTTTCAAGGTTGACTGAACTCAAGATTCCCCGATGCATTATGCCAGCAATCGGTGGACCAAGGAAGATTTCAATTCATGTTTTCGGTGATGCAAGCAAGGCTGCATATTGCACTGCTGTATACCTTGTATGGCACCATGAAAACCAGTCAGGTGCACACCTTGTTACTGCAAAGACAAGGTTACCTCCAATAAGGAAAGAGATGACAATACCCAGGTTGGAACTAACAGCAGCAAGGATTGCAGCACGTTTGTTGAAAACAGTCAGAGAAACTCTAAAGAACTGGGAGCCAGAAGAGTTAGTTTTGTGGTCTGACAGCAGCACAGTGCTACATTGGCTAGAGAATCGAGGTCAATACAGACAGTTTGTCCAGCGAAGAGTAGATGAGATACAAGCATTAACAACGGATGTAAATTTGAAATATGTGCCCACAGCCGAGAATCCTGCAGATTTGGGCACAAGAGGATTGTCTCCCTAGCAATTAGAGCAAAGCAAGCTTTGGTGGAATGGACCAGAGTTCATAGTGGATGGAATTTATCCCCATCAGCCTCACCTGATCGAAACAGTTGAAAGCAAGGCTGAAGAAAGACAGTGTACACTTCCAATTGCTGAAGAAGAACCAAGTCTGTCAATCAACAATTTAGTGCCTGCGGAGAACTATGGCTCATATGGCAAACTGTTGAGAGTTACAGCTCTTGTGCTTAGGTTTATGAGTTGCCTCAAGGAGAAGAAAAGGGCAGATACTCAAATGTTGCGTGTAGAAGAGATCCAAGAGGCAGAAGAATTGTGGATAAAAGATACACAAGTGATGGTGAAAGGAAGAAATAGTTACTCTCAAATAAAGACACAGCTTGCAGTGATAGAAATCAATGGAATCTTACACTGCCAAGGACGTCTTCAAAACACAACACTACCAGTTGAAAGCAAGTTTCCAATACTGTTACCCCAGGATAGCAGATTTACAAGTTTGCTAATTTCAGAGTGTCACAAGCGTACACGACACGGGGGAGTAAATACAACATTAGCGGAAGTCAGAAGCAAGTTTTGGGTCTTAAAGGGACGCCAGGCTGTGAAGCAACAATTACGTCAATGTATGGTTTGCAATAAGCGAAATGCAAAGCCATGTGCACCACCTCAATCTGGACAGCTACCAGCAGCGAGGGTGGTTCGAGGCAACCCGTTTAGTACAACCGGAGTTGACTTTGCAGGACCTATATATTTGAAGAATGAAGAGAAGGCATATGTTGCACTATTCACATGCGGCATAACCCGTGCAGTACACTTAGAGCTCACAGAAGATATGACAGCCAATGAATTTAGAGGAATGTTTCGAAGATTCATCAGCAGACGTGGAGCACCTGCTACAGTAATAAGTGACAATGCAAAAACATTCCTTGCCACTGCAAAGCACTTGAAGAAGATATGTGTAGAGCAAGAATTGCAGGATTTTTTGTTGGCCAACCGCATTGATTGGCATTTCAATGTAGCTAAGGCACCGTGGCAAGGCGGCTTCTTTGAAAGATTAGTTGGAATAACCAAGACAGCATTATTCAAGACCATGGGAAAGGCAAAACTAACCTTTAGAGAGCTGGAAAACATGTTGATAGAAGTTGAAGGAATGATAAATAATCGACCACTTACCTATCAAACATCAGATTTAGAGGAAGAGCCCCTCACTCCAAATCATATGATTCATGGTCATCGACTAGCAATGATAGGAGATGTCAAGCATGACAATGATGCAGATTTTGATGACAAGAACGTGAACAAGAGAATGAAGTTCTTGAGAGCTAAGCTAGAGCATGTATGGAATAGATGGTCAAAGGAGTATCTTTTAGGTCTTCGCGAATATCATCGCACGACTAAAGGAGGAGAAGCATTACCAGAGCTTGGAACTTTGGTATTGATCATAGACACTACCATTGAACGACGTTTCTGGAAGTTAGCCAAAATCTCCAGTTACATAAAAGGAAGAGATGATGTAGTTCGAGCAGTAAGATTAGATGCGGTATCTCAAGGGCGGAAGATTGTAATGGAAAGACCACTTCAAGGAATATGCCCCTTAGAGATAAAAGCACAAGTAGAAGAGCAATATACTCAGGAAAAGCAAGTTCAGGCAAAAGAAGTCAAGCCAAGAAGAGTAGCAGCTTTTGCAGCTAACAAATTATTGAAAGTACATGCACAGTCATTAAATCAAGAGTAAAGACACTTGATTTGGGGGAGTGTACTGAATTATAGCTTAGACCCCCTGACTCCATTTTGTTATAGCCTCGTTTTGATTAGAGACCACGTTATTTGTAAAAGTTGATAGTTTTGTTGATCGATATAGCTTGCACTCACACAAATGTTTTTCTCTATCGTAAAGATATTCTCCGAATGTGTTGATTAGGATATTTTACAACACGTCTGAAGCAAGGGTGGGAAATTAGAATATATTGCAAGTGTTTCAAATCTGTTTAGTTTTTCGCAAGTTTTGCAAAGTCGGTGAAAGTTATTCGAAGATTTCCAGGCTTTGCGAAATTGTCGCAAAATGCTTGCAGGGATTTTTCAATTTTCTCTGGGGTTGATCCAAAATTCACTCGAAATTCTTCAGACCCCATTGGGTAAGGTTGTTTGGTGTAGGAAAACATAGAAACAATGGAAATTTGTTAAAAGTCTGAGGTCAGACCAACAGTTACGAGAATGATCAATTGATAATCTTGGGATCTGTGACTATATTTCTTAATCAAATAGTTGAATTGCCGAGTTGAAGAAATCTTTGCACTCGCAGCTAGGAAGTTTGCGAAATTAAAAGTTAGGCTGCTCACAATTACGTACGAAAAATTCCCCTTCGTAATCAAGTAATTGCTCTACCGTAAGATCATTGAGCTGGAACCGTTTTGTCACCGCGGGTCGGTAGGGTTCTCCTTCTGCAAAGGTTGATAGTGGAATCCAAAGATCTGGAAATTTACTGCGTCACAGTATATTTTCCAGGCACTTTTCCTTTGCCTATTTTGTACGGTTTTGTATGCCCTTTGCGGAGGCAAAGTGACGTTTTGTTATATTCTCGAACTATCGACACGCATAGCTGAGAACAATCAAACTCGCGGCCCAAAAATAGATCATGAATAGAGCAAATCGCCACTTTGCCTCCGCAAAGGGCATACAAAACCGTACAAAACACGAAAGTTGGCGAAGGAAAAGTGGCTGGAAACCGTACTAATACATGATAGAAATGTAAGAGCAACGGCTCATTCGCCTCGTCAAGGCTTGCTCTTGTCAAAGGTGGTTTTGTTTCGTACGACAGAGCCCGTTCCACCGAAAATTGGAATGAGAAAAGGGAGATAAATCGAGGGGTTTTAGTTAGACTATCTTGGGGGCCTATTATAGCGTCCAAAAGCCGCCAAACCGTGCAAAAATCAGCCAAAAGTCGCAATCCGCAATGAAAAGAAGCGCAAAGACGCGGCCGCGTTGCAAAACGACCAGAGACACAAAAAGCCAATTACTCGCTAGTAAGAAAAAAGGATACGTTGCTAGAAGTTGCTGTTTCTCAAGTTTCTAGCTTTGTTTCATAGCAAGCTATTGTGTCAAATTTCGTATTTGTCTGTACCCAAGTATTTTTCACATACCGTGAAACATTTGAAGGCGCTAAACTTTTAGTAATGAATGAGTCAAAGTTCGATAAACAGAACTACACCTTACAATTTAGCTCTACTGAATAAATCGACCATTGAACCTAACTGCACGACCAAACGGTGACTTCGAGCCAACAAGGAACAAAGCCTCTCTCGCTACTCGACCCGTCATTGTATCACTATCCTCTTCTTCACTCGAACAATTGCTGGCTTCACTTTCTGGTGAATCATTGTCATATTCTGGGCGTTGCGATTTGACTGCCTGATTTTCTTTGGATACCACATGTTCTTCTGACAGTTTAACTGATGTGATAGTTGTGAATTTTTGACTGATTTTTGACTGACATTAACTGATATTACTCAATTCAATGGGAGCTGCAATCCGTAAAAAGTAAAACGTTTGTCTGTTACTGAGTTGAAATTCCATACTTTGACTTGACTGGATATCATATCAACAAAACAGTGCCATGTAGAAGAACAGTGTTTACTTTTTGTCTTCTTCATCTGAACGCTCCACATCGCCATCGACATCCTTTTCCAACCTCACAATAGTTGAAGAGTCAGAGTCACTTGCATGTATTTTTCTTGGTTTTTGGTTGTTTGCAAAGGATTCGATGATAGTCACCGAGGCGGCTGACTTGACACAATTATCAAAGTGGCCTATAAACGAAGGGAAGATGTTAAAGACTTGACTCGAGCATAAAGATATCATTGCACATCGTATGTGCTTAAGATGAAGTATGATTTAGAAAATTTGACAACCATAGTTTCCACAATTTAATTTTCTTACGATATCTTAACATTGCTTTAGTTCAAAGCATTTCAATTCGCTTGAATTGAATTGGAATTAAACTTTGACTGTTCTGTTCTGATCACCAAAAACAGTTTATGAATTCATAGTAAAAAAGAAACATTGGCCCTTTTGTGAAGGTTTAGGCTATTGAATACAAATGTTTGATGAATAAAATGTATCACTTTTTCCTTATACTTCATCATCTTCTTCATGCTTGGTTTTCAAAAGGTGATCGCAAATAAGAGGGGCTTTGGCATCTCACGGGTTTCGGGTTTATGTGTTTATTTCCAGAATTTAGACAAGGTTTTCGGTTTTATGCATTTCGTCCGTTGGCGGGTTCTGGTAACCCCCTCCTCCAAAGGCCCCCTCAAAATAAGATAAAATTGGACTATCAGAAGGAAAAAACTTTAAACTCAAAGCAATAATTTAAGAAACATTTGAACTTATAAGAGAACCCATGACTCGAAATTTTCAGGAAATTTCAACAATATGATTGGATGGTTGTCATAAGATTTAGACAGAAAGAATAAAAATACTTTAAGTACCAAAAAATCTGGTTTCAAAAAGTTCAGTTGATTAATTCTTGTACGTTCGGTGGATAATTGGATAAACATTTCGGTCGCAATTGTGAAATTTCGGAGGAACGAGAAAATTTCGGCCAGTTTAGAAATGAAACACTTTTTGTTAATCTATCTTTAACATAAAATTTTCTGGAGCGCGATCATAAAAGTTTCAAATAACGAATATTTTTTCCTGCTTCACCGAACTTAAATCCTAATGTATATCTTCCGCGTCTAGATACAACATTAGAACGGAGGAGAATCTCTTGACAGAATAAACATGGGCATTTGAAAACAAGAGAAACATTGATTCGCTACCACTACCAGAGTGAGTCAATAACAATAACAATTTTATTAAGCGTTATCATCAGAAGTCTAGCTACCACTACCAGAGTGACCCGGGCCGGTCAGCAGTTGCTAAAGCCCTTCCCAACAGGATTTTGTTAAAAAATTTCCAATTGTGCACAATTAAAAACAATACTGTTGGGAATTTCCAATTTCCTGCCACGCCTAACACTTTATTTTTTGGATTTAAGCGGTTATGGATTTATCTGGAAATAATCGGGTTATTTCCAGACTTTATTTAATCGGGTTAATGTGTTTATTTCCAGACTTTAGACAAGGTTAATCACGTATGAGTTACTGTTTTGGTATTTTGTTTTCGTTGTTTTAGTTAGTATTGACGCATATGCCTTACTTTGGTAGTGAGGCGCATTAGCTGACTCATATACATTTATTGTTGTAGTTTTATCATTGGTTAACGTCTATAATGTTCTAGTATTTAATTGGTTCTTTTTTGTTTGTTGCACCGAAAACGTAGTTAGTTGACCTTATTTAGAAAGCACATGGTATGATGTAAAAGGAATGTGATGCCAGGCAGATTGAGTAGAAACAAGTTGAAGTAGAGATGTAACAAAATTAATGAAATTAAGGGCAGCTAACAGAAATCAGAGGTTTTTCTTAGTTGTCTTCTACGAATGTCTATGAGACAGAAGATAAGAAATTTAGAAGGTTTCTTAACAAAGACTCCCGACATTAAAATTTTTGATATCATAATGACGCAACTCTAGCAATGAGAGTAATGGCCTAGAAACAATCAAGAAAAAATGAGTTTTAAACTTATTCAAAGCGTGTAGTAGTCAACTGGAGTAGTCAATGTCGATGTCGATTTTTTATTCCTATAAGAAAATTTTTCTGAGTACATCGAAGAGAAAATAAAAACCCATAAAAGGAATGGTGGACCAGCAGAACTGGCAGAAAAAGGCAAGAAAATCACTCACCATATCAGCTCTTTTAAAGATTTAAGCTAATTTCACCGCTATCTTCGCTTCTTGGGCATTCAATTCGAAATTTTTCTTTCCTTGAAAAATCTTTACCGCCTTTGTAAAAAAGCGCAACGCAAGAAACCACGCTCATCGTCAAGATAGTCGCGTTTCAGGCCTTTCAATATATCTCCCGTGACCTAAACAATTTTTTAGATTTCCTCTCTCTCTCTTTTGTCCTAACTGACAGAAGCTTTTCCATTTTTACGTTACTCCTAGAGCTCTTTTCAACTCCCTTCAGTATGAAGGGCCTGGCCGCGGACCGTTATTGCAGCTAGAAGCCGCAACCGCATCATAGAAGCCGTAAAGCGTCGCGAATTTACACCGAAAGACGCAAGACATCTTTTGCTGAAGCCGCAATCCGTAGAAAAATCAGAACAAAATCCGGAGGCCGCGCGTTAAAATAGGGTCCAGGCCGCGAAGCCGCAAACCTATAATAGACCCCCTACAATGCGGAAATCGATAGGCTTCACTGCCTCCCTACAGAGTTATCCCTCTAGCGTACTCTTATACACCTCATTGTAGCAGACAAAAGTAAGTAGCCGGTCAGACTGAAGATGGCTGTGCTAAAGAGGACAGAATCGACTGCACTCCTTGATTCGCAAAAATCTGAGCATTTGACAGGTTCTCGGGAGTCCATCAATGGCATCCAACTGAATGTTAAAGAACTTGCAAGAAGTCTTGGCTTTTGGCAAGCATTTGCCTACGTGGTAGGAATCTTGTTTGGCTCTGTTATGTACATCTCGCCAAGCCTTGTTGCAAGAGAAACTAACAATATGGCTATAGCGTTGGTAGTTTGGATAGTCTCTGGAATAATACCCATCTTGGGTGCATTGAGCCTTTGCGAACTGGCTTGTGCAATTGGCAAAGCAGGAGGTGAATACATTTTTAACAAAGAAGCCTTCGGAGATATTGTTGCATTTGTGACTTTGTGGGCGAAGGTTTTTATGGTATTTCCCGCTGGCATTGCTGTTGTGGGGATGGCAATCAGTGAGTACATTTTAAGCCCGTTTATTGACATAACTGCCTCCAATGGAGTTTGGATAGCAAAAGCTGTTGCTGTGCTTTTCATCGTGATGTCTGCCATCATAAATTCTTTGAGCGCCTCGTTTGTTGGCAAAACCCAAGTCTTTTTCGCGGCTATTCAGTCACTATCAGTGCTATTTTTCGTTTCTCTAGGAATATGGAAAGCTTCTGCAGGACACACTCAAAATTATGTTTCTATTTTTGACAATTCCAGCAAATTTGAACTCGGTAGTTTTGGTATAGCCATTTACAATGGACTTTGGGCATATGATGGATGGGGCCTTATTTGCACAATCACAGAGGAATTGAAAAACCCAAAAAGGGACCTCCGACTAGCAATTCTTTTCGGAGTCGGATTTGTTATTCTATGTTACCTTTTGGTTAACCTAGCGTTGTTGGCGGTTTTAACCCACGGAGAAATTGCAAGTTCATTGTCAGTGCTTACGCTGTTTGTGACAAAGATTCTTGGAGAAAATGTTGCATTGGTTGTGCCCTTTGCTGCTGCTTTTTCCTGTTTCAGCGGACTAAATGGAATAACTTTCATATACTCTCGACTTGTTCTCTCTGGCTCTCGCGAAGGACATTTGCCTGAACCATTGTCGTTCATTCATATGGACAGAAGAACGCCCATACCAGCTGTCTTATTTCTATCTTCATTGACAACGATTTGGATTTTCGTTCTTGGAGCAGGAACACAAAATCTTGTTATTTACTTCTCATTTGCACTTTGCTTTTCATATGGCTTAGCGATATTCGGTGTCATTATTCTACGGGTGCGCCAACCAGATCTACCGAGACCCTTCAAGGTATGGATTATCAACCCGATATTCATGACATTAGTTTCTCTGTTACTTTTAGTTTTTCCATTTTTGAAATGACCAGTTGAGAGCAGTTTAAGCCTGGTTTTTGTTTTAGTAGCAGTTCCGATATACTTTCTAGTTGTGCAGGAACGAAACTGCAATCCAGACTGGCTGCGCAGTTGGAAAGACAAACTATACTTATGTATCCTTTTGCGCTGTAACCTCGTGAAGTGTGTTTTTGTTGCACGCAAGACTACCGTAAAGAATTGTCAAATAGATACTACAAGTGTTTAGTTGAAGTAATCAGCAACGTAAATTCTAGTTTAGGTTCAAACTTTGATCCGTTGTAGTTCTATGTATTCTCTAATCACACTTATGTATTCTTCAAATCTATTGACTACAAGTGATTGAGTACATTAAGTGACTACAAGAACAACTATTGAGGAGTACCAAGCAATTTCTTACAAGCCATGGCTTTGCAAAAATCATTTATTTGTCACGAGATCTTTTCCAGAACGAGGTCGCAATAACGTTACAAGTTTTTTCAGCCTTCCCATTCACTCTAATTTACTTTGCCAAAGAAATGATTCTGTTGCTCAAGCAGTGGATTGATACTAGGTATGTTAATCGCCAAAAATTGCAGGCGGTAAAATTTTCACCGTCCGAATTTTTTGCCACCCGAAAAGTTTTCTGCTAATAAACAATTTGGAACTTCTGAGAATCATTTTTCCTTAAGATTACGATATGATTTATTAACCAGGCAATGTTGATGATATAATAAAAGGATGCGAACATCCATGTAATTAAATATACGTAGAATCCGATTCACGTAGAAAGAAAATCTACTCACAAAATTCAAGTGAGTCGCACAAAAAGAAAAAAAGACCGGCAGAAAAATGAAACTCGTCACACATTTTTAGCAGATTGAGTCACACAATTAGAAAAGAGGTCGCACTTAAAGAAGAATGGGTCACACGTTGGAAAAGGGTAGGTTTTTTATTGATTTGAATGAATTTTTGTTCAGCGATGATGTTTTGCCCAAACTGTGGGAATTTCAGAGACAAGACCCACTTTCTCATCATTGGAATAAAATAATATGCGCGTATTTTTGGACTATTAGGACTATTGTTCAATTCGATCACAGAAACATGCAGACAGGCTAGAAGTCCAAACTTAGCTAGTTACCCGTACTGCAGTGTACGACAGTTTCCTACGAGATCTCGGGTAGGCAAGAGCAAAAATTCAAGTGTATAAATGTACACTATAACACGAGTTTATACTTCTAGTGTACACACAAATATCAAGTTTTACATACAAAAAACTTCGTGAGAAACTGATTCGGTTTTAGAGAAAATGTGGTTGAGACTTACGCATACACACAACAGCCCTGTTGTCAGAGCGTACTTCTCAGACACTGATCCCGAATAAACCATTCCCGGGTAACGTCCGCCATTAAGTCTGGGTAGCAAACTGACCTTTGGACTCTATAGCCGTCAACCGTAGCGATGGTGATTTCCGATACATCAAAATCGTAATTTCACAATCACGCTATTCTAACGTCATGTCATTCACTTATCAATACTTAATTACACTGTCTATTATCTTTTACATAATTATTCATTGAATTTCGCCTATTGTTTTCCATTGTCTAGCCCCGTTGGCTATTTCTTAATGAACTTGGTCTGAAGTCTTCCTTCAAAAATTTTACTCCCTTCAGCATGCCTTTTGATTTTCTTCTAGCAGCTTCGATTTTAATTTCTATGAATTTTTCCGAAAAAGAAAGTTTAGACCATCAGTATAAGACCTCAGATTCTCATTTGCATCCATATTTCATTTAGTGTCAGGTTGAACATATGGTTACCGAGCTTCCACACTTGCGCTATGGATATCGATGTATCGAGTATGCTTTTTAGCAACCGGTTTTTTTTACATACCGTATTTCCTCTAAAGAGCGCCGTGGCGTTTATTACGAACTCCAATTTTTGGATGCGGCATTCAATAGAGGGCGGCGTTCATCAGAGGGCGGCGTTCATCAGAGGGCGGCGTTCATCAGAGGGCGGCGTTCAATACAAAATGAAAAGTTTGTCAAATGAAAAATGACAAGGAAAATGCGATGAAAAAAGATAAAAAGAATGTCAAGTCAAGTCAAGTCAAGTCAAGTCAATGAATGGCAATATCCCTGTCTCCGTCAGAGTCCTCGTCTCTATGAGATAAAAATTTTCATGGCTTTCGATTAGTAAGCGTATAAACAATTCCTTACTTCTTGTCTGGTGTGCTTTCTAATGAACGCCGCTTTTCAAGATGCGGCGTTCAATAGAGGGCGGCGTTCATCAGAGGGTGGCGTTTTTTCCAAATGGTTTGCTGAAGGTGCGGCGCTCAATAGAGAGCGGCGTTTACCAGAGGGCGGCGTTCATTAGAGGAAATATGGTAAGGGAAACATATGGGCACCGGTTTTTACAGGTTTCCAGAAAACAATAGCCACAGGTTTCAATATTTGAGCATAGATAGCATACTCCAAACTGTAACTTCGAGTGGCCACTGATTTCCTCGATTTTGAATACCTCAGATACTTTTTAATAAAATATGAGTTAGGAAACTCTGTCGGAATCTCTACAACAAGGAAGAGCCAGGCACAAAACCAAGGGTGACGCGGGGGGGGGGGGGGGGAATTGCCTGCCCAACTAGAATTTTTTGCCCCTCCGTGCCCGTCCAAATATTTTAGAACTTTAAAAACTTAGAAAACGGGACTGGGGGGGGGGACACGTCCCCCCCCAGTTCTTAGCAAAATCGATTTTGTATTTCGTTTAAATCTGATGAGAAAATGTTGAGGGAGGGGTAATATTTTGACACCATAATTTTTGTGATGTAATCATATGATTTTCAAACTGCCAATTTTCAAACAAAAGTTAGTCATAGGCGTTCCCTTCGGATAAAAGAGGCGTTCCCTGTTGGTAAAAGGGCGTTTTCTGGTGGTTAAAAGGGCGTGGCTTAAATTTTTTTGGTTAGTCCCCCCCAGGGCTTGGTGGCTGGCGCCGCCATTGATAGTGTTCATAGGATATGGGAAGAAGGCGAAAGAATATGTGTGTTTCAACTTAAAACAGGGGTTAAAAAAATCATATCAGAAGTCAATGTTTATGGCCAAACATCCCAAATTACAAAAGATAAGCCAGACAATAGAGAGAAGTTTTTCAGCAACTTAGAAAACGGCGTCTTCAGACTGTCGAAAAAATCGGTGTCAACAAAGTCTGCATCTGTGCATTCATGGTGAAAGCTACCATCAACTGTGCACCAGTCCACACAATGCTATATCGAGTCGATCTAACTGCTGATATGCTTCAGCCTGCGTTGAGTGCTTGTTTTTGGCACTGAGCAAGATAGATCCTTCCAACGAAGACGCCAAGCTGCAAAACGAGACCCGAACTTCCTTCATTTTGAACAACAATCTTTGATGTCACTGCAGTTTGATGACTTTTTAAATATGATAAGGCTTCATTGCACCTACCATTTTGGCTTAGTTCCCTTTTACAGTTCATTTTTGGATTTATTCTGTTTAATGCGTAATAGAAAACAAGACCTGTCTTCAGATGTTTGCGTTTCTAATCGCCAGTGAAGGAAGTTTACAAAGACTTATTACACTATATACATTGAAAATTCATTACATTTGAAAAATTCTCAATCCAGTGCAATATGATTATTCTGTATCAAATTCTGTATCAATTGCAAGGTATTAATTTTTTCTTAAATACTGTTATATAAGTTCTTGCTTTCAAATAACAAGCAAGGAGCTCCTTCACTTCGCTCAATTGACAAGCCGACCTTAACTTGGCATCGTTAACGGAGGGCGCTTCCCCCCGTACTTTGTCCGTCAGCACATAATGTTTTTCTTACCCTGTATATATTTTTCGAATAAGTGAATTTTTTCCAATAACCTGAAAGAGCATCATGAAATGCCTCTTAATCTGCAAAATCAGTTAAGAGTATTACGAATTGGCCGAGATATTTCCAGATGAGCACAAGCTCTGACCCCATCAAACCTCTCTAATTTGGTCTCAGTTCATAACTTAATAAACTGTCCCAAAATAACAGGAATCCGTTAGCAAATTTCACATCTTCTTTTGGCATGGGTTTTGCGGTTCTAGCGAACAAGCGTAAGCATGTGTAAGGGTACTTACGAGTTGAGGAGAAAGAAGAGAGCGTAATTATTGAGTACAGAAGTAAAGCGTTGAAAATTAACATGTAATCGGCTTGTATTTTTATAAGTTATAAAATCAGATTAGAATCTGGAGAATTTTTTATCTCAATTACACTTTTATTGATATTTCCGCGTTAGACTCCGTTTAGCTGAGAAAAAAAGATTTTCCCTCGCTTAGTTGAGGGCTAGAATACCGGAGGGTTTCAATTAAATTAAAGACTCAATACTTTTAATTAAGGCTAATATTAAACATCAAAGGTCTTCAAAAATTATGAAAAAAGAGAAACGAAGAAGCAAAGAATTTCCAATTGAAGAAAAGAGATGATGGCAGTAGGCCTAAACCAGGAAAATAGCAGAAACAGACAATATAACCACGGTAAACAACAAAATTCAAAATTCTTCAATATTTCAATTTTCAATGTCAGGGGTTTGAGCAAAGAAGTAAAACAGAACCAACTAGATGATGATTTACTAAGGTATGAAATAGATAATATATGCATCCAAGAAACAAAAATCAAAGATGGAATAGACATTTATTTGAAAAACTCAAGGCTTATAACATTCCCCACCAAAAATTTAAGCAGAGACATTTGATTTCTAATACACAAGAGCTGAACAGATGGTGTTCAGTAGCGGCGCCACGGGGGGGGGGGGACTGGGGGGGACACGTCCCCCCCAGTTCTTAGCAAAATCGATTTTGTATTTCGTTTAAATCTGATGAGAAAATGTTGAGGGAGGGGTAATATTTTGACACCATAATTTTTGTGATGTAATCATATGATTTTCAAACTGCCAATTTTCAAACAAAAGTTAGTCATAGGCGTTCCCTTCGGATAAAAGAGGCGTTCCCTGTTGGTAAAAGGGCGTTTTCTGGTGGTTAAAAGGGCGTGGCTTAAATTTTTTTGGTTAGTCCCCCCCAGGGCTTGGTGGCTGGCGCCGCCATTGATAGTGTTCATAGGATATGGGAAGAAGGCGAAAGAATATGTGTGTTTCAACTTAAAACAGGGGTTAATAAAATCATATCAGAAGTCAATGTTTATGGCCAAACATCCCAAATTACAAAAGATAAGCCAGACAATAGAGAGAAGTTTTTCAGCAACTTAGAAAAAGTCTTGAAATGAGTAGAAAACAAATCCATATGTACTTTGATAGGAGAGGATTTTTATTGTAAAATAGGTCAGTTTCAAGAAGGAGATAGATGTTTAGGAAGATTCTCAAAAGGTCAGAGAAACACCAATGGAGAAGCCCTTGCAGAATTTTGCGAATCAAATAGCTATTATATTATCAAAAGCCATTTCAACACTCATCGAGGCACATTACATCCAATATACAAACGAATTGATTTCATATTATGCAAGCAAAAAGATAAAACTTTGTTCCAAAATACAAGAACTTACAATGGGACAAAGACACAATCAGACCACAGATTAGTAAAGGCAACTATGGTAATGAAATGGTGGAAAATCAGAAACTCCAACCTTAGATATGATACTAACAGATTGAATAGAGATGATGAAATTAAATCAGAATACCAGGAAGAGATGAGAAAATATGTAAGAACAAATACATATGATGAAACTAAGTCAACAAGAAAATTGGAACAATATACAAAAAGGCATGTAAGAAGCAGCTGAAAAGAAGGTTGGTTATCCTAGAAAAGTAGGAAACACCTATGAAGTATATGATGAGGATATTCAAGAATTATCAAATAGGCAGAAGAAAATTAGAATCGAGATAGACAACACCAAAGAACCAGTTAAGAAAAAGGAACTGAAAGCAGAGAGAAATAGAATACAACATCAAATAAGCCATAAAATGCAAGAAATCAGAGAAAAGGAAATAGACATGAAAATTGAAGATATCGAAAATAGCTCAGATATATAAAAAATGTTCAAAGCAGTTGGAACTCTATATCGTCAGAAATATGAAAACCCCAAAGTAGAGGGTGATGAAGGGAGATTAGCTACAAGCCCAAATGATATACTGAAGCTAACAACAGATTTCTTTAAAGCAAAATTTCAAAAAGAAGATGCTGAAGTCATTCAACCGTTTGAAGGTGAACCAAGGCCTCTTGTAAAAGAAAAAACACCTGAAGAAATTCATAAGAGTTCTACAAAGTTAAACAACAACAAAGCTACTGGTGAAGATGGGATACCCGGGGAATTACTGATATATAGTCCAAAAGAAGTAAAATATTATATAGCACAAATGATATGTTTAGAAAGCATGAGCCATTAAAGATCAACAATGGTAATATGAGACGTCGTCTCTAAAAGACTGAACCAACCACGTAGCTGTAGGTGTCGGCTAGGGGGGGGGGGGGGGCAAACTCGAGCAAGAACCATACCTGAGGGGGGCAGGCTTTAAAACAAGAAAACAGATATATAACAAACATATATATTTGGACAAAATTAAGGTCATTGAATTATAAATATGCCAAATTTTCAAAATATCATTTGGAAAAACTGTAGCCAAAGGGTGCAAGCTGTTGTCAAAATTTTCATTTGGGGGGGCACAGCCCCCCCGTGCCCCCCTGCAGCTACGTGGCTGGACTGAACACTCCAAGAACAGGCTGAGCACCCCAAGCACGCCCTTAGAACAAGCTATTAAGCGGCTGAACACCCTTTAAAACATATCAAAATCACCATATCATTCGAAAAATAATTCGGTCAATCAATCAAAATTAATTTTAGGGCGAGAAAGGGCCTGATAAGTCTAATGCGGTTTATGTTGTTACAACCAACTGTTGTTTTGCGCGCCAAATGTGTGAACGGGGTTTTGTAAACTGTTGTGTCGCTAAAGCCCCTATAGCCCGTCTGCTACTATGGTTCCTGGCAACAAAAATTCAAATTCCAATTAATTTTATATTCAGAAACTTAGCTAGAAATTTATAATAATAAGATAATTATATAGTTATTTACAGTCCATATAACTAATATTTTTACAATATATAGTTGCCTAGGAAGCTGAGAGGAACCGCACCAGCCACAAGAACAAGCAAATTTTCCGACAAAAGCCCTTAAAATTGTGCTTTAACCGACGACTTTGGGCGCTCGCCCCAAAACCCACGCAATTTCTGTCACATACATAGTTCAAGTAAGATTATCATGGTCCCATTCGAGCACGGGCCCCCAAATTTGCCCCTCCTAAGCACTCTTTTAAATCGCATGCTGTGGCCCTGTCGCTACACTCTAACAAGCTGGAGACGTCACTGCCTGGAGAATAACAACACAAAAAGAGAGGTGTGTCTCGTTCTGCTTGCACTAACTAGAACAAGCGTGCACTAGCATATCGTGACCACATAATAGTTAGGCCAAATTAGACCTTTATTGGGCAAATTAGCGGATGGGAAGAACAATTGTTTGGAGGACAATAGGTAGTCAAGTGACATGTCGTATTTTTACATTGTCATTGGATGTAAACAATTTGAAAACAACGCAAAATTGCTTGAATACACAAAGGGAGTCAAACTCGAAGTTGGTCCGCGTGTACGGGTTAAGAGCAACGATTTTAGTCTACTTGCATATTTTCATTACGACAAAAAGATTCAAATTTCATAAAGGATTTGACTGAGATTGGTGACGGGGGGGGGAGGGATGATTTTTACAGTCAAATCCCTTGCAAGTTTCAAATTTCATTTCACCTTAAAATCTAAAAGACAAGCACAAACAATATGATATATTGTATCCAGCATAAAAATAAACGTATAACAAATGTTTGGAGAAATGTCCAAAACGCGACCGCAAGTCCAATTGGTGTATTAAAAACCAATCAGCTAGAAACACGTAAGAGCCGAAACTAATAAAAAGTGTTCGATGAGCTTAATGAAAGAAGCATCAACAGTAAACCGCAAAGTGCAAGGTCTCAGATACCCATAAACTATAGCCCTGTTTACACTACACAAACTAACCTGGGTTCGCCCCAGGTTAAAACTAACCCAGGTTACATTTTTGTAGTGTAAACGCAAACTAACCCAGGTTCGCCCCAGGTTAGTCAACCCATCTCAAGAGGTGGGTTCGCCCTAGGTCAAACCTGGGTTAGTTAAGATATAGTGTAGTGTGAACACAAACCTGGGGCGAACCTGGGTTAGTTTCTTTAGGACGCTTGCGTAGTGACGGAAATGACGCCGAATGCAAAACAAAGCAAAGCGCGAGTCCAGAATTTTCTCATTGTACGAAGCCCGCACTGGGAATAATTGTTTTTAAAGTCGATTTTAATGTATTCTCTAAAGTTCACAGTTGAGAGAAATTTCCAAAAAATTCAAAACAGCCAACTTTGGGTAATAATGGGAATGTTTCTATTATCAAGATCGGTATGTTTTACCTTAAACCGTTAGGAGTTTTTCTTGAGAGGAAGCAAAACCATTAATTTGAAATCAAATTTAAATCATTAACAAGAAACAAGATTAACAAAAATCCAATCAGTTAACAACTTTTAAAATCCTGAAACTTAACACAGAAGCGACAAAATCTTAACTTTTATAGAATAAATTAAAGTGAATGGAAAGGCTGAACACAATTCTGACGTCATGGCGACCTCTTTCTGGTAAAAACCTCGTACAAATAAAAAATTCTTTCATAGGCATCATCGCTGATTATTTCAACTAAAGACTTGTAGAATCTATTTGAAAATTCTTTACGGTAGTCTTGCTGGCAACAAAAACACACTTCACGAGGTTACAGCGCAAAAGGATACATAAGTATAGTTTGTCTTTCCAACTGCGCAGCCAGGCTGGACTGCAGTTTCGTTCCTGCACAACTAGAAAGTATATCGGAACTGCTACAAAAACAAAAGCCAGGCTTAAACTGCTCTCAACTGGTCGTTTCAAAAATGGAAAAACTAAAAGCAACAGAGAAACTAATGTCATGAATATCGGGTTGATAATCCATACCTTGATGGGTCTCGGTAGATCTGGTTGGCGCACCCGTAGAACAATGACACCGAATATCGCTAAGCCGTATGTAAACCAAATTGCAAATGAAAAGTAAATAAGAAGATTTTGTGTTCCTGCTCCAAGAACGAGAATCCAAATCATTGACAGTAAAGATAGAAATAAGACAGCTGGTATGGGCGTTCTTCTGTCCGCATGAATGTACGACAATGGTTCAGGCAAATGTCCTTCGCGAGAGGCAGAGAGAACAAGTCGCGAGCAAATGAAATTTGTTCCATTCAGTGCACTGAAACAGGAAAAAGCAGCAGCAAAGGGCACAACGAATGCGACATTTTTGCCGAGAATCTTTGTCACAAACAGCGTAAACACTGACAATGAACTTGCAATTTCTCCGTGGGTTAAAACCGCCAACAACGCTAAGTTAACCAAAAGGTAACATAGAATAACAAATCCGACTCCGAAAAGAATTGCTAGTCGGAGGTCCCTTTTTGGGTTTTTCAATTCCTCTGTGATTGTGCAAATGAGTCCCCATCCATCATATGCCCATAGTCCATTGTAAAAGGCTATACCAAAACTACCGAGTTCAAATTTGCTGGAATTGTCAAAAATAGTAACATAATTTTGAGTGTGTCCTGCAGAAGCTTTCCATATTCCCAGAGAAACGAAAAATAGCACTGACAATGACTGAATGGTCGTGAAAAAGACTTGGGTTTTGCCAACAAACGAGGCGCTCAAAGAATTTATGATGGCAGACATCACGATGAAAAGAACAGCAACAGCTTTGGTTATCCAAACTCCATTCGAGGTAGTTATGTCAATAAATGGGCTTAAAAAGTACTCACTGATCGCCACTCCCAAAACAGCCATGCCGGCGGGAAAACCAATAACGGCCTTAGCCCACAGAGTCACAAATGCAGCGATATCTCCGAAGGCTTCTTTGTTAAAAATGTATTCACCTCCTGTTTTACCAATTGCACAAGCCAGTTCGCAAAGGCACAATGCACCCAAGATGGGTATTATGCCAGAGACTATCCAAACTACCAACGCTATAGCCATATTGTTAGTTTCTCTTGCTACAAGGCTTGGCGAGATGTACATACCAGAGCCAAACAAGATTCCTACCACGTAGGCAAATGCATGCCAAAAGCCAAGACTTCTTGCAAGTTCTTTAACATTCAGTTGGACGCCATTGATGGACTCCCGAGAACCTGTCAAATGCTCAGATTTTTGCGAAGCAAGGAGTGCAGTCGATTCTGTCCTCTTTAGCACAGCCATCTTCAGTCTGACCGGCTATTTACTTTTGTCTGCTACAATGAGGTGTATAGAATACGCTAGAGGGATAACTCTGTAGGGAGGCAGTGAAGCCCGTCGATTCCGCATTGTATAGCATTCTATAGCATCTCGCTATTAGGATGGTTATTTGGTTATTTAGCGCGTTTCTTTTTGGTCTAGGAATTGACAGACTCATAAGAAAAGGCAGTCTTTTGATAGCGTCACAAGTAAACGGATCGCGCCAGTATTCTACGGATATAAGTGTAGAGGGATAACTCTGTAGGGAGGCAGTGAAGCCCGTCGATTCCGCATTGTATAGCATTCTATAGCATCTCGCTATTAGGATGGTTATTTGGTTATTTAGCGCGTTTCTTTTTGGTCTAAGAATTGACAGACTCATAAGAAAAGGCAGTCTTTTGATAGCGTTACAAGTAAACGGGTCCCGCCAGTATTTCTACGGATATAAGTGTAGTCTGTGTGCAGACTCTGAAATTTAAAAGAGAGAGAGAAAAAGGAGGAGTGCCGCTTTTCTTGTTCGCTGACATCAACATTTTATTCTAAGCACTAGAACAACAACTCCATTAGCGTGCAATGTTTTTCTGTAATTTTAGTTGTTCAAAAGAACAAACAGACCTATTCTACTATCCTGATACCATTCATTTATGCTTCTGCTCGAAAGCGCCACTTTGAAAACTGAAAAAAGCAATTGAAATTCCCCTAACCAATTAAATTCGGTTCCTTGATTTTGAGGAACCTGTGGACAAGAAAATCGGTTCGGCTTCGCAAACTTTTTCTCCTATTTTCAATTTTATCAACAGAGTCTGCACGCAGGCTACATAATTCTGGACATTAACAGTGATGGTACCGACCGTTGTTTGGAGGATCTGTAGCGTTTTTTCGCAGTGCCTAAACATTTTAAACAACACGAGTTTGTTGATCTGAAAGCAAAGGGAACTAAGATAGTCTAACTAAAACCCCTCGAAACATAATAGGCGAAAGAAAAGTGGCTGGAAACCGTACTAATACATCATAAAAATGTAAGAGCAACAGCTCATTCGCCTCTGCAAGGCTTTCTCTTGTCAAAGGTGGGCTCGTTTCGGACAACAGTGCCCGTTCCACCGAAATTTGGGATGCGAAAAGGGAGGTAAATCGAGGGGTTTTAGTTCGACTATCTTAGTTCCTTATTTTCTCTTGCTGAAAGCGAATACCTGGTTTGTTCTTATTTATGACTTGTTTCTTAAATTTTTTTGGCGTACCTTCGCAAACAAACAGTCAAATATTTGAAGCCGATATTTTTGACGAGGTGTATCAAGTGATCACCTTGCAAGGCATCGGTCATGAAGCAAGAAGGAATCTAGCAAGTACCAAAGAAATTAAATTTTAGAAAAAGTTTATAAATTTTACAGAAAAGTGACAATATTGAAGAACCTAATGGTCAGGATAGGCCTAATCGTAAACAAGCCGGTGAAGCAAAATCGATCCATCCCCACTTATATTAGCCTGCGTGCAGACTCTGTCGACAAAATTGAAAAACTTTTCCTTCTCCTCTCAGAGTCTGCACGCAGTCTAGTCTTATGAGGATCTTACAAAATGGTAACAAATTCGCAACTACGTGTTTACAGCAATGGTTCACAGATGGCGAAAAGGCGCGCAAAATGAAGGTGAATAATAATAGCTAATTCCTTTATTCGATAACTTTCTATTTTTCATTCGATAACTTGGAAATGGTTGCTCACAAATCAGTGAATCAACTTGGCGCTCAAATGAAAATAAATAAGTTGGAAATATGCGCATGCCAAGAAAATGAAATGTTGGATGGAATGGTCAAACGCATCCAACATTGAAAAACAAAATTTGTTTTTGACCGTGATCAAACTTCATCCAATATCAGTTTGCAAATGTTGGGTGACCCAACATGTGTGATGAAACGTATCCAACATTTCGTCCAACATTTCGTCCAACATCGGTTTTCTGCATGTTGGCTGAATTCTTGGATGCGTTTGACCCGGGCTTTACTATGCTTAATTCATGCTAAATCTAGAGCACATTGTCGGATCAAGAATAGTAGCCATCTTAGGTCCGACATTTGTTCGCCATTCTTTATATTTTGTCCCCAACGATTACTATTGTCCCCAATGATTACTAATGTCCTCAATGATTACTAATGTCCCCAATTAATATTGTATTGATTGCATCAAGCAACTAAAAAGCGTAATTTCTGTAGCATCTTTTGTGAGCAGTTTTGAACTAAAGCATGTGTTAGTAAAGATTAGATGGAAGATTTCTAGATTCGATGGCAGGGGCAAACATTGTGTCACATCGCCGAAAGATGTGTCGAATACAAACCATAAACAGTAACACGCTGGTCGTATTTTCTCTTGCCTTCTCCGAAGCTAAATATATTAGAGTGCTCATGCCGGCCCTATAACATAACTTAAAATACATTTTAAAATATTTCTTGTAGTCATTTTCTTGTAATGAAGTTTGAAATTTTTACTATCTTTAGGCAAACTTTTTCTACTTTGAACTTATTCTATTCCTAATATGGAATTATTTATTTAATGAGAGGCCTCCTAGTCTTCGAGACCCTTTGGAACTTTGTTCCCCTCACCCCCTCGCACCGGTCTTGTTGACTAACGGCGGCCCGACGATATTTGGGTACCCTGGATGCCAGTGTCTCTAATATTTAGCTACAGAAATATTTCTTTGAGCGAGGATTGAAAATTCATTCTTTGTCACCACAGCCGTCCACAATGCTCTGTCCCCAGATTCATGTGTTTCTGGTACCCAGGGTAATATTTCGGATTGAATGAATCGAAGTAATAATTTTCTTGGGGGGTCAGGGCCCAGGAGGGTTTGGGCAGGGGTTGGGGTGAGTTCGGGCCGGGGTGGGTTCAGGCCGTGGTGGGTTCAGGCCGGGGTGGGTTCTGGCCGGGCTTCTGTCAAAGTAGCAGTTTGTTTATCACCTTTTGTAAGAATAAAAAATAATGGGAATATTTCATACAATTGTAAACCTCGCTTTATGATTAGGTAGTCTACGACTGGCTAACCTGGTACAGAGAAATTAATAATAATACTTAGATCATACAAATTGACCATTGAGGCAAGTTTGAAAGAGACAGAGAAAAACACTCAGCAAAGAAAGGGTAAAAAAATTTTGTTAAAAAGAAAGAAGTTCAGGGGAAGGCCATTCCTTATTCCTGCAGCAGAAAATTACGATGTGTGACATATTGGAGATGATATACCTTTGATGGTGATAATCGAACTCTAAGTCGTTGCACATACCGATAAAAAAAGAAAAAGGTTGGCCGAAAATGGCAAGGCATGCCTGTGCCTGATGAACAAGTTGACAAATCTCTGTCCACTAATTTAAAAAATTCTAACTAAACCTTGACCAACTTTAGAGCTGAGGCTTATCTTCCAATACCGTAAATTCTCTTTTAAGCCTCTCAGGGGACTATTGTTTTCCAGCACTTAAAAGGGGGCCTGATAAGAGAGGGGTGGCTAAATTGAGAGAGGGGGCTTCATAAAAATTTTCAGTGGTGGACTGATTTTTTGCTATTTGCGAAATAAAAATCATCAAATTAGGCGCCTACATATTAATATTTAATTGTAATATTTTCATCGCCGTCAGTTATTACTTCTAAAATATCTTCTTTGGCCTTTTCGTCTTCTGGAATCGAGCATTCGAAAGGGTCGATTTTATTCGTCTGAGTACAAACGGCTGATTAATTCAACTAAACACTTGTAGTATCTATTTGACAATTCTTTACGGTAGTCTTGCTGGCAACAAACACACACTTCACGAGGTTGCAGCGCAAAAGGATACATAAGTATAGTTTGTCTTTCCAACTGCGCAGCCAGTCTGGAGTGCAGTTTCGTTCCTGCACAACTAGAAAGTATATCGGAACTGCTACTAAAACAAAAACCAGGCTTAAACTGCTCTCAACTGGTCGTTTTAAAAATGGAAAAGCTAAAAGTAACAGAGAAACTAATGTCATGAATATCGGGATGATAATAGATACTTTGAAGGGTCTCGGTAGATCTGGTTGGCGCACCCGTAGAACAATGACACCGAATATCGCTAAGCCGTATGTAAACCAAATTGCAAATGAAAAGTAAATAAGAAGATTTTGTGTTCCTGCTCCAAGAACGAGAATCCAAATCATTGACAGTAAAGATAGAAATAAGACAGCTGGTATGGGCGTTCTTCTGTCCGCATGAATGTACGACAATGGTTCAGGCAAATGTCCTTCGCGAGAGGCAGAGAGAACAAGTCGCGAGCAAATGAAATTTGTTCCATTCAGTGAACTGAAACAGGAAAAAGCAGCAGCAAAGGGCACAACCAATGCGACATTTTTGCCGAGAATCTTTGTCACAAACAGCGTAAACACTGACAATGAACTTGCAATTTCTCCGTGGGTTAAAACCGCCAACAACGCTAAGTTAACCAAAAGGTAACATAGAATAACAAATCCGACTCCGAAAAGAATTGCTAGTCGGAGGTCGCTTTTTGGGTTTTTTAATTCCTCTGTGATTGTGCAAATGAGTCCCCATCCATCATATGCCCATAGTCCATTGTAAAAGGCTATACCAAAACTACCGAGTTCAAACTTGCTGGAATTGTCAAAAATAGAAACATAATTTTTAGTGTGTCCTGCAGAAGCTTTCCATATTCCCAGAGAAATGAAAAGTAGCACTAATAGTGACTGAATGGCCGTGAAAAAGACTTGGGTTTTGCCAACAAACGAGGCGCTCAAAGAATTTATGATGGCAGACATCACGATGAAAAGCACAGCAACAGCTTTGGTTATCCAAACTCCATTCGAGGCAGTTATGTCAATAAACGGGCTCAAAATGTACTCACTGATCGCCACTCCCAAAACAGCCATGGCAGCGGGAAAACCAATAATGGCCTTAGCCCACAGAGTCACAAATGCAGCGATATCTCCGAACGCTTCTTTGTTAAAAATGTATTCACCTCCTGTTTTACCAATTGCACAAGCCAGTTCGCAAAGGCTCAATGCACCCAAGATGGGCATTATTCCAGAGACTATCCAAACTACCAACGCTATAGCCATATTGTTAGTTTCTCTTGCCACAAGGCTTGGCGAGATGTACATACCAGAGCCAAACAAGATTCCTACCACGTAGGCAAATGCATGCCAAAAGCCAAGACTTCTTGCAAGTTCTTTAACATTCAGTTGGATGCCATTAATCGACTCCCGAGAACCTGTCAAATGCTCAGATTTTTGCGAAGCAAGGAGTGCAGTTGATTCTGTGTTATTTAGCACAGCCATCTTCACTTTCACCAAAAGTACTGATTGCAAAACGAAACAGGCTTTTTTTGTACCTCTCCTCAAGCTGTCACTGACATGAAATTCTATGCAAAGCCTTTTGGCTACTCCGGGAAACAATATGCGGATGGGATCAGATTGGAATGAGTACATATCTATCTCCACAGGATCCTTGCCTTATGACGCAAGTGCTCTAGCGTTCAAAGAGCTCTGACTCGATTCCGGTCAAAAGAAAACTACTGTACCGAAACGGTTAAAAAAAGGTGAAACGATTGCAACTATTTCTCGATCCGTCTCGGTCCGTTGCGGAACAGTCATCCAACAAGGCGTTTATACAGACGCAAAAAGTGGCAATCCGCGTAGCAATGGAAAGGACTTTGAGTAATGCGAAAAAACGATTTCAACAAAGGCGAAATGAAAGGCTTAAGCCAAAAGTATTTGCGGTAGATTTTGGTATTTTTCCCAAACGTAAGGTATGAAAAGCCTTTTAAACCCCTAAAAAGATTAAGGCATTTCCACTAAGGCAGCCTTTCCACTTTCCTAATTAAGGCAGCCTTTCCACTAGCCTGGGTTAAAACAAAACCGGGTTAAAAGTTACCCGTTTTTAAAGTGAGTCAATGGAAACGGCAATTTATAGGTCCCTGCAATTCCTTGTTCTGTAATTGGAGTGCTGGGTCCTATGACGATATTTATCCAAAAGGCTTTCGGGACATTGTCTGCTGATTATTTTGGATGTCATAACTGATCGTTCGAACTTTGTGAGTTGCTCAATGGTCAGCCAGTTATGGGACCAGTTGTCTTTTAGTCTGGCCTTATCAATAATCGAGCGTGCTCTGTCCTGCAGACGTCAGAGTGTATTCAATTTTGATTTAGGAAGACTTCCCCAAATAACATTAGCGTATCTCAGATGGCTTTCGATAAGTGCACGGTACACATGGTCGAGCTGGGATTGTGAATACATGCTAGCCTTAGAGAATTCTAAGCACTTTTCAAAGTCATTTAGGTAGATGCTGAACAGGAGTGGTCCCAAGCATGATCCTTGAGGTATACCACATGTTACCAATCTAGCCCCCGACTGTTTTCCATTAACTGAGCAGAATTGTTTTCTATTTCTTAAGAAGGATGTGAACCATGCTCCCGAGAATCCCCTCATACCGAGTGCGAGTACCTGTGTTTTAAGCCGGGCTAGTGGAAAGGCTGCCTAAAATTCGATGTGGTTTTTCGCTCAATGATCAGAGTTAAGTTCTGTTTCTAGCCGAACAGTCTGAAAGGCTATATGTCTCGACGCATTTCGCTGGACATTTAAATTTTCCTCTGGTTGGGCTGCACAATAACCTATTGTTACGTATCCAATCGGCAACTAAAGGCTAATTCTCACTGTTCATCGATTATAAACGCGCTGCAAAGCCTATTAACTCTAAACGGTTGACTAATTGGACATAGTGCCTTTAAAGGCTCTTGCGCAACTGGCATGCTTTGCGACTCAACCAGTTTCTCAAGACAGATGCCGCTAGGCATGCAGGTTTCCCGAGAGCCTTTAAGCTGGTTGCTTTCCAGTTATTGTCATGGTTCCAATCATATTTGGGAATTTGTGCCGAGGTCCGCGTTGTTCCGCGTTGTTGTTGCAAACATAACCAGTGATCGTCGTCGGAAACAAGGTAAAATTGTTATCTTTATTCGGATTTTTAGCTAGTAAATTCTAACGAAGAGTGGCATTAAAAGGTTTTGCGTTTCTTCTAGATAAATCATGGGTTAGTTAGTGTTCAAGTTTAGTGCGAGCTTTTCAAAACCGGTGCACCACAAATTTTTCAAAACGGGTGCACCACAAATTATATTCACGTTCTAGCCTCAACATCTGAGCGTACTTGTCACCGTTTTTACAATAAAAATGCAAGTCTTGGTCATTTTCTTTAATTCATAGCCGGTTAAGTAAATAGCTACAATGGAACAAGCCACAGCACCATGCATAGACATATGGTACGTAAAAAAAGTGTGCATTAGACACAACATTGGAAAAAATGAAAGCTACCTATATAAAGAACAAATGAAAATAACAGCAATGTGGTAAATGTGATAGATGCTTCTTTAGAAGGTTAAGAGGAAGCGAACTCAGACGAAGACAACCCAGAAACCGATGACTTAGAAGAGGAAATGCAGGCAGAACAACCACGTTCTACGCGGACGCCGATACACATTGCCTAAGCGAGAACGTTGATCGAATAGTCATATTTGGTTTTAACGAAAGAACACCGTTCTGGATAAGACTGCAATTTCGAACCATTGACTGCAACTGGCCGGCTAGAAAAAGAACTTGGATCATGGAGAAAGGCCAAAACCTCAAAACCTGAAAAATAATTTTTGATTTCGACCGTCTATAGTCATATTAAATTTATCAAAGTCATTGTTTCGCATAACACGATTTCCTCTCGACTGTGACGTAGTTTGGCACGTTTCGCGACTCTTCATGTAACGTTTTATGTTAGTCGGGTTCTTCTTAGGATGGTGAAGATACGATGGGGCTAGGCCAATGGGCCTAAGCCCCGAATAAGTAGAACACGAGAGAGACTCTATTCTGATGTTGTCTTTATTCGTTCAACAGCAAGACTAACTCTAAAGTGAACATTGACGGAAGGTAATTAAGAGAACAATACGAACGTCACAATACATGTTGACAGACAAACACATTGCCATTAGAAAGACGTTAACTGACACAACAGGACTCAACAGCACATGTGACTATAACATGCAACTGAGATATTACGAAATATATCACATACTAAAGCCAACCGTTACATTCAGACCAACTTATCTACTTCTCATATTTCGTTGAGTCGTTCGGCTCAGTTATGCCTGCCAATGTGTAGCAATATTCAATAATCTTTATCACCTAATTTCAATGAACATATATTTGATTTTCATATCGATATGCATTCAATTTGATGCTGAAAGATTTAATACGGAGTATTGCGCACAACGAGAGTGCATGAAGTACCGTAAGATGACTTCGAAAGGAGCACAGTGTAGCAAAGCCTGTGTTCCAGACCCCCCTAACTTGAAAGTAGAGGGTCTGTGTAACCGAGAGCAATATCGCGTACGAGCTTTTCCCAGGATCTCTGGGAAAATTAATTATGCGTAAATTATGCGGTTTTTACATGACAAAAGTGAGCAATGGCGTAAACAGAGCGTTGTTTGCTGCGACAGTTTGCGCATTCAAATAGTGACAAGAAATGTGTGCTAATTCAAAGTTTCTCTTTATTTTGTCAGACAATGCCACAATGATGTCTGAAAGCATTGAATATATCGCGATGCCTAGATAATTGTCGCCCGGCGCGAGGATGGAAACACTTCAAAAACCGGAGGATGAATTTTAATCAAAACACGCTTTTTGTTGATAATTTAGCTCTTATGTGTTAATGAACGTTTAAAAACATTTTTAAAATCAGAATTTCAAATTTCAAACAAGGAACTTGGAAGACGTGTTTATAGCAAAGCAATCGCTATCCTGATGAAAAGAATTGATGAAAAGTACAAGGCATGGGCCTAGGCCTACTGCCTCACATTGCTAAAAAAATTAGTCCACTCAGTTAGGCAATCTTGTCAGGATCAATGATAAATGTTTACTAGTCTTTAGCAATTTCCACTGTATGTAAACTTGCATTTATAACCAGAGATCATTCTCTACGGCTTGAAGCCAAAGCGTCTTGTCTCCTTCTCGGTTTCCATTACTTATCGCTACTCCGAAAGTCATGTTTTCCGTCATCGTATCCACTAGATCTTGTCTCAAAAAAACCATCTTTACATTAAATTGGAGCCAAACTAGAAAATAAACATCTTCTACCAAGCAAAATCAAATGTCCACTCAAAGCAAATCGATTGGTTGCCAAGTCAATTTTACTTCGATTGCTGCATGCGATAGATTCACTCCCCATCAACTGCTGTAAAATGAGCAAGATTGGCCCACAGCATCTTTAATCTGTTTTGGTCAGAACCAATGAATTGTCCCAATGAAGATCTTCAACATCAAATAGCGGAGCAACATTTTCAAAACTTTTCTTCTAACAAATAAATCTATATCATACTGCCACGACCGATCAAAATATTAGCGCTTCTTCTTGCATGATTACACAAATCTGTGATAATTATGCAAAAAATTCAATTCAATCCCCGTACGCGATTTTGCTCTCGGTTACACAGACCCTCTACTTTCAAGTTAGGGGTCTGGAGCACAGGCTAAGTGTAGCATCGACGGGAGCACAGTGAACATATTAGTTAACTTGATCAAGAATCCAACCTGTCACAAGTCAGACAACCCACGATGTATAGATTTAATAATGACAAACTGTAAAAGTCACTTTCAAAACACGACCAATGTTGAAACAGGACTGTCTGAAGGTGATTTCATGAAGAGAGGCCCCAAAATATTTACATATAGATACTACCCAAAATTCGATATACCCAGCCTTAGATCTGAAATTTTGAATCATCGGATACTAAACTATAGAGACTACGGCAGTGTTGATAATTTTCAGTCAAAAGCTTTAAATAAACATGCACCCATTAAGAGAAAGTATGTTCGTACAAACAACAGGCCATTTATGACGAAGGAATTACGTAAGGCAAAAATGCATCGTAGCAAACAGAAAAATGGATATACTAAAACCAAAAAAGATGAAAGCATAAAGCAGATAAACGGCAAAGGAACAAATGTGTAAAGTGTATACACATTTATAATCAAATGCATAATGAGATAATCGTTAATTCTGAAGAGCGATCAAACAGGTCTTTGCAGAAAAGATACAAACAACACTCTTCATTACATTGGAAGAAAATCAAGAATTGATTAGTGATGACCGCAAGATTGCAGAATTATTAAACAATTATTTTCTTAACATAACATAAGATCTAGGAAATCAAGAAGATGTGGCTCACATTTCAATTACACTTGGTATAAATGAACTAATTGATAAAGAAATTTAGAAATATAAAAACCACCCAAGTATCATGAAAATAATAGAAATGTACCTAACCCACAGCCCTTTGAATTTAGCTGAGTTAACAGTGGGAAATTTGGGATCAGATAAACAAACTTAATACCTAAAAGGCCTCACCAATAGAAAGTATACCTGCTAAGATATTCAAAGAACATTCAGAAATTTTCTCTGAAATTTTCCAAAGAACATTCAATGAGGACCTAGCTAATATGAGATTTCCAGAATAACTTAAATTAGGAGACAAATCATTGCTGCACAAAAAAATGACAAAATCAGTAAGAAAAAAAGACTTTCTGGTAAAGTGGGTTGTCGACACGTAAGGTCATTACAGCCCACTGGCGCCACCTTTTAAATCAGTTGAGAAGCAGCTGATTTTTCTTCTTATTTGAAGTAATCAATGCAGCATCATCTGCAAATTGACAGCAATGAATTTGATTGAAAAGTGTTCCTTGTTTATTGATAGAAGAAAACCCAGCTGCTTTAACTCTTGAGATTTGGTGACTCGAATAAAAGTGTTAAAACAAAGATTGAATAAGAGAGGGCTTATACAGTCACCTTGGAGAACACCATGTTTACCAGTAATGAAAGAGGTTGCAACTTTTTTGCATATGATAGAACTGTAGAAGTCGCTGTAGAGACTTTTGATCAAATTGATTTCTTCAGGGATGTTTCGATACTCTATGAATTTTATAATCAAATTATGATCAACTTCACCAAAGACACATTTAAGATAGAGCAAGGAAATGACATGGACCTTTGTATCACACGTTATCATCATAACAATAATAAGCAATTCATTTTAAAGTACTTCTAATTTAATCTCAGTTCACTAATTTGTCACACATCAAACATCAAACAAAAAAATAAACATGGGACTGTAGATAAAATAGACTGATTAAGGAGAAGCTCTCTAAATAGATAAACTAATCGAGAGAGAGCCCCCCCCCCCCTAATAAAAGAAAACTTAAAAGAAAATTTTTATTTAAAACAACAACAAATATTGATATATATAAATACAAATACAAAATATAATGAACCAGATAAGCCTCATCAAATTCACTAGTTGAGCATAGGAGTCAATAAAGTACGCTTTTAATTTAGATCGAAAAACAGAAATTGAAGCAGCAACTCGTATAAAAAGCGGAAGAGTATTCCATAATTTGGAGCCAAAATATTGTACTGTTTTGAGGCAATGAAGGGTTGTTCGTTTCAAGGAAACGAATAGATCACCTCTTGTGGCCTGACGAGTTTCAAACCTATGAACAGAAGAATCCGGCGTGAAATAGTTATGAAAATAAACTTGTGAGAGCTTATTTATAGCTTTATAAACAAATGTTAGAAAGTTTAAATGTAATATATCTTGAAGTTTGATTATCTTTAATGAATGAAATAAAGGTGCAGATGGGGCCGTAGGTATTTGAAAGTTTATACATCTAAGGATTTTCTTTTGCAGCAGAAAGAATGGAGTAGGGTAGTTGTCGAATGTAAGACCCCAAACAATAATTCCGTAATTAAGAAATGATGAAAAGAGTGAATCATACAGACAGAGAATAGTTGGCAAGGGAATCCAGTGCTTTACTTTGAAGAAAAGTCCAGTGGTTCTAGACAATTTTTTGCGAAGTTCACAGTTATTGTATTTCCGGGAAAGGTGCTCGTCAACAAGGACGCCAAGGAACTTAACATACTTAGTTCTTTTTATATTTTTTTTGCCAAATTTGAGAAGGATCACATCTGGTAGTTTCTTCTTGGGTGCGTGGAATAATACAAAGTTAGGCTACGTTCACATTACTCCGTTTTCGATTAGATTCATTTTTGGCAGCAAAAACGGAGCTGTTTTTATCTCTGTTCACACTACTCCGTTTTCAGACAGAAACTTTTTATCTCTGTTCACACTAGTTCTCAAAAACGCATCTGTTTTTCTCTTTCTGAAAACGAGGCTTCTGATATTGGCGCGAAAATATTGAACGACCTGAGTTCCAAGTTCGCAAAGTAAAAATGAAGGCACTGATATCAAATAAAAGAAGTGATGCCGCCTCGTCCTTGCAAATCAGCTTCAGGTGAAGAATACCTGAATTGGACTGATGATGAAGTTCTTCTGTTGCTTAATATAGCCGTAGAATACACGAGGATAATATATCACAGGGTAAAGATTGGGAGAGCGTGCAATCGAAATATGTCGACATTCCCGAAAGATTGAGAAAATATTTAAGAAATTGTGGAGAAGCAGAGAGAGTTGGTAAAGATTACCCACATAGCCCCACGGCCAAAGTAAACATAAGTTTAACAAGAGCAACACTGGTATCCATATTCCTTGTAGGAGTCATGATTACCGACCGACAAAAATTGGCGCCACTACTTGAAAAGCTCGTTGCTGTTGTTGTAAGCGTTTTCAAATTGTTCCGTTTTTGGTGTTCAAACTACAGAGTTGCTTTTTTGTTTAGCTCCGTTTTCATTTAGCTCCGTTTTTATCATCGTTTTCATTTAGCTCCGTTTTTGGGGTAGACTAATATGAACGCAAAGCCAAAAACGGAGCTAAACAGATGCGTTTTTGTTCAAAGACGGAATAGTGTGAACAGGGACTTAGTTTTGTCAATATTCAATGCAAGTTTGTTACAATCCATCCAGGTTTTTACCTTTTTGAGTTCTTTATTTACTGTTTAGGTCAGTCTAGTAAGATTATCTGCTTCAAAGTAAATATTGGTGTCATCAGCAAAAAAGAAGAATGTTAAAAGCTTAGATGAGTTTGGTGGGTCATTTACATAAATTAGAAACAGCAAGGGACCCAGCACTGATCCCTGAGGAACACCGCATGTTATATCACAGAAAGAACATTAATGTCCATTTACGGAGAAAAATTGTTTGCGATCGTTTAAATATGATTCAAACCACTGTAGAGAATTTCCTCGGATTCCATAGTGTTCCAGCTTGCTTAGAAGAATATCATGGTTTACATCATCAAACGCTTTTTTGGAGATCAATAAATATTCCACACCCAAATCTGTTATTGTCTAGGGAAGACTTGATATTCCCAGTTAAACTCACTAGTGCAAGGTCAGTAGAGTGACCACTACGAAATCCAAATTGCAAGTTAAACAACAATTCACATGCCTCAAGAAATCTATAGAGGCATTGATACATTAATTTTTCAAATATTTTGCTGAAAATTGACAGGAGGGAAATTGGTCTATAATTTGATTTTTTGGTAGTGAGACCTTTCTTAAATACTGGGATCGCCTTCGCTATTTTATGCTTATTTGGAAAAATACCACTTTCAAAAGATTCATTGATCAAAATTGATAGGTCAATGGAAATGTGGGGATCTAGAATTTTCAGCAATTCAATTTGCATGCTATTTGAACCACTAGATTTACCATTTTTTAGAGATTTAATGACTCTGATACTTCATCGGAGGTAGAAGGGAAAATGAAGAAGGAATCCTGATTGGGATTGGTTAGGTAAGACAATGAAGACCTTGGGTTTCTTAGGATCTTCTGTGTGATGTCATTAGCAACACTCGTAAAGTAATGATTAAATTGATTAGCTATTTTAACTTGATTCTTAATTTGGGAGCCGTTTTTATCTGTTAGGTATGAAATTGTGTCTAGATTTATGCAAACAATCTTTTGGTGGTACAAAACTTGAAAATGGCTTTGATAAAAGCAAAAATTTAGTAAACTAAAGCTTTTCGTCTGACATTCTTCAGAGTTTAGATATCAGAAGATAGATCGAAAACTCTACGCTAGGAAATATATACACCCAGTTGTGGATCGAAATAGGCCCAGGTATTGTATATACTAAATGTTTGCATTTTTCAAAGCCATTTGTGTCTAGATTGTTTGATTTTAAGCTGACAATATTCTTTATATCTTTCCAAAGCAATTTCATATTACTTTTGTTTTCATCAAAATAATGATAATAGTAGTTTTTCTTAGATTCCTTCAGCTCATTAACGACACGGTTTCGAAAAAGTTTAAATGCCCTTATTAGATCTGTTTCGGAGTTAGTAGACAAAAACTGTTGAGATAACCTATCAACATTATTTCAAATATGTTGTCAATAAGTGGTACTTTCTGTTATGCGGGTAGGATGAAAAACCGACGGCTGTAGGTGGTGTGAGAACATCATGTTAATGAAATGGTTTCTTGGGGTATGATTTGCATGCTCTAACAGATTTATATTGAAATCTCCTATTATAAATATGAACTTATTTTCATTTTCAATTTAAAATAACCTCTCCTGAAAATGATCACTAAATCTTGCTGTATCAGTTCTTGGGTGACGATATGCACAGCAACATAAAATATTTTTAGCTTTAGGATTATCAATTTCAATCCAAATTTTCTTAAATTCGTTATCACAATATGAGAGATCATCCCTTTTTTAACAGTCAAATTAGATTTAACATAGATTCCCACACCACCAGAGGCATTATTAGAACTAGTATGATGGAATTTGTATCCAGTGTTGAGACGTATTGGTTTATCTTTAGGGAGTTTAATTTCGGATAGACCAATTACCTTGAAATCAATGTCCATGTTAGATAAGAGACCAAGAAGTTCATGATGATGGAGGGGAAGGCTAAGGATATTCATGTGAAGAAGTGAGAAATTTTTATCTGAAGCTTCTAAAGAACTAAGCTATTGGTCTCTAAGATAGACTAATAGCTTTGTCTGGATTAACAATATTAATGTGGATGGGGAATGTGTTCCTTCTAAGACACCCGGTTAATTTGTTGTTTATCTTTTTGTCATTTAGATTAATGATACTATCCGGTGGTTGCATTGCTAGCAGTTCAAAAACTTTTGGTATGAATTTACTCGTTTGCTTCGTATGCCACATAAATTAGAATTTAAGTTACCAAACAGTGAACAAGGTTGTCCTTGTTCACTGAATTGATTCAACTTATCGACTACTTTAAATGTGTTATCATTTGAAGGCTAGCCTGTGCTCCAGACCCCTAACTTGAATTGGAGGCTTGATCATCTGGTTCAAATAGAAGAAGAGTTAAACACTAAAATTTGATTAAAAATAAAAACTAACTGATAAAAAAATGAGACACAGATTCAGTCAAATTGTAGGGACTTTATTCCTTATTTTGATCTCATTAAATCATATTTGTGGGGAAGGGGGCTTGTTAAACTTTTCCTTCTGAAAAGGGGCGGCTAATAAAAGAGAGGGACTTAATAAGAAGGGGGATTCAAAAGAGAATTTATGGTACATAATTTTAAATTAAAGCGTGACTAATAGTAATGCTCACTTTATTCCTTCTTACCGGTCGAAACCTCGCACCAGCACCAAAATTCCTTCCTAACCAATGCTGATTGATTATTTCAACTAAACACTTGTAGTATCTATTTGACAATTCTTTACGGTACTCTTGCTGGCAACAAAAACACACTTCACGAGGTTACAGCGCAAAAGGATACATAAGTATAGTTTGTCTTTCCAACTGCGCAGCCAGTCTGGAGTGTAGTTTCGTTCCTGCACAACTAGAAAGTATATCGGAACTGCTACAAAAACAAAAACCATGCTTAAACTGCACTCAACTGGTCGTTTTAAAAATGGAAAAACTAAAAGTAACAGAGAAACTAATGTCATGAATATCGGGTTGATAATCCATACCTTGAAGGGTCTCGGTAGATCTGGTTGGCGCACCCGTAAAACAATAACACCGAATATCGCTAAGCCATATGTAAACCAAATTGCAAATGAATAGTAAATAACAAGACTTTGTGTGCCACCTCCAAGAACGAGGATCCAAACCGTTGACAATGTAGATTGAAATAAGACAGCTGGTATGGGCGTTCTTCTGTCCATATGAATGTACGACAATGGTTCAGGCAAATGTCCTTCGCGAGAGGCAGAGAGAACAAGTCGCGAGAAAATGAAATTTGAACCATTCAGTGCACTGAAACAGGAAAAAGCAGCAGCAAAGGGCAAAAAGAATGCGACATTTTTGCCGAGAATCTTTGTCACAAACAGCGTAAACACTGACAATGAGCTTGCAATTTCCCCGTGGGTTAAAACTGTCAACAACGTTAAGTTAATCAAAAGGTAACATAGAATAACAAATCCGACTCCAAAAAGAATTGCTAATCGGATGTCCCTTTTTGGGTTTTTCAATTCCTCTGTGATTGTGCAAATATAGCCCCATCCATCATATGCCCAAAGTCCATTGTAAATGGCTATACCAAAACTACCGAGTTCAAATTTGCTGGAATTGTCAAAAATAGAAACATAATTTTGAGTGTGTCCTGTAGAAGCTTTCCATATTCCCAGAGACACGAAAAATAGCACTGATAGTGATTGAATGGCCGTGAAAAAGACTTGGGTTTTGCCAACAAACGAGGCGCTCAAAGAATTTATGATGGCAGACACTACAATGAAAAGCACAGCAACAGCTTTGGTTATCCAAACTCCATTCGAGGCAGTTATGTCAATAAACGGGCTTAAAATGTACTCACTGATCGCCATTCCCAACACAGCTATGGCAGCGGGAAAACCAACAACAACCTTCGCCCACAAAGTCACGAATGCAGCAATATCTCCGAAGGCTTCTTTGTTAAAAATGTATTCACCTCCTGCTTTGCCAATTGCACAAGCCAGTTCGCAAAGGCTCAATGCACCCAAGATGGGTATTATTCCAGAGACTATCCAAACTACCAACGCTATAGCCATATTGTTAGTTTCTCTTGCAACAAGGCTTGGGGAGATGTAGATACCAGAGCCAAACAAGATTCCTACCACGTAGGCAAATGCATGCCAAAAGCCAAGACTTCTTGCAAGTTCTTTAACATTCAGTTGGATGCCATTAATCGACTCCCGAGAACCTGGCAAATGCTCAGATTTTTGCGAAGCAAGGAGTGCAGTCGATTCTGTGTTATTTAGCACAGCCATCTTCACTTTTCCCAAAAGGACTGATTGCAAAACGAATCAGGCTTCTTTATGTACGTCTCCGCAAGCTGTCACTCACATGAAATTCTATGCAAAGCCAAAAACCTACTCCGGGAAACGATCCGCGGATCGGATCAGATCCTATTGGTCTGATCCGTTCCGTTCAATCTGCGGAACGTTTCAGATTGGAATGAGTACATATTTATCTCCACAGGATCCTTGCGTTATGACGCAAGTGCTCTAGCGTTCAAAGAGCTCTAACTCAATTCCGGTCAAAAGAAAACTACTGTACCGGAACGGTTAAAAAAGGTGAAACGATGGCAACTTTTTTTTGATCCGTCCCGGTCCGTCGCGGATCAGTCATCCAACAAGGCTCAAAGCCAAAAACCCACTCCGGAAAATCATCCGTGAACCGGATCAAATTTTGTGTTGCGCACGCAATTGTGCACGCGATTGCGCACGGCTGGGGATTTGGCACAGGATATGGTCTCTAGATTAAACAGAATGAGTTTTTTTATTTTCAACCAAACAAATGTATGAAATGAGCTTAATTGGTACGTTCGTTTATACAGGCGCAAAAAGTGGCAAACCGCGTAGTAATGGAAAAGACTTTGAGTAACGCGAAAAAAAAGATTCCAACATAGGCGAAATGAAAAGCTTGAGGCAACCTTTCCACTAGCCTGGGTTAGAACAAAACCGGGTTAAAAGTTATCCGTTTTTAAAATGAGTTCTTCGACCCGTTTTTAATCCGTTTTTGATCGTTCCCACTAAGCCGGGTTATTTCATTTTTCATTTTATATTCTTTATACATAAAAATCCCTTCAGCTTACAACTAAATACCAAATAAGAAAATAAATATCCTAGTTACATTAATATAATTTATATACAGTTAAATTATGCACAGTAATCTATCTTTTAGTAGCTGCTCTTCCAGGGAGTCGTGTTTTATGTTGCGTTCAGCTCGTATAATAACTTTTCAATTGCTTTTTGAATTTACTAAGTGTAGAGAGCTCTTTGATATTGATGGGAATATCGTTCCAGGCTTTCAGAGCCGAATAGTGAAAGCCTTTCTTGACGTATTCAAGGTTATTTCTTGGGATTTATAGGTCCCTGCAATTCCTTGTTTTGTAATTGGAGTGCTGGGTCCTATGACGATATTTATCCAAAAGGCTTTCGGGACATTGTCTGCTGATTATTTTGGATGTCATAACTGATCGATCGAACTTTGCTAGTTGCTCAATGGTCAGCCAGTTATGAGACCAGTTGTCTTTTAGTCTGGCCTTATCAATAATCGAGCGTGCTCTGTCCTGCAGACGTCAGAGTGTATTCAATTTTGATTTAGGAAGACTTCCCCAAATAACATTAGCGTATCTCAGATGGCTTTCGATAAGTGCACGGTACACATGGTCGAGCTGGGATTGTGAATACATGCTAGCCTTTCTAAGCACTTTTCAAAGTCATTTAGGTAGATGATAAACAGGAGTGGTCCCAAGCATGATCCTTGAGGTATACCACATGTTACCAATCTAGCCCCCGACTGTTTTCCATTAACTGAGCAGAATTGTTTTCTATTTCTTAAGAAGGATGTGAACCATGCTCCCGAGAATCCCCTCATACCGAGTGCGAGTACCTGTGTTTTAAGCCGGGCTAGTGGAAAGGCTGCCTAAAATTCGATGTGGTTTTTCGCTCAATGATCAGAGTTAAGTTCTGTTTCTAGCCGAACAGTCTGAAAGGCTATATGTCTCGACGCATTTCGCTGGACATTTAAATTTTCCTCTGGTTGGGCTGCACAATAACCTATTGTTACGTATCCAATCGGCAACTAAAGGCTAATTCTCACTGTTCATCGATTATAAACGCGCTGCAAAGCCTATTAACTCTAAACGGTTGACTAATTGGACATAGTGCCTTTAAAGGCTCTTGCGCAACTGGCATGCTTTGCGACTCAACCAGTTTCTCAAGACAGATGCCGCTAGGCATGCAGGTTTCCCGAGAGCCTTTAAGCTGGTTGCTTTCCAGTTATTGTCATGGTTCCATTTTTGGTTTATTGTCATTTGTGCCGAGGTCCGCGTTGTTCCGCGTTGTTGCTGCCAACATAACCAGTGATCGTCGTCGGAAGCAAGGTAAAATTGTTATCTTTATTCGGATTTTTAGCTAGTAAATTCTAACGAAGAGTGGCATTAAAAGGTTTTGCGTTTCTTCTAGATAAATCATGGGTTAGTTAGTGTTCAAGTTTAGTGCGGGCTTTTCAAAACCGGTGCACCACAAATTTTTCAAAACGGGTGCACCACAAATTATATTCACGTTCTAGCCTCAACATCTGAGCGTACGTGTCACCGTTTTGACAATAAAAATGCAAGTTTTGGCCATTTTCTTTAATTCATGACCAGTTAAGTAAAAAGCTACAATGACACAAGCCACAGCACCATGCATAGACATATGGTAAGTAAAAAAAGTGTGCATTAGACACAACATTGGAAAAAATGAAAGCTACCTATATAAAGAACAAATGAAAATAACAGCAATGTGGTAAATGTGATAGATGCTTCTTTAGAAGGTTAAGAGGAAGCGAACTCAGACGAAGACAACCCAGAAACCGATGACTTAGAAGAGGAAATGCAGGCAGAACAACCACGCTCTACGCGGACGCCGATACACATTGCCTAAGCGAGAACGTTGATCGAATAGTCATATTTGGTTTTAACGAAAGAACACTGTTCTGAATAAGATTGGAATTTGGAACCATTGACAGCAACGCAACCTGGCTAAGACTGGCCGGCTAAAAAAAGAACTTGGATCATCGAGAAAGGCCAAAACCTCAAAAAGTATTTTTAATTTCGACCGTCTATAGTCATATTAAATTTATCAAAGTCATTGTTTCGCATAACACAATTTCCTCTCGACTGTGACGTAGTTTGGCACGTTTCCCGACTCTTCAGACCAACTTATCTACTTCTCATATTTCTTTGAGTCGTTTGACTCAGTTATGCCTGCCAATGTGTAGCAATATTCAATAATCTTTATCACCTAATTTCAATGAACATATATTTGATTTTTATATCGATATGCATTCAATTTAATACTGAAAGATTTAATACGATATTCGATATGAAAGATTTAATACGGAGTATTGCGCACAACGAGAGGGCATGAAGTACCGTAAGATGATTTCGAAAGGAGCACAGTGTAGCATCGACGGGAGCACAGTGAACATATTAGTTAACTTGATCAAGAATCCAACCTGTCACAAGCCAGATAACCCACGATGCATAGATTTAATAATGACAAACTGTAAAAGTCACTTTCAAAACACGACTAATGTTGAAACAGGACTGTCTGAAGGTGATTTCATCAAGAGAGGTCCCAAAATATTTACAAATAGAGACTACTAAAAATTCGATATACCCAGCCTTAGATCTGAAATTTTGAATCATCGGATACTAAACTATAGAGACTACGGAAGTGTTGATATCTCAGTCAAATGCTTTGAATAAACATGCACCCATTAAGAGAAAGTATGTTCGTGCAAACAACGGGTCATTTATAACGAAGGAATTACGTAAGGCAATAATGCATCGTAGCAAACAGAAAAATCGATATACTAAAACCAAAAATGATGAAAGCATAAAGCAGATAAAGGGCAAAGGAACAAATGTGTAAAGTGTATACACATTTATAATCAAATGCATAATGAGATAATCGTTAATTCTGAAGAGCGATCAAACAGGTCTTTGCAGAAAAGATACAAACAACACTCTTCATTACATTGGAAGAAAATCAAGAATCGATTAGTGATGATCGCAAGATTGCAGAATTATTAAATAATTATTTTCTTAACATAACACAAGATCTAGGAAATCAAGAAGATGTGGCTCACATTTCAATTACACTTAGTATAAATGAACTAATTGATAAAGAAATTTAGAAATATAAAAACCACCCAAGTATCATGAAAATAATGGAAATATACCTAACCCACAGCCCTTTGAATTTAGCGAAGTTAACAGTGGGAAATTTGGGTTTAGATAGAAATATGCTAATGCTAATAGTAGTTTTCTTAGATTCCTTCAGCTCATTAACGACACGGTTTCGAAAAAGTCTTAATGCCCTTATTAGATCTGTTTCGGAGTTAGTAGACTCAAGCTGTTGAAATAACCTAGGACCAATTTGAGAGCGGCTATCCGAACAAAATTAGCTCACCTAAGAAAGTGGATTAAGTTAGTTCGGATAGCTATGTGGTACAATGTAAACGCTTTTATCCGGATAAATTTTATCCACGTCGTATCTTGCTCGAAAGCGATTGGCTATTTCATCTAATTTAGTTTTCACTGTCTCCCCATCAAGACCTTTCGCCATCTTGGCTGCCTTGTTGTCGATAAATACTCGTGTTCAAAGTGCAGTATCTTGCCAGTCCACGTAAAATTGGCATCTTTTTCAGCTTTCCCTACTTTCTTTGCTAGCTCAGTGTCATTTTGTTTCATGAACAAACAATTAAAACACACTAGGCCTAATTTGTATTGACAACATCTTTGGATTTGGTCTAAAAGAAAAGCAGATGATTCTGAAGAGAAAATGAATTATTTTTACGTTGGCGGGAATTTTGTTATTATTTTGTTGCCCAGAGAAGACTTCATTTTGGGCATTCTGTGCATGATTTAGGTCATGTGACTGAATCCGGCACAGTGTAAACGGGAGGGCAAAGTGGACAAAATTTTTGCGGCACAATGTAAACGCAATCAATCCGAACGCAATTTTATCCGGCACAGTGTAAACGGGGTCTGAGTGTAGAGGTAGTTTCTGGTATGCGGGTAGGATGAAGAACCGACGGCTGTAGGTGTTGTGAGAACATCATGTTAATGAAATCGTTTCTTGGGGTATGATTTGCATGCTCTAACAGATTTATATTAAAATCTTCCATTATACAGATGAGCTTATTTTCATTTTCAATTTCAGATAACCTCTCCTGCAAATGATCACAAAATTATGCTGTATCAGTTCTTAGATGACGATATGCACAGCAAGATAAAGTGTTTTTAGCTTTAGGATTATCAATTCCAATCCAAATTGTCTCAAATTCATTATCACAATATGTGAGATCATCCCTTTTATTAACAGTCAAATTAAATTTAACATAGATTCCCACACCACCAGAGGCACTATTGGAACTAGTATGATGGAATTCGTATCCAGGAATATAAGTGTTAAAACATATTGGTATATCTTTAAGGAGTTAAATTTCGGAAAGACCAATCACCTTGAAATCAATGTCCATGTTAGATAAGAGACCAAGAAGTTCATGATGATGGAGGGGAAGGCTAAGGATATTCATGTGAAGAAGTGAGAAATTTTTATCTGAAGCTTCTAAAGAACTAAGCTATTGGTCTCTAAGATAGACTAATAGCTTTGTCTGGATTAACAACATTAATGTGGATGGGGAATGTGTTCCTTCTAAGACACCCGGTTAAGTTGTTGTTTATCTTTTTGTCATTTAGATTAATGTTACTATCAATGTAAGTGCTGTCGTAGTTGGAGCTCGATGACATCATGTCTTTTCCGGCTACGGCAGACACAGAATATTTATATGTAGTTAATTTTGAGTTGTTTTTATTTGTGATACAAAAAAACCAAGCTATTCTATTACACAATATTGTGAAATTATATGACCATTTAGATATTTATCTATATCATAGTCAGATTGATTGGGTAAAGTAAAAAGCTGGGACGTTATTTCATAAGATGGCATAAGGTAAGTAAGCGAGGGAAGATTGATGCTATTCAAGGCAAGCAGGGACTCACCAGTCTCCAGAGAGAACGGAAATATACTTGCGGTATTAATAAAGGTGCAGGAAAGGCAGATCCAGTTTTTAACACAGGGCTCAACACAAAATGGTGGATATTCTTTCGATGATGTGTCATTACAAGTAATATGGATACGGTGGTTGCATTGCTTGTAGTTCAAAAACTTTTGGTTTGAATTTACTCGTTTGCTACATATGCCACATAAAATTAGATTTAAGGTTACCAAAAGATTGTCCTTGTTCACTGTATTCATTCAACTTATCAACTACTTTCGATGCGTTATCATTTGGAGGCTTGATCATCTGGTTACAACAGGAGAAGAATTAAACACTAAAATTTGATTAAAAATAAAAACTAACTGATAAAAAGAAAAATGAGACACAGTTTCAGTCTAATTGTAGGGACTTTATTCCTGACAATCAGACTGTGTCTATTTAGATTTTGTCTACTGTGAAGATTATGTCTATTCATTTAAACAATGCATTGAAATTGACAGGACGTGATGTGAATCATCTTTAATATTCTTTTTGTGTGGTCTTTATAGAGGAATAGTAGAACAAAGAAATGATCTGAAAAACTTAGCTGGTAGCGAGTGTGAAGGGCAGTCAGGCTCGAGCGGTATAGAAAAGTACAAATTTCACATTAACATTTTTATTCAATCAACAAAAACATGACTCCAGTGAGACATGGAACACAAGTTAAATTCTAATTACAAACTACTGTTTAAATAAAAAGCTACGCGGAAACACGTGAAGAACTTAACCAATAATATTTTAGAAAAACAGGAAAAGTGACTAACATGATATTAGCTTTAGCGACGATACAATGTAAGAAAAACAACCGAGTCATGCACTAAAAGTAGACACCGAAAAGGAATGAAAACGAGGGTAAAACGTAGGTAGAGCTGAAACGATGTAATCAAAGTTAGTCATTAAACTGATTAGCAAAAAATTGGCTAAACTAAAAGAAGCAAACTATTTGATGACAATAGAATAGAAAAAATACATCTAAATGAATGAAGAAAAAATTGGGTATCGTGACACGAATATCTCAAGAGATACGGGCTAAGCTTTTTTAATATCTTTGGAATCAGATACATGCGTTTATCATTTGTATTTCAAATTGGACAAGGAAAAATTTGGAAGATCGGATAAGCAACGGAAAACGGAAAGAGAGAACGTAAACTTGTTAGGATAGTAAGTACCTCGTCGCGGAAAGGGAATCAGCTGATCGGAAAGAGAGCAGCTGATCGGAAATCAAAACAAGCAAGATCAGGCATATTTATTGCAATGTGCATACATTTGCGAAGTGTTTCTGGAGCAATACTGCTTTGCCCATCTGTTTTTATTTTGTTGCAAGCAGAAATCAACCTTTCAACATAAGCAGATTGCGGTTGTGCTGCGTAATACGAGCCAAGGCCACTTTTAATGGCTCCATTGTTTCTTCTGGTAAAATTCTTTGGAGTACAAGTCTCAGATCACTGTGATTCAAGTCTTTCATTTGTCCTACTTCAACGCATGCTTTGACGAAATCTGCTAAACTTTTGTCCGAGACGATAGCTGCAAGAAGCTTTCGTAAGCCTTGTTCTTTTGCTGATGGCAAGTTCTTAATTGCATTTAGCTCAACAAACTCTTTGTCGTCGAATCTTGCCTTCAAAAACGTTTTGATACTTGTAAGAACCTCATTTCGAATGGTCTAAATAGAGATGTCACATCAGCAACGAAGCACACCAAGAGCAGGAAATCATGATCTTGTAGCTTTTCAAAAAAACCTTGTTCTTGAGGCTCAGTGCTTTCCTTAAAGTACGTCATTAATACACACCAACTTGAAACTATGTTTTGAAAAAGCTGGGCTGCACACTGAGCCCATCTCATTTCAAAATAGCATGGCAATCTCATTAGGTGCAATTCATTTTTTTCTGCCACCTTTCTTAGTTCCCTCCATCTTGTGCCATGTTGGTGAAAAAATGTACACACCGCAGTGGCTTTTTTAATTGCCTTCTGCCACATTCTTTATCACTGAAACCCAAGCAAGATTGGACTTACTCCAGGCACACCACAATTTTAGAAGTGGGAGTTAACTGCCACTAACTTTTCTCATACTGTCTAGCTTGGTCCATAAACCATTCTTTACGCCAGTATTTTTGTTTTCTCCGTCAGAGGCAAGGGAAGATGGTTTTTTAAAGACGGTATCCCAACTAAGTGTTTGTTCAACAGTAAAGTAGCGTGTAGTCAAGGTATTACAGTAACTTGTTATGTAACGTTTTGGAATGTATAAAAAGTCAATGCTGTTATCAAGTAGATAATTCTAACACAACTTTCAGCCTGTCTGCATGTTTCTGTGATCGAATTGAACAATAGTCCCAATAGTCCAAGAATACGCGCATATTATTTTATTCCAATGATGAGAAAGTGGGTCTTGTCTCTGAAATTCCGCAGTTTGGGCAAAACATCATCGCTGAACAAAAATTCATTCAATTCAATAAAAAACCTTCCCTTTTCCAACGTGTGACCCATTCTTCTTTAAGTGCGACCTCTTTTCTAATTGTGCGACTCAATCTGCTAAAAATGTGTGACGAGTTTCATTTTTCTGCGGGTCTTTTTTCTTTTTGTGCGACTCACTTGAATTTTGTGAGTGGATTTTCTTTCTACGTGAATCGGATTCTACGTATATTTAATTACATGGATGTTCGCATCCTTTTATTTTATCATCAACATTGCCTGGTCAATAAATCATATCGTAATCTTAAGGAAAAATGATTCTCAGAAGTTCCAAATTGTTTATTAGCAGAAAACTTTAGAGGTGAAAGTTTTACCGTCTGCAATTTTTGGCGATTAACATATCTAGTATCAATCCACTGCTTGAGCAACAGGATCATTTATTTTGCAAAGTAAATTAGAGTGAATGGGAAGGCTGACAAAACTTGTAACGTTATGGCGACCTCTTTCTGGAAAAGATCTCGTGACAAATAAATGATTTTTGCAAAGCCATGGCTTGTAAGAAAGTGTTTGGTACTCCTCAATAGTTATTCTTGTAGTCACTTAATGTACACGTTGAAGTATGCGTTAGAAATCAGATTTGAAGAATACATAAGTGTGATTAGAGAATACATAGAACTAGAACGGATCAAAGTTTGAATCTTAACTAGAATTTACGTTGCTGATTAATTCAACTCAATACTTGTAGTATCTTTTTGGAAATCCGCTCCTTGAATCTTGCTGGCAACAAAAACACACTTCACGAGGTTACAGCGCAAAAGGATACATAAGTATAGTTTGTCTTTCCAACTGCGCAGCCAGTCTGGAGTGCAGTTTCGTTCCTGAACAACTAGAAAGTATATCGGAACTGCTACTAAAACAAAAACCATGCTTAAACTGCACTCAACTGGTCGTTTTAAAAATGGGAAAGCTAAAAGTAACAGAGAAACTAATGTCATGAATATCGGGTTGATAATCCATACCTTGAAGGGTCTCGGTAGATCTGGTTGGCGCACCCGTAAAACAATGACACCGAATATCGCTAAGCCATATGTAAACCAAATTGCAAATGAATAGTAAATAACAAGACTTTGCGTGCCACCTCCAAGAACGAGGATCCAAATCGTTGACAATGTAGATTGAAATAAGACAGCTGGTATGGGCGTTCTTCTGTCCATATGAATGTACGACAATGGTTCAGGCAAATGTCCTTCGCGAGAGCCAGAGAGAACAATTCGAGAGGAAATAAAATTTATTCCATTCAGTGCACTGAAACAGGAAAAAGCAGCAGCAAAGGGCACAAAGAATGCGACATTTTTGCCGAGAATCTTTGTCACAAACAGCGTAAACACTGACAATGAACTTGCAATTTCTCCGTGGGTTAAAACCGTCAACAACGCTAAGTTAATCAAAAGGTAACATAGAATAACAAATCCGACTCCAAAAAGAATTGCTAATCGGATGTCCCTTTTTGGGTTTTTCAATTCCTCTGTGATTGTGCAAATATAGCCCCATCCATCATATGCCCAAAGTCCATTGTAAAATGCTATACCCAAACTACTGAGTTCAAATTTGCTGGAATTGTCAAAAATAGAAACATAATTTTGAGTGTGTCCTGTAGAAGCTTTCCATATTCCCAGAGAGATGAAAAATAGCACTGATAGTGACTGGATGGCCGTGAAAAAGACTTGGGTTTTGCCAACAAACGAGGCGCTCAAAGAATTTATGATAGCAGACATCACGATGAAAAGCACAGCAACAGCTTTTGCTATCCAAACTCCATTGGAGGCAGTTATGTCAATAAACGGGCTTAAAATGTACTCACTGATCGCCATTCCCAACACAGCGATGGTAGCGGGAAAACAGATAACAGCCTTCGTCCACAAAGTCACAAATGCAGCAATATCTCCGAAGGCTTCTTTGTTAAAAATGTATTCACCTCCTGTTTTACCAATTGCACAAGCCAGTTCGCAAAGGCACAATGCACCCAAGATGGGTATCATTCCAGAGATAAACCAAACTACCAACGCTATAGCCATATTGTTAGTTTCTCTTGCAACAAGGCTTGGGGAGACGTAGATACCAGAGCCAAACAGGATTCCTACAACGTAAATAAATGCATGCCAAAAGCCAAGACTTCTTGCAAGTTCTTTAGCATTCAGTTGGACGCCATTAATCGACTCCCGAGAACCTGACAAATGCTCAGATGTTTGCGAAGCAAGGAGTGCAGTTGATTCTGTGTTATTGAGCCTAGCCATCTTCGGATTCTCCGGCTACTTTTAAGACGAGACCGTCTTTGTGAAGGACAAAACCAAGGGAAAGGCCTTTTTGTCCGCTGTTTAAAAATAATAGTAAGCTGTAACATCAAGCCATTTTTGGTCGCTGTAAAAATCAGACCCTGAGACCCTAAGACCTGAGACCGTATGACCCTGAAGTACAGGGATGCAGTGGGAGCATCTCTAGGAGTGGGAGTGGCTCAGGGGGGCGCAGCTTTCGAAAAAAGTGGTCCACCCTCCCCCAACCATGAAAGTAGGACCTTTTCGCAGGGCAAAACTAATTTTTGCAGGGCAAATGTTTTCTACCAACGGATCTGTTTTGTTGGTTTTCTTATGTAACTGTAACAAGAAAGTAGGTTATGCTTGTCATTTGTCTACTCCAAAAGTGAAATGATATAGACTACCAGTGACATGAAGTAGAAATTTCCAGCACTGGTCTTTTTAGAATAGTTTTTCAATTTTCATTTAGAATGGAAATTTAAATGAAAATTTAAATTTTCCTTTGGATGGGCTGCACAATAACCTATTGTTACGTATCCATTCGGCAACTAAAGGCTAATTCTCACTGTTCATCGAATATAAACGCGCTGCAAAGCCTGTTAACTCTAAACGGTTGACTAATTGGACATAGTGCCTTGCGCAACTGGCATGCTTTGCGACTCAACCAGTTTCTCAAGACAGATGCCGCTAGGCATGCCAGTTTCCCAAGAGCCTTTAAGCTGGTTGCTTTCCTGTCATTGTCATGGTTCCAAAATCCAATCATATTTGGGAATTTGTGACGATGTCCGCGTTGTTCCGCGTTGTTGCTGCCAACATAACCAGTGATCGTCGTCGGAAACAAGGTAAAATTGTCATCATTTTTATTCGGATTTTTAGCTAGTTAATTCTAACTAAGAGTGGCATTAAAAGGTTTTGCGTTCCTTCTAGATAAATCATGGGTCAGTTAGTGTTTAGTGCGGGCTTTTCAAAACCGGTGAACCACAAATTTCATTCAATTTAATACTGAACGATTCGTTCAGTTCAATGTTTATTCGTTCAATCCAATGTTTATTTGTTCAATTTAATGTTTATTCGTTCAATTTGATGTTCATTCGTTCTATTTAAAGTTTATTCGTTCTGTTTAATGTTCATTCGAATTAAATATTGGTTCATTCTTTTTTATGTTTGCTCGTTAAATATACTCGGTGGCTAATTAAATTCTACATTTATTCACGAAAAGAGTTTTGACATTGTAAGCGACCTCGCCCCAGGTTCCTAGTGAGAAAAGAACACGTTTTGTGGGTCGGAGTATTGCGCACAACGAGAGGGCATAAAGTACCGTAAGATGACTTCGAAAACAGCGCAGTGTCGCATCGACGGGAGCACAGTAAACATATTAGTTAACTTTAGAGTCCAGAAAAATTGACTGTTCCACGGCTGGGAGCCAGAGGGAGGTTTTGCCTGTTAACGTCGTATTTGAGGAAGGTTAATAAGTAATTCCGTAAAGCCCAATCTTCCAATTTCAAAGGCTTGTGTGTTTAGACCACAGGAAGTTTGTGAAAACTTACAAATCTACAGCATGGCAAGGGATATTAAAATGTTTTTGAGGGAAGTGTAAAGATGTAGATGAATGTTTCTCAAGCAAACATAGTTTCTAACAACCTGAGATTTATCAGTGATCTGAACATGGTGATAGACAGAGAATCCCACTACTTAAGCAATCTGTATTTGAACATCACTATAATGCAGAGAGATTTATCAGTGACAGAGAATCCCACTACTTAAGCAATCTGTATTTGAACATCAATATAATGCAGAGAGATTTATCAGTGACAGAGAATCCCACTACTTAAGCAATCTGTATTTGAACATGAATATAATGCAGAAAGATAGGAAGAAGGTGTTTCATTTGGAATCAGTCATCTTAAAATTAAGTTAAGTATGAATTAATATACATAAAATAAATGTCTTTTTTGTCATGTGCTTTTCTGAGACAAGAAATTAAATTTGGTGTATCTGTTGCAGTGATCAGAACAGGACATACCTTTGTAGAATCTTTGTAAAATCAAATCTTGGTTACTTCATTTGTGTTAGTCTTAATTAGTGTGTTTTAATCTATACAATACAATACAATAATTAACCTATGTATAGAATGATACATACTGCTCTCTAACATTTTTAAATTTAGAACTAGCTTTGGGAAATAACATAAGTTAGAAAGAAAGTCAGATGCCAGATGTATAACTATAAATCTTAATCTGCAGATGTAAGGCAAATGTAAGCCAACTAGAATTGTGATATTATTGGGTTTCTATTGCATATGAAAGTCAAATGTACCCATGAAATTATATAATTTGACTCTGGATTTTACAAAGTTTATAATACACTGACTGCCTGAGGAAAATAAAGTAAATTGGTCATAATAGAAGGAGTGGTAAAATGTATGCTGTATCTACGTTCTATTATCCAACTCATAGTTTGTACATGTTCTTACAACATAAAATAATCATTAATCACAGTCGTGTTGTTGTATTGTGCTGGTCATATCGACAGGAAAAACTAGCGCACTGCTCCACAATCAGAGCTTCTCATTTTCCTTAAAACTATCTTTGTTTCTGAACAAAGACTTTAATAATTTCTTCTCATGAATTGGATGTTTCTCCTACCATAGTCTTACTGTGTTAGTGTCACCGCCATTTTGCTGTTACTCAACCTTTGCTACATGGAGCCTCATTTACGATTACGGAAACAAGGTGAATTTTGGCGGGAAAACTTGTGAAATGAAACGTAGTGAAAGTGCGAAACTGAATTAGCCATTGGGTGTGTTGCGACGGAAGCTCTATATATGGCTACAATAAATGAGGAAAGGATGGAAGCAAGTTTCGTGTTATCTGTTTTTATTGCGGAGAAGAATGCAGAAAAGATAACCTCAAATAACAACCAAATACAAAGCATCACGACCAACCACCCAGAGCAAAAATAAAGCGTGTAGAGGGCCCAAAACAACTAGTTTTTTTCAAACTTCCACCTTCGCGACAACACGGGGAAACCAAAAAAGAGACTAAGAGTACCGTGGTTTTAAAAGTACCTGTCTGACGTATCAGAATAAATGTGCCTGAAAAACTCATTTAATTTGATCGAATGTAGTAAATGGGTGTAACGACTGTTTTGCATTTTAAGAGATAATATTTACATAATTTTTGAGCAACAACTGTTAATCAGACAGCTTTGAGTTGCTAAATGAGGAAGGTTTGAATTATAAAAATTGCAGACGGAGGAAGGTTATTACTTTTTCTGGACTCTGGTTAACTTGATCAAGAATCCAACCTGTCACAAGCCAGATAACCCACGATGCATAGATTTAATAATGACAAACTGTAAAAGTCACTTTCAAAACACAACTAATGTTGAAACAGGACTGTCTGAAGGTGATTTCATGAAGAGAGGTCCCAAAATATTTACAAATAGAGACTACCAAAAATTCTATATAGCCAGCCTTAGATCTGAAAAACAAAAAATGATGAAAGCAAAAAATGACAATTTGGATTGAAATTATTAATCCTAAAGCTAAAAATATTTTATGTTGCTGTGCATATCGTCATCCAAGAACTGATACAGCAAGATTTAGTGATCATTTTCAGGAGAGGTTATCTTAAATTGAAAATGAAAATAAGCTCATCTTTATAATGGGAAATTTTAATATAAATCTGTTAGAGCATGCAAATCATACCCCAAGAAACGATTTCACTAACATGATGTTCTCACAACACCTACAGCCGTCGGTTCTTCATCCTACCCGCATACCAGAAACTACCTCTACACTTAGACCCCGTTTACACTGTGCCGGATAAAATTACGTTCGGATTGATTTGCGTTTACATTGTGCCGCAAAAAGTTTGTCCACTTTGCCCTCCCGTTTACACTGTGCCGGATAACTTCAGTCACATGACCTAAATCATGCACAGAATGCCCAAAATGAAGTCTTCTCTGGGCAACCAAATAATAACAAAATTCCCACCAACGTAAAAAGACTTCATTCTCTCTTCAGAATCATCTGCTTCTCTTTTAGACCAAATCCAAAGATGTTGTCAATACAAATTAGGCCTAGTGTGTTTTAATAGTTTGTTCGTGCAACAAAATGACACTGAACTAGCAACGAAAGTAGGGAAAGCTGACAAAGATGCCAATTTTACGTGGACTGGCAAGATACTGCACTTTGAACACGAGTATTTATCGACAACAAGGCAGCCAAGATGGCGAAAGGTCTTGATGGGGAGACAGTGAAAACTAATTTAGATGAAATAGCCAATCGCTTTCGAGCAAGATACAATGTGGATAAAATTTATCCGGATAAAAGCGTTTACACTGTACCACATAGCTATTCGAACTAATCTAATCCACTTTCTTAGGTGAACTAATTTTGTTCGGATAGCCGCTCTCAAATTCGTTCTAGGTTATCTCAACAGCTTTAGTCTACTAACTCCGAAACAGATCTAATAAGGGCATTTAAACTTTTTGGAAACCGTGTCGTTAATGAGCTGAAGGAATCTAAGAAAAACTACTATTATCATTATTTTGATGAAAACAAAAGTAATATGAAAATGCTTTGGAAAGGTATAAAGAATATTGTCAGCTTAAAATCAAACAATCTAGACACAAATGGCTTTGAAAAATACAAATATTTAGTATAAACAATACGTAGGCCTTTTTCGATCCAGAACTGGGTATATATTTTTCCTAGCGTAGAGTTTTCGATATATGTTCTGATGTTTAAACTCTGAAGAGTGTCAGACGAAAAGCTTTAGTTTACTAAATTTTTGCTTTTATCAAAGCCATTTTCAAGTTTTGTACCACCAAAAGATTGTTTGTATAAATCTAGACACGATTTCATACCTAACAGATAAAAACGGCTCCCAAATTAAGGATCAAGTTAAAATAGCTAATCAATTTAATCATTACTTTACGAGTGTTGCTAATGACATCACATAGAAGATCCTAAGAAACCCAAGGTCTTCATTGTCTTACCTAACCAATCCCAATCAGGATTCCTTCTTCATTTTCCCTTCTACCTCCGATGAAGTATCAGAGTCATTAAATCTCTAAAAAATGGTAAATCTAGTGGTTCAAATAGCATGCAATATGAATTGCTGAAAATTCTAGATCCCCACATTTCCATTGACCTATCAATTTTGATCAATGAATCTTTTGAAACTGGTATTTTTCCTAATAAGCTAAAAAAGCGAAGGCGATCCCAGTATTTAAGAAAGGTCTCACTACCAAAAAATCAAATTATAGACCAATTTCCCTCCTTTCAATTTTCAGCAAAATATTTGAAAAATTAATGTATCAATGCCTCTATAGATTTCTTGAGGCATGTGAATTGTTGTTTAACTTGCAATTTGGATTTCGTAGTGGTCACTCTACTGACCATGCACTAGTGAGTTTAACTGGGAATATCAAGTCTTCCCTAGACAATAACAGATTTGGGTGTGGAATATTTATTGATCTCCAAAAAAGCGTTTGATGATGTAAACCATGATATTCTTCTAAGCAAGCTGGAACACTATGGAATCCGAGGAAATTCTCTACAGTAGTTTGAATCATATTTAAACGATCGCAAACAATTTTTCTCCGTAAATGGACATTAATGTTCTTTCTGTGATATAACATGCGCTGTTCCTCAGGGATCAGTGCTGGGTCCCTTGCTGTTTTTAATTTATGTAAATGACCTACCAAACTCATTTAAGCGTTTAACATTCTTCTTATTTGCCGATGACACCAATACTTATTTGAAACAGATAATCTTACTAGACTGACCAAAAAAGTAAATAAAGAACTTAAGAAGGTAAAAACCTGGATGGATTGTAACAAACTTGCATTGAATATTGACAAAACTAACTTTGTACTATTCCACGCACCCAAGAAGAAACTACCAGATGTCATCCCTCTCAATTTTGGACAAAAAAATATAAAAAGAAGTAAGTATGTTAAGTTCCTTGGAGTCCTTGTTGACGAGCACCTTTCCCGGAAATACCATACCTGTGAACGTCGCAAAAAATTGTCTAGAACCACTGGACTTTTCTTCATTCTAAGACACTGGATTCCCTTTCCAACTCTTCTCTGTCTGTATGATTCACTGTTTTCATCATTTCTTAATTACGGAATTATTGTTTGGGGTCTTACATTCGACAACTACCTTACTCCATTCTTTCTGCTGCAAAAGAAAATCTTTAGATGTATAAACTTTCAAATACCTACAGCCCCATCTGCACCTTTATTTCATTCATTAAATATAATCAAACTTCAAGATATATTACATTTAAATTTTCTAACATTTGTTTATAAAGCTATAAAAAAGCTCTCACAAGTTTATTTTCATAACTATTTCACGCCGGATTCTTCTGTTCATAGGTTTGAAACTCGTCAGGCCACAAGAGGTGATCTATTCGTTTCCTTGAAACGAACAACCCTTCATTGCCTCAAAACAGTACAATATTTTGGCTCCAAATTATGGAATACTCTTCCGCTTTTTATACGAGTTGCTGCTTCAATTTCTGTTTTTCGATCTAAAATAAAAGCGTACTTTATTGACTCCTATGCTTAACTAGTGAATTTGATGAGGCTTATCTGGTTCATTATATTTTGTATTTGTATTTATATATATCGATATTTGTTGTTGTTTTAAATAATAATTTTCTTTTAAGTTTTCTTTTATGGGGGGCGGGGGGGCGGCTCTCTCTCGATTAGTTTATCTATTTAGAGAGCTTCTCCTTAATCAGTCTATTTTATATACAGTCCCATGTTTATTTTTTTTGTTTGATGTAGTAAATTTGTTATTATTTTTATTGTCATATGTATTAAATTTTATCTAAAATAGATTGATGAAAATGAAATGAAACACCTTTCTTATAAGCCCCCTTTAAAGTGCTGGAAAATAATAGGCCCCCGAGGGGCTTAAAAGAGAATTTACGGTGTTAGAAGATAAACCTCTGCTCTGAAGTTCTCTAAGGTTTGGTTAGAATTATTTAAATTGGTGAACTGAGATTAAATTAGAAGTACTTTAAAATGAATTGCTTATTATTGTTATAATGATTACGTGTCAAACAAAGGTCCATGTCATTTCTTTGCTCTATCTTAAACGCGTCTTTGGTGAAGTTGATCATAATTTGATTATAAAAGTCATAGAGTATCAAAACATCCCTGAAGAAATAAAATTTAATGAAAAGTCTCTACAACGACTTCTACACTTCTATCATATGCAAAAAAGTTGCAACCTCTTTCATTACTGGTAAACATGGTGTTCTCCAAGGTGACTGTATAAGCCCTCTCTTATTCAATCTTGTTTTAACACTTTTATTCGAGTCACCAAATCTCAAGAGTTTAAGCAGCTGGGTTTTCTTCTATCAATAAACAAGGAACAAGCCAGGAATACGCACTTAACGTACCCCCTTTTTGCATCATTGTAAATATAGTGCATTAACCTTCCCACTGTGAGCAACTCATTTTTATTTGCAATTGTCAGTGCACTATCCATAGGGGCTGTGGTTGCAAATTCTGCCGGCGAAAGCATGCGAAGTTTGTCGGCCCTCAAACACTCTACATGTACTCTGGATGTTAGATGGTTATCCAAAGTTCTGGAATGGGATACAACTCCTAGCTCTTGACATATTTCTGGCACCTTTTCATTTGGTGCATAAATCTTAGCTTTGTCAATGTTTCGAAAGCAAACGCTACATCGCACCTTCTTCCTATTTGCTCCTTTCACTGACGGAAGTTTTTGAAACACAGCTCCTTTAGTTTTTTGCTGACACGAACTTCTTTAATCGGAAAATAAACTGTGAGCAGCAATGGTGGAACTTGAACTATCCAATCTCTCAAACTCTTTTTCTGTTCCATGGATGGTACACCTTCACTTGATGAAAAAGGGTCATTTTTAAAACTTTCGCCCTGTTGTGCTTGACCAATGCTTTTCCCGTCATCAGAGCTTCGCTGAATTGCTTGACTGTATCGCTTGGCTCTGTTGATACAGCTGGCTTAAAATCTCGTATTACACATCGACAGATTCAATGATCCTGCCCAGGAGTCCTGCAAAGCACAGCAGAGAGCTGTATCCTGACAGTCCAGGATTCAGACGGGATTCATTGGTCGGCACCAGATCATAGTCAGCTAACGTACATGACGTCATACATCTTTGAAACCGAGGACTTAGTGCAATGGCGGAACTCGCCTGTGGTTTGCTGTGGCATTAACAGGGCCCATGTATCCTTACAGAACAGTTAAGTGTTTTAGGCAAATGCAGGAAAATGACCGCAGGAGATCATTCTGTAGTTTGTTTAATCTACAGGGACGTGTTTGCCAGATTTTCTGCTTACTTCGTTCGGGGAATTTTCTTCTAAAGCTGGAGTTTAGCTTTTTCTACAAGGGTTTCAATTCATAGCACACACAAACAGAGAAACACGGAAAAAGTGTCTTTTCTACTCTAAAACTTCAAATAGGCCCTGTTTTGAAGCACTTTCTTACAGTTTAATCTAAAGAACTTGTTTTAGTGCGTGTGCACCTAAAAAAACTCTCTCTTACGTTTTCGCCTAAGTCAGAGCTTACGTTCCTATCTTATTACCCGGCATCAAAGCCCATGGGCCAATATGTGAAATGTTTAAGATTTTAAGTTTTACAATTTGAAAGTGGCGTCTATAAGCCCATGGGCCTATACATCCAGAAACAAAAAGATGGGTAAAAGTTTAGAGATCCCATGCAAATACGTTCTTGAAGGTAATGTGTCCATATAAAAGGACTGCGTATACCCAACTAGTCAAGAAATATCAAAATGACGGCTTGCGATTGGTCCGTATTCTTGCGATGCAAAACTGTTGACATAAAAAGCTGACCTCGCAGCAGTGTAGATAAACAGAACGACCGTAATGGCTGGGGCGATGACATGAAAAGATGACAGAGTTGCTTGCTTCAGCTGGACATATTTGAAAATACCAGAAGGTATAATCGAAGATATTGTCAAAAGAGAAAAAATTATTTGATCTTTTATGAACTCGTCCTAAAAACAAATCCAAACTTTCCACAATCACAGATCCACTTTATTTGTTCACAGCTCCACAAAGTGAGTCAAATCCATACTTATTTTAGGCCCTGTTTTGATTTGTTGAGAAGTAATGAACGCCCAATGAATAAAACTAAAATCTTTGTTCTTTGTCAAAGTTACTTATTTTGGTATCATTTAATCACATTTGTGGGGGAGGGGGGAGCTTGTTAAACTTTTCCTTCTGAAAAGAGGCGGCTAATAAAAAGGGGGACTTAATAAGGAGGGGGGTTCAAAAGAGAATTTACGGTACATAATATCAAATTAAAATCGAGGCTCATCGTAATGCTCACGTTATTCCTTTTCACCGGTCAAAACATCGTACCAGTACAAAAATTCCTCCATAACCAATGCTGATTAATTCAACTAAACACTTGTAGTATCTATTTGACAATTCTCTACGGCAGTCTTGCGTGCAACAAAAACACACTTCACGAGGTTACAGCGCAAAAGGATACATAAGTATAGTTTGTCTTTCCAACTGCGCAGCCAGGCTGGAGTGCAGTTTCGTTCCTGCACAACAAGAAAGTATATCGGAACTGCTACAAAAACAAAAACCAGGCTTAAACTGCTTTCCACCGGTCGTTTTAAAAATGGAAAAACTAAAAGTAACAGAGAAACTAATGTCATGAATATCGGGTTGATAATCCATACCTTGAAGGGTCTCGGTAGATCTGGTTGGCGCACCCGTAGAACAATGACACCGAATATCGCTAAGCCGTATGTAAACCAAATTGCAAATGAAAAGTAAATAAGAAGATTTTGTGTTCCTGCTCCAAGAACGAGAATCCAAATCATTGACATTAAAGATAGAAATAAGACAGCTGGTATGGGCGTTCTTCTGTCCGCATGAATGTACGACAATGGTTCAGGCAAATGTCCTTCGCGAGAGGCAGAGAGAACAAGTCGCGAGCAAATGAAATTTGAACCATTCAGTGCACTGAAACAGGAAAAAGCAGCAGCAAAGGGCACAAAGAATGCGACATTTTTGCCGAGAATCTTTGTCACAAACAGCGTAAGCACTGATAATGAACTTGCAATTTCCCCGTGGGTTAAAACCGCCAACAACGCTAAGTTAATCAAAAGATAACATAGAATAACAAATCCGACTCCGAAAAGAATTGCTAGTCGGAGGTCCCTTTTTGGGTTTTTCAATTCCTCTGTGATTGTGCAAATGAGTCCCCATCCATCATATGCCCATAGTCCATTGTAAAAGGCTATACCAAAACTACCGAGTTCAAATTTGCTGGAATTGTCAAAAATAGAAACATAATTTTGAGTGTGTCCTGTAGAAGCTTTCCATATTCCCAGAGAAACGAAAAATAGCACTGATAGTGACTGAATGGCCGTGAAAAAGACTTGGGTTTTGCCAACAAACGAGGCGCTCAAAGAATTTATGATGGCAGACATCAAGATGAAAAGCACAGCAACAGCTTTTGCTATCCAAACTCCATTGGAGGCAGTTATGTCAATAAACGGGCTTAGAATGTACTCACTGATCGCCATTCCCAACACAGCTATGGCAGCGGGAAAACCAACAACAATCTCAGACCAGAAAGTCATAAATGCAGCAATATCTCCGAAGGCTTCTTTGTTAAAAATGTATTCACCTCCTGCTTTGCCAATTGCACAAGCCAGTTCGCAAAAGCACATTGCACCCAAGATGGGTATTATTCCAGAGACTATCCAAACTACCAACGCTATAGCCATATTGTTAGTTTCTCTTGCTACAAGGCTTGGCGAGATGTACATACCAGAGCCAAACAAGATTCCTACCACGTAGGCAAATGCATGCCAAAAGCCAAGACTTCTTGCAAGTTCTTTAACATTCAGTTGGACGCCATTAATCGACTCCCGAGAACCTGACAAATGCTCAGATTTTTGCGAAGCAAGGAGTGCAGTTGATTCTGTGTTATTTAGCCCAGCCATCTTCGGATTCTCCAGCTACTTTTAAGACGAGACCGTCTTTATGGAAGACAAAACCAAGGGAAAGGCCTTCTATGTTCGCGGTTGAAAAACAATGGTAAGCTGTTACATCAGGCCACAGAATAAGAAATTCCTATTCTGTGATCAGTTCTTTTTTGTTCGCTGTAAAAATCAGACCCCGAGACCCTAAGGCCATAAGACTGTAAGGATCTTAAGTACAGGGATGCAGTGGGAGCAGGGGCGCCTACACCGGGGGCTTGAGGGGCAGCTGCCCCTCCTGTCCTCTTGGAAGAGGGGCAGAGGGGGCAAGAAGTGGCCTTAAATATTAGAAAATATTATAGAATCTTATCGATAATTGATGTCTACTTTGACCACTTTGAACACTATGTTAGAAAGATGATAACACCAGCACAAAAACGCAAAGGTTTAAAAGTTTGTCTGTGACAAGGTGGGCCAAAAGAAGGAGAGCGGCAAAGCTACTAGTAGATAAACAAAAGGCTTGTTCCCTCAGAAGTACTCATTTTTTATTACGTATAGATAATTTCGTTAAAATTTTCTCTTATGTTTAGAATCTTTGATGCTAAAAAAATCCAGCTGTACGGATGACAGGCAGATATCCGTGTTAATATTTTATTATGCTACTCCACCCTTGCCCCCCCCCAACAGAATACTCGATCATGTTGGTAGAAAAATGTTACGATTTGCCATTACCCTGGGTACCAGGCTTACTATCTATTCTATTTTACATATGGTGAGTCTCGTACCCAGGGTAGATTTGCCCTCAGCACCAACACTGCCCCTCCTGCCCCAATCTTTGGCAGGCGTCCCTGAGTGGGAGCATCTCCAGGGGTGGGAGGGGCTCAGGGGGTGCAGCTTTCGAAAAAAGTTGGGGGCTCAGCCCCTCATCATTTGGGCTTGGATAGAGCAAAGAATTATGTAACGCAAAGAAAGCTGTGAAGAACTGTACCCATACCACCTGACAACCCTGGTGAAGAACTGTTGGTTCACCATAGGTATATCTATGATCACAGGTCAGCGGCATCCTTGGAAAACTAGACGCTAAGACCCTAGGACCCTAGGACCCCTGGATCTACAGAAAAGAGCCTAACTATGGGAGATGCCACTACTTCCGCACAGCTTGGCTCAACTGTTGGGGCTGCCATTATGGGGTTCGTTTGATTACATTTTGTTTACCTAATTGTATCAACTTTGACTTTTCCCGACATATTTGAGGCAGGGCCAAAGAGAAGACACGTCAATTAATAGTAGCTGATATTTCGCCCCGGCATCCGCCCCTGACGGATTTTGAGTCGAAGACCCGCCAGGATCAAATATCAAAAGGAAAAATCCCGATTTACCTGCTAGATTGCCCACAAAATTTCCCTTTCTATAGGAACTTATGGACTGAATGCCACGATGGAATCGAAACACGATGTTGCTAAACCGGGGGATATCTGTGGGTCACCAAAGTTTAACCGTATACCTGTACAACTCTTCTGTTCAAGCAGAGTAGCCACCAGAGGCGTCACTTGAGGGGGGTATGGGGGATGGTCCACCCCCCCCCCCCCAAACCATGAAAGTAGGACCTTTTCGCAGGGAAAAACTGATTTTTGCAGGGCAAATGTTTTCTACTAACGGATCTGTTTCGTTGTTTTTCTTATGTAACTGTAACAAGAAAGTAGGTTATGCCTGTCATTTGTTTACTCCCAAAGTAAAATGATACAGGCTACCAGTGACACAAAGTAGAAATTTCCAGCGTGATCTTGGGCTGGGTGGAATAGATTTCTAAATTGATTCTGATTTCCTTTCACCTCTAGTGTTACATCAATTTTTATGGTTGCACCCTTGGTTGATATTTGTGTCTTATTTAAAGGCCATACAAAAAGGAAAGCACCGACCGCTTTCCATGAAACCAAAACACTGTAAACAGGGCCTTTTGGGTCAAAATTTGATGGAATAGTTTTGCATATTTGGGACTAAATTTGCTTTGGCATTATTTGGGGCAAAGGTTTTTCCCATTGCGGTGCCTTAAGGGAGGTCAATAAAATTTACCATCTTCTTTACAAGAGACAGTAAATTGAAGTTCAGGCTGGTTGTTCTCAATTTTTTCGAAAATCTGAGGCTGAATTGTTCTTAATTTGTTCTTAAATTTATAGGGTATAAGCAGTGCGATTGCTAGCTTTTCACTCTAGGGAGGTGTCTTGGCCTCATTTGCCAACAAAGTGCGTGAGAAAATCTTCTTTTGCCGCCATGTTTGAATATTCACCGAAAAAGCACTCCAAGATGGCAAAAAAATTCCTCGTTTTTGAGATGAAACATTGTTCAAAGTTAAATTTTACGCTAGCTCAGCCTCAGCTTGTTCTTAATTTGTTCTCATCGTTGACTAATTTTGAAGCTCGTGTTCTTGTAAAATTGTTCTTATAAAAAGAGAGTGTAAAGGCAATATAATTACGTTTGAGGATAAAAATCACCTGTTGTACTTTTTATGCAGCAGGATAGTTTCCCCAAAATGATTTTTTATGGCATTGAGGGAAGCTTTGATACCCTCATCTTGTGAAATGTTAGTGTGTATATCGAAAGTGTGTTGTAAAAAATGAGCTCGTGTAATAATAATAATATAATAATACGAATATTTCAACAGGATAAAAGCTTCAACAAAAGTATTGCTGTTGGGGCTGTGATAACAGCCCTAACAGTTGAGCCAAGCTGTGCGGAAGTAGTAGTTAAGGGTAATTTTTGTATTCAGTACTTGAGTCACAATGTGCTTGAGGCCGGGATGCCCAGATGAGCCATTGAGAACAAAAGAAACGGGAATGGAAAATAGAAACAACTGATAGATTTAAACGCATTGAAAGCTTTATATATGTGAATAAAATAAAGGTCACGATAGCAGTCTGCTCGACGGGATCCAAGGAATTCTTGCGGCGAAAAAACTGATGAAAGTGTCGCAAATACGAAACACCTCAATGCGACGAGAATGAACAACAATAAATACGCGTAAATTAGTGAAGGCTAATATTTCACCCCGGCAAACGGGGCTTCATCAGAGCAAAAGCTTTATAGGCATGAAAAGTACTCAAGGTTTTACATATATCGATAGAAAATTCTTGAATGATTTCTTACTGAGTTGGTGGGATTTCTTGCCTGACTCAACGACCGGCTGCTATTTTTTGACTCTGTCTACTTTTGACTACTTTTGATGAACTAGGCCTGCAATTTTTTTTTATTAGAACAATACAATTTTTGCCACAGCTCGATGTTCTTATTTTTTGGATAATTTGAGTCTCGGGCTTTTTTAATGTTGTACTTATTTCAAATTTGATGTTTCTCTTTCTATATTTGAAAGCTATTAAAAACTTTCCACTTGATAACAGTTTTGTATGGCATTTCTAGGGTACTAGTAGCACTGTCCATTAGCTGATAATATTTCCTTTCTTTTGATAACACGAGAGAAAATGTGTCAATTCAAAATCCAACGAATAGGTCATCATGATAACAAAGAAAGTTCTTCTTTAAGCATAATCTTGTCAGAGACATTTTTGAGCGCGCGCTCGAAGCGCTCAATTACTAGATTCATCGGCTGAGCTCTTGCGTGAGCGCTTGTGAGTAGGAGCGGGACCTACTCTCAAACGCGTGCGAGCGAACATGAAACTTATCGCAGTGACCGTCATCATTCCCAATGTTCGCATGCGTAGGTTTGACCACACAGAAGCTCAGCATTTAAAATCTGGTGTCCCACAGGGCTCAATCCTTGGACCTCGACTCGTTGTTTTACTCTTCAACGACACAACCGATGTAATTGAGACAAACATTGTCATATACGCCGATGATTCGGATATTTATTGGGCGGATAAGGATGTTACAAATCTTGAAATGGATGTTACAAATGGCAAACCTTGAAAATGGACGAATGAGGATGAGCTCTTCTATATGTGAAAAATGGAAAACAGAGGTGTTGGCTTTTGGGACTGCCTACCGTCTGAAGCGACAGAGTGAAGATGTATGTGTTCTTTTAAGCAGGACCAGCATTGAAAACAGCAATATATATGTTGAGGCTTTAATTCTGTCGAAATATTCCTATTATTATTACCATTATTATTGTAACTTATTCTTGTATATGTTGACGATTTGTTCGTTGTTGGCAAAGATTTTGAAGACACTCTAAGAATCTTTGGAGGTGTTTCATGACATTTTTTATCAGGGTTTGTCGAGAATGGAGGGATCAGTTGGAATCAGGGGATTACAAGTCGTGTTGCTAAGGAAGCTCAGGGGAGAAATTATGCTAATATCGGATATATGACTACAGGAGAATCATTTGGACAAATTACTAGTGGCCAGGCCAGGCACCAGGCAAGAGTCTGAAAATGTGGGTGGATGGGGGGGGGCTAAAAAGGGCACGACCGAAAAAATTGTTAACGCCATGCCCTCTAAAAACGAAGGAAAACGCCCCATTTAGAAAATACTTGCTTATTTCCACTGATTTTTATAAACAGTATGACTCAAAGGAAACATCGATAACTGCAAAATAAGATAAAATTAGCTTGAGGATAATAAAACACCAAGCTAACCGAGTTAGAAAATGCATCAGCTCATTAAACAAGATAAAATACCATAGGAAATGAACAAAAAGGGTCCACAGTCAAGAAGAACTGCTACTACTTGGGATCCGTTAGTGTAAACTTTAAATTGTTGCAAATTTTGCACCCCCAGGTGATAATTTGCACCCGTGCGTTGGCGATTGACCAATAACAATGTTGCTTGACCGGTGCAAACGCAATGCTCGATATCTTCGGAGGGATTTGTAGAGGTTTAAATTTTGTTGAGTTGCCTATCTCTATGGTACCGACAAAGCTACTGAGCATTTTTAAAAATGACATAATCGAAGCATTGGCTGGACAAACTGCATGTCGCTTTTGAAATCAAAGCATATGGGAAAGTCAAAAATGAAGAGTTGAAGATGGAAGCTATGACTCTACAGAAGTCGATCGGCCAGTACCTGACAGCCATTGTATACGTTGCTATAGTTGCTGGTATTTGGCATTTACAATGAAAATTTTTTCCTGTTATCGATGAAACAAATGGCCTAACAGCAATTGAATAATCTTCATAAATTTTCAAGCTTTGACTCTCGATAGCACAAAACCAAGACTTTCCACGAAATTGGAGATTGCGTTAGGCCCAAAGTCATAATGAACTTTCATATTATTACACTTCTTAAACTAACAATATTTATATTCTAGACACATAATGATTAACTGGTTACCCAATATGCGGAATTAACTGAGTATTTGCAATTGAAAAGTTATGATTCACCTTTTTGCAATAAAATGGTATACAGTTACTATTGAACGTTTATGTGTATATATTTCACCTTTGCCTGTTCAGTCCCAATTAAATTGTGCTATTTTGCAATCAGTTATAAGAGTGTGATCAATACGTAGCTGTATCAAGGGCGCGGCAAACTAAAGAAGTGGCTAGAGCGTTATTATTTTTGCACCCCTCAGAAAAATCCTGGATCTGCCACTGCATCTTACTAGGTTTTCTTTCTTCTATTTTCATCTGCAGATCTTGCTCGATTTTCTTTTCCTTTTGTAATTATGTTTTGCCGTTGAATGTCTGTTTATCCTCTCTGGTATTTTTGGTGACGAAATTTTTCCATTAAAAACCTGGCAAATGGCCACTTGCACAGAAAGGCAGATGATCGCCAAAAACAGGGTGGTCAGTCATTTTACAATACTTATCACACGCAGGCGCGATGGGTGGTCAAAATGCCTTTAGCCTCATGATTAACCTTAGAGACTACTGACCACACTTTAGGGCGGACTGGCCAGTGGGGGAGGGGTCGAGGGGTTGGGCGTGGCTTCCTGTCAATGTAGCATTTTGTTAGTCACCTTTTGTTAAAAAATCGTAGAGGTGTACCAGAATGTTTGCATGTAGATCTAAATTCCAATGGCCGCAATTTTACTTAATATACAAAGGCACATCAAGAGACTTCCAACAAAAGCAACGTCAATATGGATTATTTAATAGCGGCCTTGCACAGCCTTGAGAATTAGATGATTAATATGACATTTCCTCCTTGATGAATGTTCAACTTTGGTTTTATTTTCATTCTTTAAAGGTCATATGAAACGAAATTTTTTATTGGCCATTTTACGCAATTTGATGGCGCTGATTGCGAAAATCTTGGTTAAATTTTCGAAAGATATCTGTAAGACACCAAAATTTCAACTTTAAAACTCAATTTAGGAGACCAAAAGTGATACCGGGGTCTGGGACGAGAAGACAGGAAGTGACGGAATAGGTTGGACATGTTCTTGGCCTTGAAGCCGTAGTAAACATTAACAACTGCAGAGGAGACGTATGGTAATATTGATTTGGATCAGTCTTCGAATGAATTAAATGAGTGAGGGAGCATTGGCTGAATTTGGTGGTCTTTCTAGCTTTACTAACACAGAACACCGGTATCCTCCGAAGAAGAATCATAAATCCTCGTCGAACGATGTGAGGGAGAGGACTAGGACCATCCTGGGCACAGAATACTTTTTCTCTTCTGTGTCCTGGGAATGAAGATTGCATTTGATCAACACAGCTTGGAGTTTGGTTTGAGAGACATATTGCCTTGAATCAAAGGTAAACTAAATTCTTTATTTTTCCATTATCTTTACAATTTATAGTATTTCAAGGCAGAAACTTTCACAGACACGAGCCTGGCCTACTGGCCTAAAGCAAACAGGAGACTAGCCTGATAAACAGACCTTACTGTGTGTAAGCTTTCACTAGATTGGCGAACTCTATTTCATTAAATTGGTGGGAAAAGGGAAAGACCGAATCGTGATCATACTTTTCTATCACAGGTGCTCGTGTACAAAGCGCTCAACATAATCGCTTACCAGACAAGGAAGTACTGCTAGTCCAGTAAAACTAAGTCAAAAAATGGTCGAACCTCAAACAAATTGCAACAGAAACGAAATAATGGTTGTTTGGCTAATTAAACTATGCTCTATAACATATGAAAAGTCCTAAGAAATTCTAGAAGTGGAAAGTGTCCAAATTGCCAGCTGAATTAAGGTGGTTTAGCTAAAAAAATTTCATGGATTTTAAACGTAGAAGTCAAAGTCGAGAAGGCATATGGGTTTACAATGACTCTCGTAGTATTTCCATTAAATCTACCAAGATAATTACCCACTCTTGAATAGATATTTATTCAACATCGTGCTTACTTAATTGTGATGTTTACTTTATTTGGGGAAGTCCTCTCGAACCATTTCAAAACAAATCTTGGTGAAGAAGCTGTTGCGATCGAGCATATGATCAAATTGCATGTTGACCTTGAATCTTGACCAGAGAACCTGTTTGTTGCTTGCGTTATTTCTTCTTTGTGCAGATAATAAAACGTAGTCTACAACCGGCAAAATGGTCTGCATGACAGTTACGTAAGATGGAGTGTGTTATCTGCAAAAATCCAATCTGGAACATAGCTGCAGGTGTCGTTCTTCGTCAGAAAGGTGCAAATGGAATCAACAACGCAAGTAAAGAGCGAGGCGACGTGATAAATGTTACTGCTGGTCAATCAGTTCACAAGGATTGTCGTGCAAATTTCACAAAGCCACAAAATATAGCAGCGGCTGCAAGAGAGACCTCCCAAGCAAGAGGCAAGCGTTTACTTCGATCTGAAGCTCAGAAATTCAACTTTAAAGAGCACTGTCTGTTTTGTGGTGAGGGGGACCGCTACCAAGGGAAGAAGAAGGACTTTTCTCTTGTACCGGTGAGGACCTTCGAATTTCAGAATACAGTTTCCGAAATATGCAATGAAAGAAATGATGAATGGGCAAGAAAGGTCGCTGAGAGAATTGAATCGGCTATTGATCTTCACGCTGCAGATGCTTTGTACCACCAAAAATGCAGTGTAAACTTTAGGACAAGAAAAGGAATCCCTTTAGTTTTCACATCAAATCAAGAAGGCGCAGCACCTCAAAAGAAGACGAAGCGTGGCAGACCACTGGAAGAAATGCAAAATTATGCCTTTGAAAGGGCTATGGAATTTTTTGAACAAAATGACGAGGAATAGCTCACCGTTAAAGATTTAGTTGAAAAAATGGCAGAATTCCTTCAGGAATCTAAAACTTCTTCATACAGTGCTGTATACATGAAGAAGAGGATCAAAGAACGTTTCGGAGAAGATGCTATTTTCACAGAGCTGGATGGAAGAGCTGATGTTGTAACCATGCGACCCTTTGCTGCAAAAATTCTGCAAAAGTTCTATAATGAGCCAAAGAAGGAGGACGTTAAGGAAGAAGAGATGAGAGTTGTTAAAACAGCGGCAACATGCCTAAAGAATGCCATTAAGTCATGTCCCACCTCAAAGGAATATTATGCAAGCAACAGTGATATATCATCTATGGAAAATGCAATGTCCTACCTACCAGAGTCACTGATCTTGTTACTTGACACAATTCTTGTTGGAAAAGATAAAAAAAGTAAGATTGCCTCAATTGGTCAAGCAATCATGCAGGCGGCGAGACCTAGAACATTGATTGCACCTTTACAACTTGGTCTTGGGGTTCAAATGCACCACCACTTTGGATCGAGATTTCTGGTCGACTCACTTCATAGGCATGAATTTTGTTGCTCCTATTCAGAAGTGCAAGCTTACGAAAGGAGTGCAGCTATCAAAGATGGAGTTGAGCTGAGTATCCCTGAGGGACAAACGCTAGTTCAATATGTTGCAGACAACGTCGATCACAACATTAGAACTATTGACGGAAGAAATACTTTTCATGGAATGGGAATAATTGCCACAATCACCCCAAGGAGTGCTGCCCGTCCTTCAACATTTATCCCAAGGCGATGCAACATATCATCTGATGAAATAGCAGCCATCGGTGCAATTAACATCAAGCAGTACAATATAGCCAATAACCAACTCAACATCAGGTACGATCAGTTGCTCTCAAATGAAATTGTTGATCCAACATCAAAATTGGATCTCTTGTGGCAAGTTTCTTGGTTGCTGAACCCAAGAAGGCCATCGTGGTCTGGAACAATGCAATGGTGCCACCAGGGGGAGTATCCAGGCAAGTCATCTGTTATCTTTTTGCCAATGATCGATTTGGATCCCAGCAATGTCACTTGTATTCACTCTACCTTAGACTTTGTTTCTCGCCATGCCAAAAAATATGATGTGACACCGATTCTCACTTTTGATCAGCCGCTGTGGTGGAAAGCCATTTGTATCATCAAAGGGGAGCCAATTGATAGCCCTTTGCATCAAATAATTTTGCGACTTGGAGCTTTTCATACAGAAATGAGTTTCCTCGGAAGTATTGGATATCTCATGAGAGGGTCAGGATTGCAAGAATCTCTCGAGCTTATATATGCTGATAATGTTGTCCCACATATTTTCACTGGTAAAACTATCTCCCGAGCAGTACGTGGCCATCAGTTAGTCGAAACAGTCCTTAATGCTATTTTGTTATCGAAAGCCTGTGATGTACCATTGCCTACAGATGCTGACAGAGAGCAGGATGCTGCCGATACAAAAGGAGAGGCTCCAGAGGCTCAACAGCGTGACAGAGGTGCAGAGGCAGCTGCTGAGTTAGAAACCCCAGAAGTATCCAGTGATTTGAGGAATTTGAAATATATGTTTGAGTCACTGATGCAAGGAAGGGTTTCTATGGGATATGTTTGTCAATCACATGATCTTGAGGATGTAAGGCAGAAGATACTCGATGCCAAATCGTCTTCAAGCAATTCCAGGACAGGAAAGCTTTGGTTGCAGTACCTTGAAATGTTAGAGATTCTTCGCACATTTATCAAAGCTGAGAGGACCGGAGATTGGAACATGCACTTGCAAACTGTTCAAGCTATGTTGCCTTACTTTGCCGCCTCGGGACACAACCTCTACACCAAGAGTGCACGAATATATTTGCAAGAAATGAGCAAGCTAAAGGATGATCATCCACGTGTCCATGATGCCTTTGAGAAGGGATTCCATGTTATCAGACGCTCTGATCGTTATTGGGCTGGATTATCCTCAGACCTCATCATAGAACAAGTTTTGATGCGAAGCCTTAAAACCTCTGGTGGCTTGACAAGAGGAAGGGGAATGTCCGAAACACAGAGGCTGATCTGGTTGTTATCCATGCCAGCAACTGCTGAGATCAATGAAGCTATGCAAGAGTTTACTGAAGTTACTTTCAGCAGCAGTGAGCAACATAAAGATACGTCAGAAGCGAGAATTAGCAGAGATTTGAAAGACACAAATTCACTTCTTTCATTCTTTCAGGTAAGAGATCCATTTAGTGACGACTGCAGTCTTCGCAACATTGCGACAGGGGTAACAGCAATAGATACAGTCAATGCTGACGTTGCAAAAGAAGTTGGAAACAAGATTCTTGAAAAGATGACAGGTCAATATTGCAAAGATTTTGTGTTCAAAAGAGCAAACCAGGCCATTACGCTTGATGCAAAAAAGCACCCAAAGGAAACAGATGGAGACATTCATGTAGGACCCCAGCTGTTATTTCAAGACTTATTGCCGTTAAAAGTCATACCACTGAAGATACATCAAAACTTTTCAGCTACCAGCTCTGTTCTGTTCCAGCATCTTTATTTGAAACAAATGGCTCCTTGAGAAAAGCTAACAAGCCCGTCCTGGCGAGTACCATAAGAAAAATGGTTGACACAGAGATTGAAATACCATCGCAGCCAGTAAGGTATGTTTTAGATGGGGGCTCTTTGCTGCAACGGATATCTTGGAAGCGTGGAGCATCATATGCCTCCATTATCGATAGTTATGTGGCATATGTGAAAAGGAAGTACACAAAAGCTTTCATAGTTTTTTATGGGTATACCGCTGGTCCTTCGCCCAAGGACATGAGACATCAACGAAGAGTTGGCTTGTCGTCTGGAACAACGGTGAAATTCATTGCAGCAAAGTTGAAGGCAGAGGGCTGTGATGTCTACCATGCTGATGCTGATGCTAATCTTCTGATTGTTCAAAAAGGGATTGAGGCCTCAGTGGAAGAAGAGACGGCGGTGATTGGTGAAGACACAGATTTGCTAATTTTGCTCATTTACCACGCAAACAAAGAGTCGAAAAAAATCTACTTCTACTCTGAGTCCAAGCAGAATGCTAGAGGTACAAATGTCTGGGATATTAAACTATGTTAGGAATTGTTAGGCAAAGATATATGCAACAATATTTTGTTCCTACATGCCATTCTTGGGTGCGACACAACATCTAGCTTGTATGGCATCGGTAAAGGGTTATCGTTGAAGATATTCCAACAAAATAAACACTTACAACGACAGGCTGCAGTGTTCCAGAATGATCTTGCCAACTCCGAGGAAATAGCATCTGCTGGCGAGCATGCCCTCGTTTGCTTATATAAAGGAAAGGAAGGTGAAGGACTCGATGCCTTGCGTTACAATACCTTCTGTGATAAAGCTATTTCTGGTAAATCTGTTATCAGCCCACAGGTACTTCCACCCACCTCTTCTGCTGCTAAGTATCACAGTTATCGAGTTTTCGCTCAAGTAATGCAATGGAAAGGAAGAGATCTCGATCCTACAGAATGGGGGTGGATCATTGAAAAAGGGAAAATGGTGCCTTTGCAAACTGATCTTCCATACGCACCAGAAGAGCTCCTCAAGTTGATCAGCTGTAATTGCAAAAAGAGGTGCGCAAATCTTCGATACAGTTGCAAAAAGAATGGTCTGAAATGCACAACGTGTTGCGGAGAATGCCGCGGAGTGAGCTGCGAGAACGCCATGCAGGCAGATATGGAAGAAAATTTGGAGGGCAGTTTGTGAATAATTTAGAATGACCAATATCTAATTAATTTGTTTGATAATTTTTCGTTTTTGATTATTTAGAAAATTTGGTTTAGTTTGGTTTGGTATAGTTTGGTTGTTTTCGTATTTTGGCTTGAAATCAAAAGCGTCAATCGCATTCAAGACTCAAAATAGAGAAATAATACCCTTGTTAGTCCAAATTTCATGAGACTTTGCAAAGCGAAAATCATTTTGTAGATAGGTAAGACGAATTAAGACGAGTTAAGACGAGTGCATAATTACTGAGCGACTCTAAAAACGCCTAATTTGGTAGAAGACCATATTTTGCAGCATTCACCATATTTCAAAATTTAGCCAATGTACTACCTTAAATGGCATTTAGTTTTTCCAATGTTCCACTTCAATGATTTTCTAGGACTTTTTTGCTCAAGGTATAAATACATTTTGTAATCTTTTTAGCATGTATTCATTCCTGTTGCAATTTGTTTGAGCTTACACCACAAATTGACTGGACTATGCTGCAGCCGAGAAATAAACGAGACGTAGGACACACTCACATCTGATGGTTTAACAAACAGGCATGAATAACGGTGTAACAGAATAAAACCCCTTCAAGGATCTTGTTCACAAAGAAGTTATCCTCCTTGCCGGCTCATATTTCAAGGACAAGACTCAAAGGCAGTACGAAGTACGAACTGCTCTCACTTGTGGAATAAAATCAACACTTGCTGTTGAATCAGGAAGTGTTGTCACAAGGAACTGAACGAACATCGAGCATTTCCCCAGGAACGCCGAAAGCAAGGCCGGGCCCATCTCAATGCTTGGAATCCTACCTAAAATGTATTTGATATGAACTTGAAATGCATAAAATTTTTTTATATACTTGAGATTGATATTCCTAAAGCCTTTTTTAAATTTTCTCAATGCAAATTACCATGTCATAACTACAATTTGAATTATCCGTACAAAATATTTTTGCTGCACAATGAGCATATAGTTTTCTAGAAGAATCTTGTTCTACGTACTTTTGCAAAGTTCCATGACTGTTTAATGGAAAAACACTTCAAATTCCTTGGACTTTCTTGTGATTTGTAACTGATTTTTGAAAAAAAATCCTCAAAGCCCTGGGAACAAGTACCCTCGTCGAAAAATAGCTCAAGGGGTACTTGAGGGGGACAGTTGGGGGCAGTATCCCATCTTCAGCGATCAAGTAATGTACTTGCAGCACGATTCTTGCTTTAATTGTGTTTTGAAACTGATTTTTGGGAAAAAATCCTCAAAAGCCTGGAATCGAGTACCCCAGTCTAAAAATAGCACAAGGGGTAATTTGCCAACTGGGTTCCGCATCCTATCATTTCAGCGTATCAAACTATTTATTTTCACAAAGTTTCATGCTTTTATCGCGATCTTCAACTGATTTATGGAAAAACCCCTTCAAAGGCCTGGAATCGAGTACCCCAGTCTAAAAATAGCACAAGGGGTAATTTGCCAACTGGGTTCCGCATCCTATCATTTTAGCCTATCAAACTATGTATTTTCACAAGGTTTCGTGCTTTTATCGCGATCTTCAACTGATTTATGGAAAAGCCCCTTCAAAGGCCTGGAATCGAGTACCCCAGTCTAAAAATAGCACAAGGGGTAATTTGCCAACTGGGTTCCGCATCCTATCATTTCAGCGTATCAAACTATTTATTTTCACAAAGTTTCATGCTTTTATCGCGATCTTCAACTGATTTATGGAAAAACCCCTTCAAAGGCCTGGAATCGAGTACCCCAGTCTAAAAATAGCACAAGGGGTAATTTGCCAACTGGGTTCCGCATCCTATCATTTTAGCCTATCAAACTATGTATTTTCACAAGGTTTCGTGCTTTTATCGCGATCTTCAACTGATTTATGGAAAAGCCCCTTCAAAGGCCTGGAATCGAGTACCCCAGTCTAAAAATAGCACAAGGGGTAATTTGCCAACTGGGTTCCGCATCCTATCATTTCAGCGTATCAAACTATTTATTTTCACAAAGTTTCATGCTTTTATCGCGATCTTCAACTGATTTATGGAAAAACCCCTTCAAAGGCCTGGAATCGAGTACCCCAGTCTAAAAATAGCACAAGGGGTAATTTGCCAACTTGGTTCCGCATCCTATCATTTTAGCCTATCAAACTATGTATTTTCACAAGGTTTCATGCTTTTATCGCGATCTTCAACTGATTTATGGAAAAGCCCCTTCAAAGGCCTGGAATCGAGTACCCCAGTCTAAAAATAGCACAACAGGTAATTTGCCAACTGGGTTCCGCATCCTATCATTTTAGCCTATCAAACTATGTATTTTCACAAGGTTTCATGCTTTTATCGCGATCTTCAACTGATTTATGGAAAAGCCCCTTCAAAGGCCTGGAATCGAGTACCCCAGTCTATAAATAGCACAAGGGGTAATTTGCCAACTGGGTTCCGCATCCTATCATTTCAGCGTATCAAACTATTTATTTTCACAAAGTTTCATGCTTTTATCGCGATCTTCAACTGATTTATGGAAAAACCCCTTCAAAGGCCTGGAATCGAGTACCCCAGTCTAAAAATAGCACAAGGGGTAATTTGCCAACTGGGTTCCGCATCCTATCATTTCAGCGTATCAAACTATGTATTTTCACAAAGTTTCTTGCTTTTATCGCAATCTTCAACTGATTTATGGAAAAGCCCCTTCAAAGGCCTGGAATCGAGTACCCCAGTCTAAAAATAGCACAAGGGGGCATTGGCCAGATAAGATATACATCCTATCTTTTTCAGCGTGTCAAACTCTGTATTCTGACAAAGTTTCGTGCTTTTATCTTGTTTTGCAAGATTTTTTTATCAACATCACTGACAAAGGTTCCAATGGCTATCGAAGGGACGTGTCAAACGTATTTCGTCACAGCGTCGATCTGACCGCGTTCGAGTGGCATCGCTTTTGAAGGTCACTTTTTCGGGCTTTCAAGCGCCATATCTAGAAAAGTTCAAGTCGTAGAAAAAAACGGGAAACGGCGTCTTAACAAGCGAAAAAAGCTCTACCAAATATGTGAAAATCGTTTTTCGGTTCATATGACCTTTAAGCAGGGTGGACCATTAGCATAAATATTTTTTCAGGCCTCCCGTTAAACTTTAAAGGTAATGTGTCCATATAAAAGGACTGTTGTCAAGCCACTCATTAAAATAACGGCTTGCGATTGGTTAGTATTCTTGCGATGCAAAACTGCTCACATGAAAAGCTAGCCTCGCAGCAGGGTAACTAAACAGAACGACCGTAATGGCTGGGGCGATGATATGAAAAATCACATGTTCCTGAAAACTCCCGCAGAGCCACTTGCTCTAGCTGGACACATAACCTTTAATTATAATATGTAGACTTAAAGTCACAATATTTTAATTGAAATAATCAAATGATCGTTTACGTCAAAGAAAAAAGTGTGTGAGATACTTGAACTGGGCAGCGTTATTGTTACTAAAATCAGTATGTTTGTCCTTACACCTTTGGATTTCTCATAAAGTGTAGCACGAACATTAATGAAAACATCAAATGTCAGCTAGTAATGCACAATAGCCAGCAATCAAATTTAAAAACACATCTAATTTAATCTCATTTCACTAATCTAAAAAAATTCTAACTAAACCTAAGATAACTTTAGAGCAAAGGCTTTTCCTCTAATTACTAATACATAATATAGCGGGGCTAATGGTAATGCTCACTTTATTCCTTCTTACCGGTCGAAACCTCGCACCAGCACCAAAATTCCTTCCTAACCAATGCTGATTGATTAATTCAACTAAACACTTGTAGTATCTATTTGACAATTCTCTACGGCAGTCTTGCGTGCAACAAAAACACACTTCACGAGGTTACAGCGCAAAAGGATACATAAGTATAGTTTGTCTTTCCAACTGCGCAGCCAGTCTGGAGTGCAGTTTCGTTTCTGAACAAATAGAAAATATATCGGAACTGCTACAAAAACAAAAGCCAGGCATAAACTGCTTTCAACTGGTCGTTTCAAAAATGGAAAAACTAAAAGTAACAGAGAAACTAATGTCATGAATATCGGGTTGATAATCCATACCTTGATGGGTCTCGGTAGATCTGGTTGGCGCACCCGTAGAACAATGACACCGAAGATCGCTAAGCCGTAAGTGAACCAAAGTGCAAATGAGAAGTAAATAAGAAGATTTTGTGTTCCTGCTCCAAGAACGAGAATCCAAATCGTTGTCAATGAAGATAGAAAGAAGACAGCTGGTATGGGCGTTCTTCTGTCCGCATGAATGTACGACAATGGTTCAGGCAAATGTCCTTCGCGAGAGCCAGAGAGAACAATTCGAGAGCACATGAAATTTACTCCATTTAGTCCGCTGAAACAGGAAAAAGCAGCAGCAAAGGGCACAACCAATGCGACATCTTTGCCGAGAATCTTTGTCACAAACAGCGTAAGCACTGATAATGAACTTCCAATTTCCTTGTGGGTTAAAACCGTCAATATCGCTAAGTTAATCAAAAGGTAACATAGAATAACAAATCCGACTCCGAAAAGAATTGCTAATCGGATGTCCCTTTTTGGGTTTTTCAATTCCTCTGTGATTGTGCAAATATAGCCCCATCCATCATATGCCCATAGGCCATTGTAAATGGCTATACCAAAACTACCGAGTTCAAATTTGCTGGAATTGTCAAAAACAGAAACATAATTTTGGGTGTGTCCTGCAGAAGCTTTCCAAATTCCCAGAGAAACGAAAAATAGCACTGATAGTGACTGAATGGCCGTGAAAAAGACTTGGGTTTTGCCAACAAACGAGGCGCTCAAAGAATTTATGATGGCAGACATCACGATGAAAAGCACAGCAACAGCTTTGGTTATCCAAACTCCATTCGAGGCAGTTATATCAATAAACGGGCCTAAAATGTACTCACTGATTGCCATTCCCACAACAGCAAAGCCAGCGGGAAAAACAATAAAAACCTTCGCCCACAAAGTCACAAATGCAGCGATATCTCCGAAGGCTTCTTTGTTAAAAATGTATTCACCTCCTGTTTTACCAATTGCACAAGCCAGTTCGCAAAAGCACATTGCACCCAAGATGGGTATTATTCCAGAGACAATCCAAACTACCAACGCTATAGCCATATTGTTAGTTTCTCTTGCTACAAGGCTTGGGGAGATGTAGATACCAGAGCCAAACAAGATTCCTACCACGTAGGCAAATGCATGCCAAAAGCCAAGACTTCTTGCAAGTTCTTTAACATTCAGTTCGATGCTATTAATGGACTCCCGAGAACCTGTCAAATGCTCAGATTTTTGCGAAGCAAGGAGTGCAGTCGATTCTGTCCTTTTTAGCACAACCATCTTCAGTCTGACCGGCTACTTACTTTTGTCTGCTACAATGAGGTGTATAAGAGTGCGCTAGAGGGATAACTCTGAAGGGAGGCAGTGAAGCCTATCGATTTCCGCATTGTACGCCAAGAAGCGACACACAGTGTATGGCGTTCTGTTGCATCTCGCTATCAGGAATGTTATTTCGTGCGTTTCTTTTTGGTTTAAGAATTGACATACTCAAAAGAAAAGGCAGTCTTTAATAGCGTTATATGTAAACGGATCCCGCCAGTATTTCTACGGATATAAGTGGGGACGGATCGATTTTGCTTCACCGGCTTGTTTACGATTAGGCCTTCCCTTACCATTAGGTTCTTCAATATTGTTACTTTTCTGTAAAATTTATAAACTTTTTCTTAACTTTTATTTCTTTGGTACTTGCTAGATTCCTTCTTGCTTCATGACCGATGCCTTGCAAGGTGATCACTTGATACACCTCGTCAAAAATATCGGCTTCAAATATTTGACTGTTTGTTTGCGGAGGTACGCCAAAAATATTTAAGAGACAAGTCATAAATAAGAACAAACCAGGTATTCGCTTTCAGATCAACAAACTCGTTATGTTTGGAATGTTTTGGGACTGCGAAAAGAACGCTATAGATCCTCCAAAACAACGGTCGGTACCATCACTGCCGGGCGGGCTCAGTCAGTTGGTCAAACATATATCATGTGTGTTCCTGAAAGTAGAAACGGGACCCTAATCTCTGATTCTGTGTTGCTTAAAATGTACCCTTTTCTCTGACTTTGCCAAATTTTGCAACACTTTTCACTGAGAATATTCTCAAGATCAAGCAAGTAATTTTGAAACCAATATGGGTAAGAGCCATTTTATTTCTCAAACTTATGTTTAAAGGCATATTAAAGAGCAGAATTCACTAATTTTGATTTTAATTAAAATCCCTTATTGTTCTTAGTGTATATTAACAAAATCAGACAGCAGTAAAACTATTACTGCAACAAATTGCTTACTTCACAACATTGTGTTTAATATTTTTTACAATCGAATGAAAAAGGTGTGTCAACTTCCAATGTGTAAAAACTAGCAGATCATAAAAGCTACATTTTCTCTTACAAATTAATAGATAATCAATACTTATTTTCTATTTGACTGAGATTGTGCAGCACCATGGCCAATATTTGACATATAGTTTAAAATGTTGAAAACTGCACCATATTTTTGAGTGCCATCTACCTTCAATTTGACAGAGAATTCTACTGAAAGAAGTAATAACTACAGGAGAAACACATGGAAAAGATATGACCCTATAAATGGCAACCCGCGGCCCGCAAGGTACTTTTGTGTGGCCCGGAAGGTCCCTGTTAATCTGTAAATAATGTGGCCCAATGCACGGGTGTCGGTTCGATATCGATTCAGTGATCCTAGATTTTTGTCTGGATTACTATTCCTCGTTGACATTTCTAGTCACTCGAACTAGCTGGACAAGAAGCTTTAAGGCCATGGTCACTTTGTGAATGTGGTGTATGAACATGTTGTCACGTTCCTGCTTATGCTAAATCTTTGGAAAACTCAGCTAAATCAAGGGACATTGGTTCACTTTCCATCTTCAATTGTAGTTGATCGAGTTGCAAGGTACCACTGAATTGAAACAGAAATACAAGGAAACTCATATCATCCAGTTTTATATGGAGAATCTCCATGGTTGATGATGGTTCATATCCAGGTCTGGTGCAGCATGCCAAGAAGATGTGTTGCATGTTTGGAAGTACTTCTTACCTTTGCGAAAATCTCTTCTCAAAGATGAAGTATGCGAAGAGTCGACTGCGATCTCAAATGACTGATCAGCACCTTGAAGGCAACTTGCGGCTGTCAACATCAACAATTCTGCCAAATATTGAGAAGTTGGCCTAGGACATGCCGCACCAAGTTGCGCATTAGCTTCTTGTAATATACTGATCAGTGAACACTTACTTTACCTCTATGTTTCTATTTACGAACTGCTTCCAAGTTACAGTACATTTACCGATAGTTACAATTTTATTGATTAGATTAGTAGTTAGTTAGAATTCGTATATATTAGAATTATACTGTATTTTGAGTTTGAGTTTGGTAGAAGCATCAAGCAACTTTCATGCGAATACAAATGTAACATTTTACAACTTAACTGAAACATGACTGTGACCTGAATATGAGATTCTTGTGGTACTGTCTTTAAACTACATAACAAGTTTGAATAATAGAACAAAGAACGTGGGTAAAGGGTCCTCTAATATTTTCAACACATATATTTTTGCAAAATTCGAATAAGCGAAAAATGTCTTTTTGTGTTGGAATATATAGCTATTGCAGGCCTGAGGTGACGCAACAATTTGGTCGTAGCTCTGTGTGGATTACATAATTCTTTCCGGTATTCAAGCACAACTAAGCAGGTAGGGGGCTGAGATACCTGCTTATTTTGAAAATTTCAAAATTGTTTAGAAACATGCAAAAGTCTGTGATATCAATTTTATTCTCCTGACAAAGATGCAATCAAAATTTTAATTTCAATATCAAAATATTAACATCAATCTCATTTTCCTGGCAAAGATGCAACTAAAATTTTAATATCAATCTTGGTTACCTGACAAAGAGACAATTAAAAACCTGTCACAACTGATCGTCGTCTAGCAACACCTACCTGGCTTCACAAGATACAAAAATATTTTTATAAGATTCGCAAAGCTCTTTGTCTATCTGTCAGTGGGCAAGGTTTAGCTCCAACAAAGAAACCTTTCAGAATAACTGCGATAATGTATCTTCAAGCTGAACACTGTGTACTAAAAACCTTTTGAACGAGATTCAGACAGTGGGTTTGCTTGGCAATGATGTTTCGTTTTAAAACAAACGAAAAACTACGAAGAATCCCCGCTAGACTTTTCTTCCTAGAACAAAACAGTATAATTCTTACGGAACTGTTTAAATAGAAAAAGAAGCAACTGGGTGGGTCATGGCCACTGGTGCAACCCAGCCGAGCGTCGCAGTGGCAAACTTCTTTTTTCAACTGTCTATCTTTGTGATACAAACAGGTATTAGGTATATGCATACCATCCATGCATGAAAGAGAACGAGAGGTTAGAATGCCTTGCTGTCTAGACTGTGAATAGCATATATTTACGATGGTATCATACGATTTGGTTTAAATAACACACGCAAAACTATGTATGATGTTAGGGATATTGGGCGTGACACATTGAATTTCCACAACGCTAACGCTAATGGTTTGGTGCATCCTTGAATTGACCCCCCCCCCCCCCCCCCCCCCATCAAATTGAATTGTCGTGATAAGAAAGGTTGCGAACATTTCATAACACCATTCAAGACATCATAATCAAGAAACTTTTAAGAAACAGTGAGTATTGAAATTTCCAGAACATTAAGAAACTAGAGTAGTCAACATCACCCTTTGTTTTTTACCAAAAAAATGAGTGTAAGCCAAAAATTTGGCTTATTTGAGGTTTATCTAAAGAATTATCTAATTTGACTGAAGATTTGTATTTTTTAAGCAGCTGTTTCGTTTGTTATTCCTCTGTTTTAATTGGCTCTAAAAAAGCACATTTTTCGATCATTTCCTTTGAGACCTTTGGGTATCCTTTGTAAAGTAAAACAAAGAAATTGAGGTGTCCAACAAATTCAAAATCAAATGGTGTTACTTGAGGCAGTTTGAATCGCTTGTCATAGTGCCATAAGATTAATTGAACGTTTGTCCATATCGTTTGGATTTAAAAGGCCATAGACCTAACAATTAAAAGGCCCTACAATTTTTGATAACAAAAACGATTTTTAATAGGCATTAAAATTGCCATTTTGCATTTCATCTTTGCGCATTGTTGAGTTCCTTGTTTTATTCTTTAAATCTATAGCGAGGCTATTGCCGAGAATCTTTGTCACAAACAGCGTAAGAACTGATAATGAACTTGCAATTTCTACGTGGGTTAAAACCGCCAACAACGCTAAGTTAACCAAAAGGTAAGATAGAATAACAAATCCGACTCCAAAAAGAAATGCTAATCGGATGTCCCTTTTTGGGTTTTTCAATTCCTCTGTGATTGTGCAAATATAGCCCCATCCATCATATGCCCAAAGTCCATTGTAAATGGCTATACCAAAACTACCGAGTTCAAATTTGCTGGAATTGTCAAAAATAGAAACATAATTTTGGGTGTGTCCTGCAGAAGCTTTCCAAATTCCCAGAGAAACGAAAAATTGCACTGATAGTGACTGAATGGCCGTGAAAAAGACTTGGGTTTTGCCAACAAACGAGGCGCTCAAAGAATTTATGATGGCAGACACTACAATGAAAAGCACAGCAACAGCTTTTGCGATCCAAACTCCATTCGAGGCAGTTACGTCAATAAACGGGCTTAGAATGTAGTGCCAGCGGGAAAAACAATAAAAACCTCCGCCCACAAAGTCACAAATGCAGCAATATCTCCGAAGGCTTCTTTGTTAAAAATGTATTCACCTCCTGCTTTGCCAATTGCACAAGCCAGTTCGCAAAAGCACATTGCACCCAAGATGGGTATTATGCCAGAGACTATCCAAACTACCAACGCTATAGCCATATTGTTAGTTTCTCTTGCCACAAGGCTTGGGGAGATGTACATACCAGAGCCAAACAAGATTCCTACCACGTAGGCAAATGCATGCCAATTGCACAAGCCAGCTCGCAAAAGCATAATGCACCGAAGATGGAAACAGCTCCAGCGAAAATCCAAACGCATAATGCTATAGCCATATTATTAGTTTCCTTTGCAACAAGACTAGGCGAAATGTACAAACCAGACCCGAACAAGATTCCTACCACGTAGGCAAATGAAGGCCAAAAGCCAAGACTATTTGCAAGTTCCTTTTCTTTCGGTTTGACGGAATTTATGAGATCTGTGAAGGCGACACATACTGAGAATTCTGCGAGGCAAGAAGTGCAGTTGATTCTGTATTACCAGCCATCTTTAGTTTAACAACCAGGATTTCATAAAGACAAAGTCTAATAAAACGTTTGCATGAAACTTCAAGACTACCTTTGGTGAACCAACAACAGGCATATTGCAAAGAAACAAGCATTATATATGGAAATCAAGCAAGCGTTACTTTTGCCAAACAAACTAGAAGTTCAATAGGAATGCGGAATTGAGCCTTACTTGCTACAACATTTAAAGATGGTACAAAACAGCGGGAAAATAACGATTTAGATTGAAGTACAACTAACTCGCCTCAGGTTGCTTTTTTATTCTCATACGCACGCTAGCCTGATCTGCACAAATCGGCACCGTTTCAGAAGAGGGGGAGGGTTGTTTCAAATCGACAAATCAAATAAATTACAAACACTTATACCCTTGAAGAAAAACAAAATAAAGGTTCGAAAGCCTTTTACGGCGCAAAAACTAACTTATCCAACAAACACCATCCCAGATCAGATAGGAAATTTCCCGTTAAAAAACATGTTTATTGCTTTTTTTATAAAGATTGAAAATAAATTGGTGTGCCCCCATCCATTGGCAATTGTTTATTTAATTTCGAGGGTCCTTGACATTAGAGAAGGGTGACAAATTAGTATGACTGATCAATAGCAAGTAGGAGACCTCTTTTGATGAGAAATGAAAACTTACTGAATTAGAGACTTTGCTTCGGTAAACCAACGAACTACGCGAACTTCAATACGAAAAGAAATATTAAGGGAATAAAACAAAGAAATACAATAAAGAAATCAAGTTAACAAAATAATGGATCAAGGCGACATTGCCCAATGAGTCCACACTAAAACAGTTGAAAACAGAGACATTTGAAAAGGCATTAATGGCCGTATCAACATGGATGCGAACGGCTTGATGAAAAAACAGACTTTGAAACACATCAGTGTGAACATGTCGTAGCTACGTTGGTAGCATGATATTAACAATAAATACTTGTAGGGAGGTTCGATTGAAATCAATAAGAAAGGGATGCCCACCTTAGCTTAGTCTCAAGAACTAAGTTGAAGTCATTGGTTGGAGATTACTACAACAAACTGAGACGAACTCAAACCATATATTATTGGTAAAGCTAGTATGATTTATACTAGGGGTCTCTTATAGCGCATGTAAGTGTGACGCCTTAAAAATTCTATTTTCTGAATTTCTGGCTTTTAACTAGATAACCTGAAAGAACGCAATGAAAACAAAAGAAAGTGCAATCAATGAGAAATTTGGTCAGATATGGCCAGTGAAAGAAATTGAGTGAGATATGGCCAATGAAAGAAAAACACCAGCTTCCCGATCTACGCAAAGTTGCCAAGGACTGAGAATGGGCAAGAAAACATTATAAGGGTTTAACGGGGAGATAAAGAAACATGAGGGTTCATATGTAGCTTGTAAAGAAATTTCCTTGTTGGAAATCCCTCGGAACGAAAATCAGAAATAAACACATACAGGACTGCACAAAACCCCTGACAAAGGAAACAGAATCTGCAAGCTATGCCCTTAGATCTTTAATTCGTAAGAATATGGGTACGAAATGACTTTGTATAATCATAAGCAGTCTTTAGTTAAACTGATATTAAATGGATTACAAACTGACAACTAAGAGGTTAAAAGTACAACTTTCCGTGAAATATCCTAGAGAACCAACAGTCTTCTTTATGTACCTCTAAAGGGACCAATCAGTTCTCTTACTTCATCATGAATACGACATCCACTTCAGAGTCTCTTGTGTTCTGTTTACAAAACATGTGTAGGTTTTTAATGTCATATGTGCCACGTTGAAAATCAGAGTAGCTTCCTATGGCTGTTTGATTGTAACGATTCACATCTGCCAAAAGCTGTCTTTACAGGACAATCTGATCGAAAGGACTCTGCTTTGAATATTGTGCTATTATCAACTAGCTTCCATTGAACGTTTTCGTTGCTTGAACAATGACGTTATAAAAGCAGAAAAAAGTGCGCACTCGCGGATTTATTAAAAAGACGATTTTCCAATCTGTGCAGCTAGTCACAAAAACACGAACAGGAACGCCTCTTGGCCCCGGAGCGACGATTGGCTACATTTACAACGAAAACGAAAAAAAGCTACTCGTAAATCCATTCGTTTGAACCAGGCAATGCGCGAGCAATTTGGAATTCAGCAAACTTCAAAAGATTTGTCTTTCAGCAAACTTCAAAAGATTTGTCTTTATATCTCAACATCAATGTTAGATGAAGCTATCTCTTACCGTTCATAGCAAAGTCTTTTTATACCTCGAATTTGGTATCATGCTTTTACTTTTGAGTCTTCTGACTGCTTCCCTCAAATGTTTTGGCTGGATTGGTCCATGTTCCTTTCTTTCTTCCATGATATCAAGAGCTGGAAAAAAGTTCGTAAACAATGATATATTTGCTAGTGGCAAAAACTATGACCAAAAACGCCAAGACATTGGAGGATCGGCACTTGATGATTGCACAAACATGTAGTTATATTATTGGGGACTAGGTAGGCGAGAGGGACATCAACTAGGGGTCCATCAATTTTCCTTTCATTAATCTGGCTTCTATAAATTGTTTCAAGCATTTCTCTTAAGAACACAGATCTAATGTTAGAGATAATTGTTATATCATATCTCCTTAGCTGGTTCGCATTGTTTGTTTAACTATTTTTTCATCTAAAGCATCATCCGTAGGCCCTAACGCCATCACTCATCTGACGACAGCAGTGAAATTAGACAGCAAAAATTACTGTCAAAGTAGTTATTCAACTTATAGTAAAAGTATACAGAAGAATCCCAATTATTTGAACCCGGATAACTCGAACTTCCATTAACTCGAACTGTCTTTGCATCCCCCTTTGAACCTTCCCCACCACTTTAACAAAAGCAGCTGATAACTTGAGCTTTTGTTAGCCCGAACCATTTTAATCATTTCCTTGGAGGTTTGAGATATCAAGAAAAAATTGATCTATAAAATGCTATAAGAGTTCAACTTTCAATAAGAAAGTTGCCTACAAATAAAACAGAACATAATTTCTGCGTTTTAAGCTTACTGAAAATCCAGAACCAAACATAAGCATAATGCTTCACTTTTGAAGACTGGATATAATAAAATTTTCATACATAACTTAGAAAAGAGTTGACAATTTACCTTCTTCGCAGATCTCACCAATGTAAACTTTGGCAATACCAGCCATGGCAATGACAACATTTGGAGGAACAGAACCACCTGACATGACACTCTGCATCAACTGAAAATTTGAAATAAAACCATAAAGACAATACTCCACATCAATCAGTATTTACGAAAATGAGTATTAATATAGCAATAGATCTAAATGAGATTTCCGTTAACTGATCTGTTGCAGGAAGCTAACCGCAATGTAGACAAGCTAAACAGGTTTGGTTTGTGCAACATAATTATCATCAGTTAAAAGCTGATTTCATGTTCCAGGTACCAATAGAATATAGCAAATAGATGTTCGTTCGGTATGAATCTTTTCAGTGAGGGGGTTGTTAGTTTTCAAAATTCCTGTAGAAAGAACTTTTATATAAATTAGACACCTGAATTAGAAGATCAATAATCTAGTTGTACAAAAAGGGTGCTGCATATAAAAAGAAACATATCATAGACAAAACACATCTGCAATAAATTGGAGAAATATTTTCCAAAACCTGGACCTCCAAGACCTTTCTAAGTTGTAGGATTATCTGTAACCAAAGCTTCAAACTTTAAGGATATTTTAACTAGGTTTTGCTACATGCGAAAAAAAAACCTTGATAAGGACTTTTTGAAAAATATCTGAATGTACACAACAAAACCCTCTCTATACAGAAGACTTGTACATACCCTTCTTATTGCAGCTTTTGGAAAAGAGGCCCTTCGATACATTTCATATCTGTTAAGTTGGGACTCAGAAAAAGATGCAACCAGTGCTCTAAAAGAGATTTAAAATACTAAAAGCAACTAAGAGAAATCATGATGGAATTGTAAACACATACCGAATGGTTATTGAAAATAAATCCACAGTTTGTATTTCCAATTTTATTCACTGCCAAAACATTAAAAATGTATTTCCAATTGTAATTGCAAAAATATTAAAAGAACCTACATCATAAATAATGGGGCTGTTTAAATGTGAGCTGAAGGCATCTTCAGTCAGTATCTTTTGTAGATCAAGAAAAGTTGTTGAAAAGAAACAGACAGAAATGTTGCCCCTTTCACAAAACCCACTCATCTTTTAATCAAGATCATTACCAAAATGAATGTTTTCCAAAAATATTTGCATTTTTAAGGACATGAGAGGGATGTTTAGCCAAGTTGCATACAAAAAGCTCAATTGCTAAAACATTCTGGAAACATCATGAAAACATCATGAAGTGTCAACATGAAAACATCACATGCAAATTGTGAGACTACAGTTGTTTTGTCTTTTTATAACCATGTTTGAAAAAAAAATTTATAAAGTTGTGAAAACATCTCATATTCAATGACCATCTATTATCTGGGAAATTAATGCCTAGCCTTGTATGACTTGAAAGAACAAAAAAATGTTGCAAAAGAAATCACATGACTTAAGAAATCTCATGACCAGTCTTTAAAGTTTTGATCTATTTTTACCCTGCCCCAGTCCAAAGTTGATATCCTTCCTATCCCTTTAGAAATAACAATGCTCACTGCATTTTAATTCTTTCTCTGTCTGATTCTGGTGCAGCTGATGGCTCAATTACAGGGCCTGATGACATATCTGACTGTGCTGGCAAATCTCTTTTTGTTTCATCCATTTTCTCAGGTAGTCGATCATCACCATGAGATGCTGGACCCTCATGGTCCTGCTCCTGATCTGTGATTTGCTCTTTAGGGGTAGCCATCTTTAAGAGAATCAGAATTCAAACCATTTCCTGAAAATGGAGACACAAAAAATTGTATTCATCAATGTTGGTTTTAACAAAATTGATGCATTGCTTGTAGATGAGGAGAAGAAGATATCTCTCAGCAAAGGAGCATTATGAATATTACAGGGATTTTATCAGGGTACTGGAAAATAGTATACCCATACAGAACATATAAAACAATTTATGAATCTCTCAAGAAACTGATATGAAGCAATATGTAACCCCTAATACCAGTACCTTTTTACCATAATTACTAGGGTCAATTGCCCTTAAGGCACTCCTCCCCAAAGATTTCCCTTTGTAAAGCCTATGAATTGTACAGCAATCATGGATAGAGTTTTGCAATTTAACTAACTTATTTAAGGTAAGGTTGTAACAAAAGTGCTATGATTTGGAAGAGGTTCATTTTATTTGATGAATGACTCGTGATTTGAAAATGCATGGTCTAAATGTTTTGGCTAGTGAGTCAAAAACACATTCAACTTTTATTCATGAGTGAGAAGCAAGAAAAAAAGCATTTTAAATACTGACTGCAAGAAGATGCTACAACAAAAGAAGTGACCTAAAATAAGCAACATGTCCTGAATGAAATTAATAAACTTCAAATCTTCAGTAAGACATGATACCAATTAATATTAGTAGCTCTAAGCAAGGTATTTAGTAGGCCTTGCTCTAAGCAAAATGAAGGTGATCTATAAAACAAGCTCCGTAGACACCCTTGGCACTCTATTTCGTACCTCTAAATAAAATGTCTTTGAAGCATCCTTGGAAAGCTTTGGAAGATTGAGAGCTTCATATCAAAAGCTTTGAAAGAGTGTTAAATAAGAGATTCAACTGTGATACCAAAAATCATCATAATATGAAATAATAAAACATACAACAAACACTATGTTAATATGAATATAGAAATATAACAAAACAAATTCTCAAAATTGTTCAGATTTTTCTAGATATGTAAGTTTCCATCATTTGATGAGCTTTTATCACTGTCAATATCACTACTGTTATGTTCAGCTTCAAATATTGCTTCATCAAAATGCAGGGCTTTAAGTTGTGGTAAGATGCTAACAAATTGTCACTCACTATTGAAAAAAACAAATTTTCTAACTTTTAGACTTCTCAACAACCTGCTCCAGAAACTGACAACAACTGAAGGCCAAATAGATCTTTTTTATGTTAAATTTTTTGGTATTCTTTTGGAGGTAAATATTGTAAGATAGGCCATATTCCTACTCCTCATTGATCATACCATCACCATGACATCCACTTACATCATTCACGGCATCACATACCACACGACATTCCCTTCACCATTGTACACAAGTTCACAAATCTATGTCAAGCTCACTTAACTTCCAAAGTCTAGATCTTTCCTTTTCCATTGCATCATCGTTACATCAGCATTACATAATCTTAATTCATCCTTAGTCAGCAAGTATCTTAATTTGTATAAAGTCCAGTTCAGTTCAGTTCAGTTCACATTAGATTTATACAGTCAACACACTGTCTCTCTCATTGGCTCCGTGTTCTCTGCATGCTAAATAAGACTGTAACAAACATCAACGATGGAAAGTCAAAGGATAAAGATAGGAACCATGGCAATTCTTACAACATATTAGCGTTCCAATAAAAATCTCTCATGAAAATATCAACTAACCGGACTCGCAAAAAAGCTGGCCAGAACCTGTGGTATGTTCTTCAAAGTAAGACAGTTTCAACACTAGTTTTTTTGCTTTCCTGTACAATAGTCTGATTCCACTATTCTTGCAATATGGAACTTTAGCTTAGGGCCTCACTAATGAACATTATATCAAACCAGTATTACTATTACAAAAATGGGTTTTAAGGACAATCTCATCTGAAATTATATTTCTGCCTCTTAATTAACTTTTTCCGACTTTAAGCTTTTAAAGCTGCTTGATCACTAACAGTTGAAATTCATTTTTGCGTATGATATGTTAAAAAATAGTTGCATTGAATGGACCTATTCATCAATAAGATACTCTGCAAGCTATCGAGCAGCCATTTTTCTAGGATAGCAAAATACTCTTCAATATGGGCTTAGGTCTGTGGGATATTTTTGAGCTAAGTGCTGGAATAGCATTCCTGTTGACTTTTAGTGTTTTTGTTCTTGTTGAAAACTCAAAGCCTACTTTTTTGAAAATAATTGCCAAGCATTGTTTGTACATGCTTGCAAATGTTAGCTAACCTTATGCTATATCTCTTTTCATTCTATTTGAGCTAGCTAGCATTTGAAACCATTCAAAATCGTTCTTCTGAAGAAATTCTTCTGCATAATAGACAACCCTTTCTTTTGGTAATTCATTAATCAATTTTACTGTTATACTTTATCAAAGTTAGTTCTAGTAATGACTTTGCAATTGCGCTTTTTTGAAAAAAGGAAAAACAACGGTTTAACTGTTGCCCAGTCAGAGAGTATGCCCGCGCGAAGTCCTGTTGCACGCCAAAACTTTCTGATAATACACCAAATTTGCTTGCACGCCAAAATAATAGTAAAGAGAGGTTTGCACGCGGAAAATGTAGCATGAATGACTATTGCACAATTCGGGTAAAATTTTATTAGAAGCAATTTGAACGAAATTTTATTGCACTTACCGGCAAATCAACTCACAATGCCCAAACAGAATTTAACCAGTCCTCTCTTCACTGCAATCACAAAATGGCCTATTCCAACTGCAATGTTGTTGATGTTGTTGGTGACCCTCCACTGTTGTTGTCGTTGTTATCGCTAGGCTGAAGTACATCACCCTCAAGATACTACCACTTGTCCTGAAAGGCTCTGCAAACCAACATACCCCAGGGCCTCCAAAGGCGAGGGGCTGGGTGGGACTACGAGCCCCCAATTGTTTGCAAAATCTTCTGAAATGTATTTCAATTTCCCCTTGGCCCTCTTACTTTCCAACTTGCGTCGGATCTCCTGGTTTGCAATGTTCGGGCAAATAAATAACGTAATGAATTACACTAGGTGAGCAAAAGTATTGCACCACTTCGACGAATTAATAATGGCGTCAGCGTTGAGAACAACATGCCATTCAAAACTCAAACCACTTTTATGAAGCCATTAATCGTTATTCCATGATTAAAACTCAACCAAACAAAAGTTCAAACTATTGGCAACACTTTTTATTTCAATTTTGAGAAAAATAGCTTTGTAAAGTATCAAAAAAGTAAGTTTCTATTTGGACAGTCTCGAAGCTTGTAAAACTTGTTAAACTCAATCAAAAACTTTTGCAGCAGGTTACTTTTAAACGCCACATTATATATTTAAGTAAACTTTGGCAAGATCACATTTAGATGTTGGTGATCCCAGAAGATCATTATTGGCCTTGAATTCAACGAAAAATGACACTTTTACAGCCTTTTTTTAATGAAGGTTTATTGGAAACTGGCGGGTCACTCTTTACGACTGTTTATCGCAGAAAATGCTGTTTTGGACAGATTGCAGTAATATTTGTTCCCTAAACAACATCGCAATTGGCTGGAAGAGATGGAGTTAGAGGCTACGGACATGTTTTATCGATTGTATGTTGCAACATGTTACGAAATGGGCATAATGGTATCTGAAATTAGGCCTTTTGCAGGGCAAAAAACGTGCGACCAAAACTTTTGAGAAATAGGTACTTTAATAACTCTCAGAAGAATTGACAGTTTTGGGCAACCGAGCAAAAAGTAAGTATTTCCAAGTTCGCCTTACTGAAATCTTACAGGTTTATTCAAAGAAAAACCCTTTTTTTGCAAATACACTGGGGTCGCAAAAGTATGGAAACAGTAGATCAAAATGGCGGCTCACAGTGACCGCGGGCCTAAGCCAACCAGTTTCAAAATCAGAATTATGAGGAGAAGGGGCTTGGAAACGATAGGTTATGGCGGGAATATGCACTCGCCATTCCTTCAACTTTCGGTTTAAAGAAAATTTTATGCTTGGTTTGCTATTTTGAGGGGAAAAATTCGGCAAAACTTTGAAACGTTGCTTCAAAACAATTCTGTAAAAGATTCATGAAAGATGACCATGAAGTGTCACTTAATTGAAAAAACGTAAACGAAAAATGTTGAATTCGAAGCAAACTGCTCAAAGCTTCTTTTTTATAAAAAATTATAACTAAGAAAGTGACGTTAGCAGTGCACTTTAATTTTAAAGTTTCAATACTGACACAAGGTGAGTTGCTCTACATTTGATGTTAATGACTTGTTTATCATAAATTTTGATTTACTTTTCTAATCAAGTCGAGCTTAAATTTTTCCCTGCAGCGAGACCTAGTTAGGCTGAATCCAATTTGTCTTTTTTTCATATCTTGGTGGGTATATGGTCACTGATATAAGAAACGCTTTTTTTAGTGGCACTGGGAATTTTTTATTTAGAGACAGGAATTCTATCGTATTTTTTTGCTTTCCAACATCACAGAATTATTAATGATCATATGAAGCAAATATAGCGTAAGGTGATTGAGAAACTAGTAGGATTGGCCTGGGACAGCGAGAAGTGTGGGAATGCACCATAAAACTGGGGCGTTGTGAGGGAGGGGGACACAGAAGTGGGCCGAAGGCGGCATCAAGTGGGCATAGTGAAACTAAAAAATTCGAAATACATTATTTTTCATAAGAACATGGAGGCTTGCTTTGCCAACAAGGACAAGGTAACAACATGCCTAGAGGCTCACCTGGATAAAAAGACAATAGAAGAACATACTGAGTCTCAGATGAAAATAAAAAGAAAACAGTGTGTATTTGAAAATGTTCTCTCTTGTTAACGAAACACTGCAGGTCTTAGCACCAAAAATGTCATAGAAAAGTGCAAATTAATAGTCTTGCAAACAGCTGTAGTATGTAACCTAGTATACAGTTGTAGAAAATTCAAAATTCAAAATGTACTCGTCGTGCTCGTTGTTCGCAACTATGCTTCTACTTCTCCTCCTCCTAGACATTTCTGGACATGCTACACTATGAGGCAAAATCATTACCGAAAACCATATGGGACGGCGCCTAAAGTAAGCTATTTCTTTTAAAGCGCAAGCCGCTGATGTTGTAGACAGACGAGAAACCAGTTTCGCAAAGATCAGATTTGGCCATCTGAACGTCAACTGTCTAGGTTTATGCAGCTTTTTCAACAAGTTGGCTATATTAAGAAATCGACGTGACAAAGCAGGTGGATAGCGGTTCTCGCACAGCAGCATTGTAGACGAGCAGATGTGAAACTCCGGTCTCTTCTGCCTAGAGTACACTAACAATTCAAAATTGCCAGGGTATTCGTATGTAATAATTGATGTTAGCGAGAGAATAAAATTTCAAATCCTAAACTTCCCTTAAAAAATTCGAAGAGTTTTCAGTCGTTTTAAAACCTACCAATTCTGGCAGTACAAAATTCAGCTGACTCACACAGGTCACCAATGTTACTTCCCTCCAAATACTCTAGAAACAAATGTCCCAGCCACCTATGTTGTGAAAAGTGAATACAACTAGAGACAAGAACTATAGTCACTACAACAAATCTTGAAACACTAACGTCAATTCCCAAATTCTGATCTCCTTTTTCTTACAATGAAACAATGTTGATTTACTACGAAATGGCAAACGAGGCCAGGAAACACATTATCGATGCTGAAAAGATATTTTCATCAATACTATCATAGAGAAACAAGGATTGTTAAGATTTGGGACATTAGGAGTTCAAAGTAATTTGTCAGCCACTTTGACTTATCTACGACTGCCTTTTCTACAAGCAAATAAATCTTGTTGCAAAATTCGATAGGAAACTGGCCTAGGCTAATAAAACCAATAGGTTTAGATAACAATCTGGCACGGGGGAAACTTACTTATGCGTTTAAGTTTTACGCACATTTACTACAAGGCTAACGCTATCAACAACGAGGTGCTTTAAATGAGTTAGCACCCATTCATTAGATTTTATTCTATTTCCCTGTGGTTTACGAATGCCATGAAAGGAATTCATCATTAACCAAGCTGCTTTAACCTCAAGTAATCAATTACTCTAAAGGTCCTTCAACCACGTAGCTGTAGGTGTCGGCTAGGAGGGGCAAACTCGAGCAAGAACCATACCTCAGGGGGGGGCAGGCTTTAAAACAAGAAAACAGATATATAACAAACAGATATATTTGGACAAAATCAAGGTCATGAAATTATAAATATGCCAAATTTTCAAAATATCATTTGGAAAACTGTAGCCAGAGGGGGCAAGCTGTTGTTAAAATTTTCATTTGGGGGGCAGCCCCCCGTGCCCCCCCCCCTGCAGCTACGTGGCTGGGTCCTATGATTCTCAAATAATCATTTACTATACCGGCCCAAACAATGATGGTTTGACAGCGTAGAAACGAGTACACGGAAAATAGCCTTAAGACCATTTCTATGCTTACGACTAACCCATTCATTACTCGCTGAATGCAAAGCGTTTAAACTAGTTGTTTAGACTTACAATTACCCTCCCCCCTTCTACAATGTACAGTACATTGAACCAACTCATCCACATCTCAAGGGACGTCTTTGACACCTTACGTGGTTTACTGCAACTCTCTTGAATCTGCACGACTCGCAAGTAGAACTTCAATGACTCATTATGAGGCTAAAATTGCAAAAGGCAAAAACAATTTTCTGAGTGTATGATGATATCAGATTATACACGTCAATTTTCAAAAGCTCATCAGTTTGCTCCTTGCATTGAAGATAAGTTTGCTTCTTTCCCTTGTATTATTAAATCACCTACAACGATCTTCTACTTAGTACTTACATTGATGCCTAGAAATCTGGATGCGTTTATTTACAAACAATGCATATGTTACAAAACTCCTGAAAATTACTTGTTCAAATAAACATCTGATGACTAAGTTATTCTGCTAGACCAGAAGCCAAGCGGCTTTGGGAGGGAGCGCTTTACAAGCCAAATCTAATGACAAAACGGTGTTTGTAACAAACGGCGGATTAAATAGTTGATGATATAGAAAGGCGTGAACAAGCAATTTGGATGTCGGAAGGCGCAAAACATAGCCAAATGGACGAATCCAGGTTATCAGGTTTAGGAAAATATAAAGTTTAAGACTGTTTACAATTGGTACTGCAGGGTGATAAAGTGTATGTTGGAAGTACGAAAAACTGCTTTTCTGCCAGTGACCAAGTCACTCTTCCTTCCCGTAAAGTGATTACAAATAATTACACTTTTTTATAAGTACCAGTATATTTAACTCCAAGCTGACTGTTCATAATTTTTCTGAAAATCTGAGGCTGCATTGTTAATAATAATAATAATTATAATAATAATAATTATGGAAACTTTTCATTTTGAATTCCTGTTAAAACTACAATTACAAATCTCACTATTACAAGGTAATTTGTAACTGGCTAGCCTGTGTTTACAAAATAAAAACTATTACATCGTAGTAATGAGAAAAAAAAAAAAAAAAAAAATTGTTAAAAGGGGTGTAGCTCTGGATTAGTCCAAGTTTTGTTTCTACAGCAGAATATATAGTATGTGGTGCGAATGGAGATGCTTGTAAGTTTGGAGATGAGGTAGCGTTTCTGTTGATGATCAATGGACAAAGAGTCACACATGTCGATGAATGAGCTGCAGGAGTCGCCAAAAATACCAAGTGAACTGATGATTGACAAACGAGACTGACTTAAACTGACGTTTTAAGTCAGATACGAGGGTGGCATATTTCCCTGACTTTCTGGCAGCATTGCAGTTGAGATTTGTTTCAAAGCCTATGGTTAGCTCTAAAACGTACAGACAGTTTTCCTTAGTTTTGAGAAGTAAGTCAGGGCGTAGTTGATCTCCAGTTATGATAGAAGGGGAAAGAAAGCCTGGTAAATCTGCGTAGAGAGAAGACCCATTTATTGCTTGAAAGGAAGTGGCTAGAAAGTTTAATGCAGAATTATGACGCCAAGTATAGCGTCCTTGGTCAAGGTACACTTTGCATCCAGCAACAACGTGTAGAAGTGTTTCTGGAAGAAGACAGAATTCACAGTCAGATGTTTGACTAAGGTTCCATTTCAGCAGATTTTTTCGAGTTGGAAGAGTGTTGTTAAGATACTTGATGGTAAAGTTAAAGATGTTACTAGGCAAATTGCTCTGTGTACTTGACCAAATACCGTTCAGCTTTTCCAGTGAATGTTTCAGTAGGAAGGTAATTGTGGCTCCCTGAGATGTTAAGTTTTGGGAGAGACGTTCTTTGTTGTCTGATTTGACAGCCTTTAATACCTCTTTAGTATTACGATAGATGTCGTACTGTAGGTTCGTGCCATGACTGGTGTTTTTCCATAGGGTTTGAATGTCAATATTAGGAGAAGATTTTAGGGCATTGCGACAGACAGTTTGGCATTGCGTAAATTTGATAGAAGGCAGTTGTAGATTTAGGCCAAACTGATTTTTTGAGAGGATTATTCCACTCAATGTTGCAGAAACAGGAAGATCAAGCCACTGGCGAATGTAATTGGAAACAAGATTGTCTAGGTTTTGGACAACCCAGGTCTTTGGTAGATCTGCAACAGTAAAATGCCATGAAACTTTTGACAGAATATAACGATGGTATAATAGCAGTTTGTTTTTAGGATGGAGAGGTAAGTCGTCAATATCCTTCATAAGAGTAGAGAAAAGAGAAACGAGTTTAGATTTATGATCTTGGTTACTCATTTCAAAATCAAAGAAACGACCAAGATACTTAAAGGAATCGCCATTTTTGACAGCAGGCACTATTTGGTTACAGATGAAAAGTTTAGGTTGAAATTGGAGGGATCGCGTAGAGTGTTTCTTGACACCAAAGGTAACACATTTGTCAACCCTGACAATGAAGTTTGCCCATTGGCACCATCTGGTAAAGCAGTTTAATAAGAGTTGGTTCTCCTTTTCTCCACTGGTAACAACAGCAGCATCATCAGCAAACTGAAACCAGTGTACTGGCTGAAACATGCGGTCATTACCATCATGGGGGGAGAAACCAAGCTGCTTATAATAATAATAATTATAACAATAATAATAATAATAATGGAAACTTTTCATTTTCAATTCAACCTTAGCTACAACTACAAATCTCACTATTACAAGGAAATTTGCAATTGGCTAGCCTGGTTTTACAAGAAAAAAACTATAACAATCGTAAGGTAAAAGGAAAAACTGAGAAAAAAAAAATAAAACAACTAAAGTTAAAAAGGATGTAATTCCGGATTAAAATAATAATAATAATATATAATAATAATAATAAAAATAATAATAAAAATAATAATAACAACAATGTTTAAACAGGAAGCTCTCATCATCGGAGTGTTTTTCAGAGAGGTCCTGTTGATTGTTCTTCATTTGTTCTTAATCTAATAGGGCGTAAGCAGTGCAACTACTAGCTTTTTCCCTTTAGGGGGATGTTCAGGAATCATTTGCCAAAAAAGTGCGACAACCTGCATTTGCCGAAAAGTTTGAATATTTATTTATGAAAAGCACCCATACATGGCAAAAAATCCTCGTTTTTGAGATAAAACGTTGCTCAAAGTAAAACTTTACAAAAGCTCAGCCTCAGCTTGTTTTTGATGTGTTCTTAATTTTTGATCAATTTTGAGGCTCTTTGAGGCCAATTTTGTATACAGGTCCTTTTTAATGCATGGACGGGGAAGGAATTAGTGAAGCGAATCCTTAGCAGAAGTATGAGTTTATGTTATTCGTTATAACAGTGTAAGGTTGTGTTCTTGACTACTTAGTTGGAAAAAACCGTTGACGGAAATACTTTGAGAATAAACCTTAACAACAAATCCACGTGACAGAGAATGCTTTCCTTGGAATTCACCTCATATCTCTACAATTTCGGCAATAAATCTGTGTTCGAGCTACGCATAGCCTTGTCCAGGTTATATTCAGTAGCTGCGAAGATTGTGTGCGAAATAACATCGTGGGACCACAATGTGTGCGAAATAACCGTGGTGCTCCCATGTTCTGTCCCAGGGAAAGGGAATTCTCAGCGGGTACATCAGCCTAAGATAGCGCTTTTTTATTCCTTTGCTAAATAATTAAGCTTTCTGTCTACGCCTCCACCAACAAGGATTCAAATGAGCCGAAAAGCTGTCTATCGTGCGCTGTCGACAATCATGTCATTAGCAAAACTCACTGTTTCCAAGATGCAAAGTCTGCATGGTGTCTTTTACATGTCTGTCTGCATCTGATGGTGTCTACATCACGAAAATCCCTTTGGTGAAGTCGTACTTGAAAATAATCCCAAATTGGTGAATATCCCAAAGGTTGAAGAACAGGATTGCGAACAGGTACTGAAATCCCTACTCAAATAGGCCTTTGGCAAATTATGTTGAGTTTGAATTGTTGCTCTTTTTACTGGGGATCTCTTTAATTGCATTTTGACACGAGTTAAGTCTTTTTCGAAGTTGCGATGCGTCATCCTCACATTTCTTTCTTTTTCCAAACAAAAGTTCGACTTCTTGGTTGATTTTTTCTATTTCGTGCTTTTTGTATCGAATCTGCGTATCAAGATCTAAAATCAGAGAAAATGCAGTCTTAAAAGCTACAAGAATCTGTCTCTCACTTAAAACAAAAATTAACAAAATAAAATAGAGCAATGAAAAAGTAAAACTTTTACAAAGTGTCAGAGTGCGAAGAAACTTAACTAGGTCAAGATAAGCGATTATCCTTTCCCCGGAAGAAAGGCCTAAGTTTTTAAAACCTTCCTTAAAAGGCAATAAACATTTGCCATGGTCAAATAAACTGCACTAAACTGAAATTCTCATGTTTTATTGATCTTACCCGTATAATTAGCCGTACGACCGCCATTTTTTGTCTTGGCTCTGGAAATTTACTAATAATATAAAATAAATGAACGCAACTCCAGAACTGAGCTGAGCATTCCCGTGTAGCTTTGGAAATTACTAACAAGGCTTTACTCGTTAAAATTTCCTATTCCTTTATTTCACTGCCTGCACAACCCCAAAGGTGAAGCTTCCTTTAGGCTAAACCAACACTCAACAACACTCGAACAAGTGCTGCACAGCCCAATAAAGAAAGGGCCGCTCAAAATTGAGAAAGAGGCTTATAGATGATGCCTCGCCTTTAAAACGTTCGGTTCAGATATCAAATTTGGAAATCTTGCGATTTTTATACGATACTCTAATTCCAAGATAATTTGCAAAATGACAAAAAACTCTGCTAGGGAACGACACGAAAATTCGCCAATATTCGCTAACGTAAATAAAATAAAAATATTGATCTAATGTAAATATTAAAAATAATAGCAAATCTAAATATTAGCTAATGTAAATAAAAAATTGTTTGATCCAAATCGTATCACCTTCTAACACAGACCTGGGCAACTTACGGCCCGCGGGCCACATTCGGCCACGTTTCGGTCCGGCCCGCAGGAGTGGGTGGTCAATAAGAATATGAATGAAAACATGTTACTATGTTCATGCTATACAACTGTGTTACTTTGGGTTTGAAAATCTTGCCATTATTTGTAAATACTTTTGTAGGCGTATTTTTCCCACTTTACCTACACCATGATTTCATATATTTACTTAAACATTGACGTAATATCTATTTCTTTCTGGTAGCCAGTGGCAGCTTAACTTAGTGCTTTTACATTTGGAGAAAAGGGACATCCAAATGTCAAAACACAGTTCAGGTTTCTCATGTTGGCCCCTTGTACAAATTAATTGCCCACCCTTGCTCTAGCATAATTGCATACTACTTTTTTATTAACCTGAATGTTCTAAAAAAAATTACTGCTTTTAAGAATCGGAATCAAAATCAGAAAATAAAGATTACGTATAAAAATAAGTACAAAACTTGAAAATGGCTTTGAAAAAAGCAAACATTTAGTAAACTAAAGCTTTTCGTCTGACACTCTTCAGAGTTTAAACGTCAGAACGTAGATCTATCTACATAAGCAGACAAAAGACAAAACTGTGTAGACAAAAGGAGTTCGTTTTCACCTTAGGACTCCATTGGTAACATTCTCAATAGGCAAGCGGCACTGATTGGTCAACCTCAACAGTCACGTGCTCGTGTTTCTGATTGGCCTATTTTGATCCACAACTGGGTATATATATTCCTAGCGTAGAGTTTTCGATCTATGTTCTGACGTTTTAAACTCTGAAGAGTGTCAGATGAAAAGCTTTAGTTTACTAAATGTTTGCTTTTTTCAAAGCCATTTTCAAGTTTCTAATATCTTAGAAAATTTCATCCCCAACTTCATAATAAATGTCTTGCTATTTGCACATTACTGCGTTCCGACCATGACAAACGCAAACTACGAAAATTTTTTCGCAAATTTGATAAAAAATCAGCAATTAAGAGAGCAAACGAACTGAAAGATGACATTTCATATTGATAATGAGTTTCCAAGCCTCTTTTCATTCATACCCCTGAATGAAAGTCCCCTGGTAAACAGCCCCTGAAAAGTAAAATACCCTAAAATTATCATGTACGATATTTTGGTAATAACCCCTTTAAAAGTATAACTATGGTAACAACTTATTCACTTTTTTTGTTCTTGACCTTATGTGTTTTGCTCTCTCTCGTTCACTGGCATCATGCAGATGGTTAAAATGTAATCATGTTACTTAACAAGTTTGATATAGCTCTCACCTTTGGCTTGCTGCTGTATTTTCTTGAGATGAGCCTCGTCACGGACCTTTGCTCGAAGAAGTAGTGATGACACTTCCGTAAGCAGGCCAGCCTCTTGCAAATGTTGGAGCAACGTCGAATTGGCAGAAACTGTAAAAGGTGGAATATGGTGAATCAATGGAGTCAGTTGGAAATACAAAATGATGACCTATGTACGTGAAATGTTCAATGTACGCCGTGATTCGAGTAACGTAAACCAAGGCTTTGGTGAGATAAGTACTTTTAGCCTATCAGGCTCAAATTAAACCTGGAAAAGAATCTTTTGGACGAAAATTGAAAGAAGGAAATGGATCAAATAAAACAGAGTTAATTACACCACTAAAGCGCACGTACTCAACTCTTTATACTTCAAACAGACGCAATTCTACAGAAACACTTGACCTCCTCCCAGATATATAGACCAAAAAAGACAACTTACACCTTGAAGGCACATTTTACATATGCTATACCACTATGGCTTATTTTGTATTTTCAACAAGAGAGAATACAGAATACAAGGTGAGGGAGTATAACTCTGGCGCCATAACCTAGTTAAACTGTTTGTCGTGGAAAACATTATTCTGCATAAACCCGCTATAGTTAAAACGAATACGGAGCTCCAGCTGGTCATAAAGCAAAGTCTACGATAGTTGACACAACGAATTCCCATGCTTAATATTCAAACCAAGAATATGACAGCTGCAAGTACATTATAAGCAAAGGACGAAACTGCCATAGTATACTTCTTTTAAAGAGCGTGTTGTCAATACAAAGATACTAACCATTCCTCAAAAGGTCTGCTGCATCCATGTTTGCAACATCGCTTTCAGGGAAGTCTCCTTGGTAAGGCGACTAGTGAAAAAAAATTGAGTCAAGCATACAGGATTCATATAAAAAGGAAATTAACAAAGAGCGTTGATTGAAAAGAATAAGAAAATTGTTATATGTACGAAAAAAGAAGATGTTAATTTCATTAATTTCAATTACTTAAGGCACTGTAGCCCCCCCCCACCCCCCCCCCCCCCCGCTGCCCGTTAGAACTGCTTTTCAGGGGGCAGTGAGATAAACATCTACAAAACAAAACGGTAAATACTACATAACCTTAGCAAATTAAAATTCTGGCCATAATTTGTCCTTGGTTCATTTTTTAAAGGTAGAAAGAAGGAAGCCTGTTTAACTTCAAGTTCAAGGACCAAAGCTTAGGTCCACGAAAAGATAAGATAACAATCATACTAAGACATTTGAAACGAAAGAAACAATGGGAAAAAGATTTGACCAGCTTACATCACCGCTTGGTGATCCTGGCTCTTGTTTTACATCGACCGGAGACATGCTTTCTGTTCCATTCTTGTCTTCATGCAAAGACGATGATGACCCTTTCTTAAATCCGCCATTTTTCACTGAGTCAGCTGTTGAGCAACTCTCATTGCTACTTGGCCTGGAAGGGCTTCTGCGACTTGGCACCATGGTGCATGGCGATTGGCTGGCTTTTCGGTTGTCATGATCCTTCAAAGGGGTCGATAACGGCTTCGACGGGCCTATCTAGAATTTCCAAAACAGAATAGTCAAAGAAGACGGAATTGTACCAGTTAAACTTTACAAACGAGGAATGACACCCTGCAATATAAAAACGTAAACAGCTACGACCATATTCGCACAGCTTTCAAACAGTCACATCGTGACCTTAATTTCTATTAGCGATGAAACTGGCTTTAAAAATTTGAGAAATAATTCAGAAACCTTGTTTTCAGCTGGTGGCCTACTGATGTTGTTCACCAAACAAAATAAACAAGATTACAAAGGTTCGATTTTAATTTCAGCTGATCGCTTTGAAGCTAACCTAGGATGAAGTTAACTTTGCAAAGGTAGCCGGGGTGTGAAGATAGTCCGGGTGTTTTGGTAGGTACTTCTTTGGGAGAGGCTGGGAGAAAGTTCCCAAGCAGGTTATATGAAGTGGCTGGGACTGTCATTTCAAAATTTAAGATTAATTATTATGAGGTTTTTGCAAGCAAATACCTCATAATAATTATCGCGTTTAGAGAAAGTTGGTTTCAAATAAGAAAACTGGGAAAAATTGCATGCCACCAACACGCGAGGGTTGTGACACCCCGTTAAATAAATTCCGTTGCAAAAATGAGGCGTTTCCCAATCTAGGGGTACTATCGATAGGTAGACAAAATGTGAACACATCAATGGATCAAGTTTCTGACGTTTTATACTCTGAAAAGTGTCAGATGAAAAGCTTAAGTAGGTTTTAAAATGTCTGCTTTTTGAAGACTTTTGTAAATTTTGTCCTATCATAAAATCACTTCAAAATACTTTTTAAAAATAACGACTCGCTAAATACCTTGACGAGTTCGTCAATGATGTTGTCAAACCCTTTCACAATAGCAATATCCAACGGCGTTTGTCCAGCATTGTTTCGAATGGTCTTGTCGGCATTCGCTTGTATCAATGCCGTGATTGCAGAACAAGCATATTCAGCCTTTCCTCTGTCAGCAACGCCGGCTAGGATATGTAATCCCGTGTCGCCATCGTTATTTCTTGCGTCTAGAATGTCTGTTCGATCTAATTCAGCAGGCATTTTATTGGTGAAGCTGGCCATTACTTCGATGACCATTTGAAAAAAGCCCACACGGACATCGGTGTTTAAAAGCATCGATGCAGCCGTATGCAAGGGTGTGTCCCTGTTCACATCATCGGACATCGATAGCAACGGAGACAGCAGTGAAACAATCTTCGTAAATTTCGGTTTTAATTCTTTCACGGTAAACTTAGATCTTGATTTATATAAGCAAAGCACAGATCTATGCAAAGCATTTTCGCCAAGTCCCGTAACGGTTACGCACTTGTCGAAATTGTTATGTACCATCCATTCTAGAGCATTACATTTACCAAGAGATGCTGCCCAATGGACAAGTGGATATCTGTTTGAAATGACTGGGTCAGGTATGTCGTCGTTTTTTTCCCAACCGAGTGATTCATATTTTTCCACACAGTTCTTCAATATCTCCAAATTTGATAAATGTCCTAACTGGTCGGTACAATTTACAATTGCTTGTAAGAGTTCGTGGTGTTCGGGACAATCAACTGACTTTTCACAAAACGGTGTGCACCTCCTCCAGACGACCAAGGAGTCCCCAGCTGCCATAGAAACCATCTAGAAAGGAAAATGAAAAACACTTTTTAGTAGAACTTACTACACGCCATTGCAGTTGGATACAGAAACCTAAAAATTAGACGCTGGTATGAATGGAGCACTGTAAACATTCTCCTTTACAAGTTTTAAGAGAAAACATGTAAATAGCCCCCACATGGTTGAAAATGAGCCCTTTTCAGGTTGTGAAAGGGGCCTTTTGACTTAAATTCTCAATACTGATTCATTATGATTTTCACTTTGATGATGTTTAACACGACAAGCTGTGAGCGAGGAATGAGCAACAAGTTGAACGGGGGTCCTGAGGGGGACATTTAGGTGGTTTAATTGTTTTTCCTGAAAAAGGTCCCCTTGAACAGCTGAACAGCTGTGCCCATCCAAGCTTCGACATTTAGACGAATCATATCTTAGTTGCAAAGCTCTGGATTGATTGAAATTTTGATCGAAATTACGCTCCCAATTTCAACTTTCATTTTAGCATTGTGAAAACTTTCCATATATGTAAATATCAAATTTATATGTTTATAATGATGTGTTACCTCAGGTACTGCAGAGAAGGAGGGGTGAGGCTATCACCTCCTCTACTTTTTGCCAAAAATGCAAAATAACCACGAATCAAGCCTCTTTTCATTCTCTTTTGGCCCCCCTATTTCTAGACCCCCACTTTTCTCAACGCTCTGCGATCCAGTACCTTTATACGCATAACAAAAATAAAACCTGTTTCCTTTAACAGCAAAGAAAACGAAAGATATCAAATTGGTGCAATCTTTGGGTAAGTATGTCAAAAGCATAGTAAAACTCTCGAGCCTTTACACAAAATGACGTGTTGAACTTTTTGATCACGAATGAATCTAATACCTTGAAGGGAAAAGAACATCACTTTATTGAATATAATCATCATCACCAAAATCCAGTGACCTTTAGACAACAAAGGACCGCATGTGCCTAGAAACTTGGACAGAGCTGTTGTGAAGAGGAGCATCCTTGTATATTAAAACTTCTACCCTCCGCACTTCTCAAAGTTGGTAAGTAAGTACTTTAACTGCAGAGATATCAACTTTAAACTGGGGGTAGGGGATGCAAAACTTCAACACTGTCTATCCTTGGCTGTAGGTAACAATTATCTGCTCTGTGACAAATGAACTTGCATATAATTTACGAAATCAATCATTTATACAATAAAAGCCGAACACTGTTACTTATGGGCTAGATAAAATATTCTATAGATGTAATGAATTGTGGAACTCTATACAATTAGACATTCGATTGGCAGAAAATTGTAAAGTATTTCAAGATGAAATTAAACAAACGGATCTTACTTGCTCGTGTAGACTATGCACACCATATATTTCTAATATTGGATACATGTAAACATCACGATTTTTTTAGTTATATTTGTTATTGTTACAAGTTGGTGTTAATTAGCTGTTTATTAGGCTATTATTTTGAAAACGAACATTAAATTAAGTGAACAAAAAAGCCCCCCCCCCCTCCCCCCGGCGCTTGATCAATTGTCTACAGAGTAAATAAGGATCTGGCTATAGTAAGGAGCGATAAATAACAGAGTGGAACTTCTGATTCATTTATTGTGGTTGGAAGTTGGCTATACATTGATAAGCGAGACCAATGAAAGGGCAAAGTCTGAAGCTCTTTAAATACTATGAGATATGCTAGATCGTTTCACATTGTGTTCCTTTTGAAATTTCCTTGGAAATTATTTAACGTTGAGCCATTGTTAAGGCAGCAAAACATTGTCTGAGTGTTCTTCCACACAATGATAAAGATTGCTCCTTGTTCCATTGAAGTGTTTAGGCAACCGACAACGAAAAACATCAACATGAAGAGAAACTGCATTGGCTGAAATAACGTTTAAAATGCTACAGGCGCGACCTTTTCTGGGCAAAATTTATCAAGAAAAACTTTAGAGAATTGGGCTTTTGAAAAACATAACCCTCCCTGAAATATGTTTCATGGTTTCTACAAGAATCCTTCAATATAAACCAACACGTTAAATGACAAAAATTTAAGAAAACCCCCCATAATTTTACCTTTAGAAACTTCGCTAAAATGACTATAATTTTAGAGGATCAAGCACTCTTTCCTTGTTTAACTGATCAAATAACATGAACTATAACACTCGATGACTTATTAGCAAGGACAGAGATACCGGGGGGCCGGGGGTTGTTTGGCCCTTCCCAAAAAGTTTGAGTAGCACAAGTAAAATACTTTTATTTTGTAAAAATATGGCTGTTACACTTATTCATCAGGAGTGGTCCCCCAAACAAAAAGTTGTATCTCGGTCTTTGCTTATTAGATGTTCTATCTGTGCTATCTATGTATTTTGGGATAAGTTACTTCATAAAGTGTATCGATTCAAGGTAAACTTTTTCCCATTTTTCTACAGAGAGACGGTCAGTGAAACGGACCTTCAACAAAAATCTAAATTTTCAATATTTCAAACTGGTAAAAGGGTACGCAAATAAATGAAATATTTTATATAATATCATCAAATTTGATAAAGTTTGCAATTTTCTTACATCTTGTATAGTCCCTTACATATTGCGCTTGTTTCTTGGAACTGTTTTGAAGACATATTCAGAGCGCTTTGAAGATGAAGAAAAAGACAGAGGAGTGGGGGAAAATTTTCAGCCCCGCCCCCTCCCTCCAACAGGTCATCATATGACGGCAAGAAATCAATTTTACCCTTGTATTTAACACTTTAAGTGAAATTATAAACAGTACAATGTATAACTAGTTTAAATTTTAACATTTGCGGTGGCAGTGCGAAGACACACACATCATGAGGCCCAACGGAATAAGACGCAAACATGAATAGGTTGGAGTAGCGAGCGACGTAACAGCTGTTTAAATATACCTCCGGCAACAAGCCACGAATAAAAACAACACAATACGTTGGTCTAGTTTTGAACCCGAAGCGTTTGTCAGTCTAACTCACAGGAGGCAGTAAGACAATAATGGTGGTTACCTCCTGACAATGCGAATAGAAGCCAATGCACAGCTGCGGGAATCCTTCCAATCACAGTGAAGGCCTTTGTTACGTAGAGGTCTCCTACCAACCTTCTGTTAGGGAAGACACCGGTTTGAAGGCAGACAAGTTCTATGCTTTTGTCCTCGCATTGGACACGAAAATAACCTTGTTGCAAGAAAGAAAACAAGAAAACGTCTAAAGGGTTAAATGAGAGCTACTCTGCAAAGAGGCGGCCCAGTATCCGCTCTCTTTCCCGGAAAACAGCACAACCGAGACTTATAATGTGAATTTTCAATTAATAATACATAGGGTACTCTTTCCTCTCGAGAAACTGCTCTATTTCTACTCAAAATTGTGTTATGGAGGCGCTGGGCGTTTCAGTATAGAAAAATATCGTGTATTTTTGATTGGCATATTTTAGTTATGGGAGGAAATCCGTGGCAATCCCGTCAAATAATTTCTTCTTAAAGTCTGACAGCCATTAAATTTTAAGTAGCACAGTTACGACAGAGCCACGACTTTTGCATTGTAGTGAAATGCCCCGAAAACAATTGGTATTTTAAAAGCAAAATTGTATGTAGCGAGGATATTTTGCGAATTAATATTGATCATTGGTTGATATTTTCTGTACTGTATAGCGATTCTATAACGTACATGAAAGAATCAATCGTTATGTGAAACGCACTAAGTGTACTCAATAATTAGCTGAAGTCAGTAAAAAGAGCAGAGAGATGGTTGATAACGATGAGGACCACGTTGAAAGTGATTGTGATATTAGCATTTTGGCGGTGATTGGTGATTGATGATTTATGAAGTAGTGGTGATTATGATACCATGGTGATAATAATTATTGATAATGTCGACTGTGGCTATTCTGATGATTAACATGATCATGATTATTATTATTACGACCGATGGTAGTGATGATTTAAAATAATGATTGATGATGATTGGGATAGCTAACATTATAATGATGATCGTGATGGTTGCTGTGATAACAGTAAAGACAACGCAATGACGATATTGACTAGATGATGATGCGATCATCGAAGGATGATCTTCGCTGGCATTGATGGTCCCTTGAGAACTACAACTTGGCGAAAGCGCAAAATTTCTTGTTGATAACAATGGTGGCAATTACGGGAACACCTTCACGATGATGAAGTTTCGTATCTAATCTCACCCCCGGTTTCCACACAGCTAGTGTTCACACAGACCTTGCGCTACAGCAGGTCCTTCTACTGTCAACCTCACCACCACATCCCCTTGACTTGCTTGGTTTCCTAAAAATAAACTCAATATCGCGACCAAGCCTTTTAACCAAGAGGAAACCCCTTAGAAAGATCGATAGATATGCCTGGTGTAGGTTCACTGGCAACAGATCAAGACAAGGTTCGTGGGCTTTAACACCCTTCAGTTGCGTCTGACACAGTCAGCGATCAGGCTGCTTCATCCTCCATTCATCCGTGACATGCAGCATCCCTCGTGTCTTCGGCAGTGGTGGCTGGGGACCCCGAAAACATCGCAAGTCAAATACCAACTTCCGAAATTAATTTGACTAAACTTTTCACGTAAAACTAAAAGTTTACCATATGATACCATCCTTGTCTCGGTCGGCCGACTCCAGAAGGGTCTCGGTCGCAAAGTTGATAGACAAGGCACGTCTGCGGGAGCATACCAGCGTATACGTTTAACGGGAGAAAACACAAAACATACTGAGAGCAAAAGTAAATAAACTTGAAAATCTAGCTTATAATAAGGCATGAAGAAATCGCGAAGGACGAGCTACATTCGTCTATCCCTGGCAAGGGATACGGTCACTGCACTTAGGCCATCAAAACACAAGCAGCTCACATAAAACAATAGCCTTGGCGATGATCTTCATCAACACGAGTAGTGACTGACTGTAGAAAATAAATTCTTACCTTGATGGTTTGACTGTCTGACCGCGTATCTATGTCCAAGTAAGCTCGAAAAAGAAGTTATCAAATCAAGTCCAGTCTATAACTAGTCACTCTCCAACGACTTCCTTCGACTATCAGCCGCTCTGCGATTATTACAAAGACGGATGTATACCAGCCCCGAGCAAGAAGACAAAGCTCACACCAGATGCTGCCTATCATCCTGTTAGGGGGATATCGTCATCGATTTGTTATCATCCATGCACGTGACTGGCAGGCGAGGAGAAGGCCCACGTCTACGGACAGCACTTGCTGTAAAAGGCAGACCAGACTGGCTGGAGATTTAGTCCATCCAGACGTTTCCTGGGAACTTAATAGCACAGGACAGTTCAGTCAGTCTTTGCCATTTCGTGGAGGGTGCAGTATCCAATGACTACAGTCTGAAATCAAGCTGGATTTTTCTAATAATTGGAAACAAAATCTTCAAGAAACCTGCTACTTAGGAAAAAGAAAAGTCGAACAAGTTTTTGGTACCGCAAATTTTGCGGGTGGCACGAAATAGTGGAAACATGGATACTTAAGTACTTTTCGAGCAATAATGGTGGTAATGGAATTATAATTGTTTCACTGACACAATCGAATATTTTTGTAGAGGCTGGGACCACAGGAGCGGGGGCTGGGGAGCCTTGGTTCACAAATTGTACTTAAAACTATACAACAAATTTCCTTCCTCTGAGTTTGTAGCATGTTTAGCCCCCCCTCCCCAAAAAAATGTTTTAGCCCCTTGAATATGTAACATGCTCTGCAGTCCTTGGGGGGGGGGGCACAAATTAAAACATTCGCATAGATATATCCTGACCAAAAGGCTTGCTTTATACCATCAAAGATTCTAACATAGGCATAATCCTGACGACATTCTCCAAACAAGTAGACATTAAATGGCCATGTCATTTTTCGCAATGTTTGGTTTTATAAAAGTCATGTTAATTACAAATAGGGAGGTTGTAAGATTTTAGTTGCAGAAATTTCGTAGGTCACAACCACATCCCCCTCCCCCTTCTCGACGGCCCAGATTTATTCATTAGAATAAAATTTAACTTGGTGTTAGATATCGTCAATGGTTACAAGGATTTTTAAACAAGGAAATCGATTTTCTCAACAAAAGGTACATGTGACAATGAAAAGCCACACCGAAAAGCCACGCCCATCAGTCGGCAAATTGAGAGCCTGTACCCTCTAGCTTGACATCTCTAGGGACGGCCTTTTGTCATCCTAAACCGCAATGCATATGACAGTATGCTGTCACGTCGATCAAGTACTACATTCTGATTTTCACTGATCATATCAGACAGTACATATCTTTACTGCTACGTCACATGATACGGGTCGGCCTGTGCAACAAACAGACCCTGAACATCAAAGAGGAAGTAAATATAATTACAATGTCACAGGACCCGCGCCACGAATTTGAAAGTGAGGGGGGTCAAGGTTAGAAAAAGTAGAGGACCAAAGCTTCTTACCTCTTTTACTGCAGCTCTAAAACTACTTTCTTCGCAAAAAAGTGTGGGGCATGGCTACCCCGCCCCCCTGTGGCGTGGACCCCGTGTCATGAATGTACATACTTATCCCATACCCTAAAACTTGATTTCTGTATTATACAGTATAATCCGGTTATAACGTACTTCAAGGGACCAGCGTATTAAGTACGTTATATCCGAAATACGTTGTAACGAGGGTATGTTAAAATTGACTAAAACCAAGCACACCTTTTTCCGTGACTAAGCACATCAGTACGTTATATCCGAAAGTACGTAATAACCGAGTACGTTATAACGGGATTCTACTGTAGCAAAATTTAGCTAAATACAGACCATGCCCTGTGCCAAAACACTTTCCTTAGATTAGACAGTGTCTCTTTATCTCGAAAACAAAAGGATTCTTGCCAAAAGCGTACGACCCAGGCACGAAGCCAAGGGTGGGCGCGGGGGCATGTCCCACCCATGCATAATTTTTTGCCCCTTTGTGCCCTTCCAAAAACTTTAGGATGAACAACTTAGAAAACTTAGGAAACGAAGTTTGTGCATTCATGGTTAACACCAATATCGACTGTGCACCAGATCCACCTGCTAAAATGCTTCAGCTTGCGTTGAATGCTTGTTTAGGGCACCGCACTGAGAGCTCCCAACGAAGACACCAAACTGCAAAATGAGACTCGAACTTCCTTCATTTTGAACGACAATCTTTGATGTCATTGCAGTTTGATCACTTTTTAAGTATGATAAGGCTCCGTTGACCGTTGCACCTATCTTAATTGGCTTAGTTCCTTTTTCCAGTTAATTTTTGGATCTATTCTGTCAAATACGTGATAGAAAACAAGACTTCTCTTCACAAAGACTTTGCAAAAAAATTCAGTAAATTGCAAAAAAAATCTATCCCATGCAAAGTAACAAATCTGTGTCAAACTCTGTATCAATTGCAAGATAACAAAACTTTGAAGGCTCTTCAATACTTTAACTACTGAAGTTCTTGCCTTCAAATAACAAACAAAGAGCTTCCTCGATTGCAATCTTCAGTTGACAAGCCGACTCAATTTGGCATTGCCCTCGCACTTTTTTGTGACCCCAAGCGGGCAATTAATTTTGGACAGCAATTTTACAAAAATAGATTTCATTTCAAAATCCATAACGTGCTCGATTTACCAACAACCGTAATGTAACTCAAGTAAAGGTTTTGTGCAGTGGCGGTTTTAGGGACTGCGGGGCCTGGGGCCAAAAACATCTGCGGGGCCCTTGTTCTTTATAATTTCTATCTTTCTTCTTAGGCATTGGGCCTCTTTTAGCTATCATGAGTGCGGAGCCTGGGGCAATGGTCCCATGGACCTCCCTTAAAGCCGCTACTGGTTTTGTGGTTGATCAACACAGGGTCTTTAGATTAGGAATTTTCCTCTCCCCTTCCTGTTTTGTCCTACACGATCTTTTTATAAGAAAGTATTTTATAAGAGAGTTGTGCTCGGTTCTTCAAAAAGTTAATGGATCTTTGAAACCAAAAATAGTTGAACAATTTAGATATTCAAAGTTTCAAAGGAAACTGTGGTATAAGAGTGAAATATTTCAACAGTACACTAATGTGTTGAACAGGAAACGACGAATACAGTATGACGTTGAGGGTTTTTGAGAAATATAGCATATTTATAGCATTTCATCTTCTCCATCAATGCGCATGTTTAGTAACGTAAAACTTCCCAATTTTACATTAAGAAGGTGTTAAGAAAGTTTTAGCGCTGAAATTAGGAAATAGCTAAAAAAGTCTGAGAGGGGGGGGGGGCTAGAAAAAATTTCCTATATAAATAACGTGTATTTCTTCAAACAGTTCTCCTCGAACGATGATTTTCAAAAAATCTTCAAAAATTATCTAAATTTGTTTGCAGATATTTGCAGGTAATTTCCCTGTGCCAAAAAATCTAGATCTTTAAATTCAAAGCAAGTTCTTAAAGCAAAAGAGAAGATTGCCTGATTCAAAAAGGTATCTACACACGTACAGGGGGCAGTAATAAATTTATCATTTTCACAAATTAATTTTGATAATTCATAAGTATGCTTTCCAATACATATCTGATAAGTAAAATACATTCTAAAAAGGTTCGTTTTGAAAATAATATATTCTTCGAAGGCTTTTTTTGATTCGCAGGTATAATAGCTAATAATTCAGAAAATCTATTGCAGCTTTTGCCGTTTTCCCCGTTAAAACATCAAGTGCCGTCACTTTTAACTCAGTGTCTCCAAATAGCATTGTCGCCTGCAACTCTCTAGGTTTATTTCGTTTTTCCTCTGGTACATCTTCAATTGTTAATTCGGGCATTTCAATTCTCAACTGGCCGCATTTTTTCACGCCCTTTCCAGTTGTATATAAGTTATCTTTCCTCTCACTGCAATATATATTAATAACAGTTGATTTCTGGCCGATACGAGCTGGGGCATAACTGCGCGTCACTGCATCTCCAAGACCCACCGAATCATCGATACAGACAAAAGTATCTAGAATATCCTTGCACCAAACCACTCCATCCTTAACAACCTTTTTCGATTGATCATGTTTATCGGGATTGAATTTATTCAAAACACCGACTCCGTAGGTCAGGGCTGATCGGCGCACTCTCACCACGGTTGGATCAAGGCCAAACTGAACAGCACCTTTAAGTATAGTCAATCCTACATCATGAGGGATTACAACTCGTACACGTTCACCAAACTCATCTCTGACAGCTTGTTTCAGTAGCGGAGACTCCGCAAAACCACCCACCAAAAATAGATGCCTAATATTTACAAGCTCCTGCTTTTCCAGCAAATTTCGAACATGGGAAATGATTTGGTTAACCACAGGTTTGAACAAGCCTTCCATTATCGCCGGTGCAATACGCAACATGCCTTGAGAAGACCACTTTATATCTGCATTTTTTAATTTCTTTATCGCACTCTCAACGGTGGATCTTTTCTTTTTCTTGTAGTAATCAATAAACGAGTAAGGTAATGAAATATTCAATGCCGTGTTGCTGCCAGGCCGGGCAGTGCGCTTCTTCGACTCAAATGCAATTATCAAGTCAACCCACCCGGCTGGACGTTTTGCTTTGAACTTCTCGATGAAATCAGCTTCGAAAATTCGTTTCATTAACTTTTCAAATTCTGCGTCAATGCCAATTGCCCCACACGCTCCACCAGTGCCCCTGTGAAGCTCCTTCAAAGTGCCCGTGTTTACATCAAGTTCGTGAACAGTCAGGTCGACAGTTCCTCCTCCACAGTCCACCACAACGTATTGAGTTGCCCCTAAAACACATAAGAAAATAAGCAACCTGCAAGCACCGTTACTTTTACTAGTAGCTAAAGAGAGTTTATGTTCTCTTCTACTCAAACCTTTATTGATGGATACAAATTACACAAAAGATTTGCTTTATGTTACCACTAGGTCTCAGCCAGATGAAAGCTGTCACACAGATACGCGAAGGAGGTTTAAATACAATATGGTCTTTTAAGACAGAGATGATATAAGATTATTGATGCTGTACCAGCAGTAATTTCTGCCAAATTTTTTTAAAAAACCAAGCTGTCAGCATTGAAATAATTTCATGATCGAATTTATTTCTTGCATTTTATCTTCCTACTTGATAAATATGATAAACCTAAGCTGAAAATTGAAATGAATCGTATCTGATGCTACTTACCAATAAAATCTTCAGAAATCAGGGAATCGTCTTGTGATCTTTGTCGTACGTCATCTTCAATTATGCAATCTCTTATACGCAATTTTCGGCAGAATATCGATGCAGCTTCAGGCTCCAAAGCGATGAGAAGCCTTTCAGGACAATCCCATGATGCAATTCCAGCCTAATAGAGGGATTGCAAAATACAAAAGAAATGTAAGTAAACGAGCAAAAGAAATAAGCGGTCGAGGACATTAGAGATTGTACATAGGAGGTCTAGTTTGAGTTATAAAGAAAATTTATGGCAACTATTGTTAACCGTTGAAAAATAGGTCTGCTAAAAATCGGCACTGTAGCTACATTACAGGGCAGAGGTAGTAATTGCCCAAACTTTATCTTGCAGGTTTCTAAAGATGAAAGATTGACAAACAGCGATGGGGACGTACTCCGAAAATGCATATTACCTCATGTGCAGCCGTCCTCATGAATTGCTTTGCAGGCTGTCTCCAAATTGCGGGTACAGTCAGAACCCATGTTATATCCTCTTCAAGAATTCTCGCCGTTGATTGATCGGACAACTCTGACAGAACATGTTCTTTGAAGAATCGTAACGCATGTGCAAAAACCTTCCAGGCAGGAAACGGTTTTCCGTTGGCTGCATTTATCAAAACGGCCGGATTCAGATCCTGTATAAGAGAAAAAAGAGATACTCGAACTGCAACTTCTACTCCTTTAAAAAATGCTGGCTTTGTTATTCAGATGAGTTTGAAGAACTAGCTATATAAAAGAAATAAAGATAGGATTCGGATTCCGTATACTGCCTTTCTACAGTGAAGCCAGGGGGTAAAATTTTGGGGGTACAAGAGCTGGTAACCTCGGTAATTTCGTAAGTCTGACAACAACAACTTTGCAAAGATCCTATTCGGTTCACAATATTAGAATATATGTGTCACAAAAAGTTTTAGGCCCGGGGAAAATACAGCGGGCAGTGAGAGCGAGTGGGAGGCAGAGAGGTGTACGTGAGAGAAAATAGGTGCACATAAGTATTAGAGCACAGATAGGCCATTAGTAGCCAAGGACATTGATGGAGACATAGTACCACAGAAAATATACTCCTATTCTGTGTTAGTACATGGCCCTTTACATAAAATATAAAAACACAGTCGTTATAGTTCATTGTTTAAACCTTTAGATGAGTTGTAACAAGCCAAAATGAGTTCAGATGTTTAAGCACCTTTGAATTTTTATTAGCCGTTGCATTTATAATCAAGCTACTGAAAGGGGGAGCAGGTTTAAACAAAGCTTTTGAAATATGAAAAGGAGGCTTTGCCTAAAGATAGATTGACGTCATAAAGTTTTAAACATACCTCAGAAGAATGCAAGGACATTTTGAATTTTTCGAAATAGAGCCACTTCTTCGCTTCTGACTGTTCTAGGTCATGATAGAAGTCCCTTGCCCCATAGCCAAATGAGTGAAATGAGCCATCAGGTTTAAGCAGCAAAGTAGTGGGAATTTTTTGATTGTTCACACCTGGGTCGCCCCCGTCCCATTTTCTCATCATATGGATGCTCTCTGGATCACGAGTAAAAGCGAATGCATAGCCGCTGAAAGTGGTTCCGAAATCAATTGCAACGACAACGACAGACGAGTGAGGCTCCTGGTATCCCATCCGCAAACCCGAGTCTACCGATGCAGGTACGGAGCTGGAGTATGACCGCATAGAACTTGAACGCGAAGAAATCGGTGATCCCATCTTGCGATCAAGATCTGACCCATTCGAAGAGAAATGACGCTTTTTAGCTTTGCCACTCATTTGGTTCTGACGAAAGCTGCTAAGCAACCCATCGCTCGGTGCTTTATCACTGGGAGTGTTCCCGTCTTGATCAATAGCCTTTTTTACATCATTGTTTTGCTCGTCATGCGACGGTGCTCCCTGTTCATCAAGGCCACTGTCTGTACCCAGCTCTTCCATCTCGTGATAAAACACGTTGTATTTTCGTTTCACTTTGTTGCTGCCTCTCTTCTCGTTTACGCTGGCAGTCGGGCTACTGCTGCTCGCGTTACAGCTCTGGCTGCTCGTTTCCCTCTCGAGATTGCATTCAATGTCCGCTTCACCACGATTATTAAATAGCTTGCCGCTTTCTGTAATCACATCATTGATTTTATTGTCTTTTTTCTCTTCGTTATTCATACCCTCAATTCCTTTGGTCAGTTCTTTCATTCCATCGCATTCTTCAGCAACAATCCCAGGATCGCTGTTTTGTTTCAATTCAATATCTTTTACATGGAATTCCTTGCTTTTGTTTGTGGTTGTTGCTTTGTCGTATAAATTATTTTCCGATTTGCTGCTCAACGTAGACGAAGCAACGCTTGATTTCCGTGCCTCTGATAAATATTCGTCCTCGTTTTGCCTGCTTGAAGATTCACTGCATTTTGAGGCATCAGAGTCGCTCTCAACTTGTGCATTCTCTCCGAGCAGATCTCGCAGTTTCTTGCTGTGTTGCTTTGCGCTTCTTTTTCGATACTTCTTGGCTAAAATGCTGAATGGTCCCGATGAGTCACTCCGTTGATCATCCATGGCTTATCCAGAAAATTTGAAACACTTCTTAGGCACGAAAATTCCTTTCCAAACATTCATAAAAGATATGTCTATGATATGACGCTTTAATTCTCACCTTGCATACAAGAATACTTTTCAACTAGGTATCAGCTGCACAGGATCAAGACGATTCAAATTTGGTCACCATTAGCAAAACGATAGAACAACACTGATTTGGTATTTGCGAAATGACTTTTCAGAACTTTTCAAGGCGCTTTCAAAATGAGACTGAACATTGAAGTGATCAGGTTTTGAAGTTACATAGTTGGAACAAAATATTGTTTACTCAGAGCTTTGAAGTTTGCTTTCGCAAATCCAAATGTTTGATTGCCTTGAATAAAGCAGAAATCAAATTTACAGGTCTCCTTCTTTAAGAAAACGTGGATGTAAACATGACTACTTCCGTTTGCATTCATGACGCAAAATGCTACTACGTTTACAACTATTGTTTCATGAAGAGACACGGCACAAGTTACAGCAGACTTGAAGGTAGGTAAAAGTATTTTAAAGTTTATTATTTTTATGAGAAAAATTTACACGGCTATATACAATGGAAGCAAACCCAAGAAAACATTCGAAGGCTTTACTTCCTAACTATTTTTGCATCTTTTAAAAGCGTTTTAAAAGCTTTTAAAGTCTAGTTGCCCAGCATTCTAATTTCACCTAGGATATAAGTTTAGCATGTAAATTCTCCTTGGAGAATAAATGCTTCAAATCTCACATAGGACTAAATGAAACGCAATTACGTCATAAACTTTAAATTGATAGAATCTCAATGCCAAACTGAGATTTTAACAAAAATGAACATATTTTCCAGTAGCTGGCAAAACCAGAATCGAAATATTCTCCGTAGGGTTTTCTTTAGGTGAGATGATTGAATGACTTTAGTTTCGCCCCATTACATTAGGTTAATATGTTAGTCACCAGTCCTTATTTATGCGTGGTTAATTTGTATAAAACTTTCAATTGGTGATTGTTGCTAACTGACAGTTAAAAGAGTATCCCATTAATTAACAGTTGAAATTCATTGTTCAATAGAAAAGGCATAAAGGGCTTTCAAAGCGGAAGATACCCAATGGCGACCTCTTCTAAAGAAAACAAGGATGGAATAACAAGCAATGTTCAGGGGCAGTCAAGTAAACCACAAACAAAAGTGCGGAATCCTAGTAGGCCGGTTGTGTCAACCATTGATCCTAGGCACAACTTTAAACGTTTTGATGCGGCTGCAAGCTTCGGAGATAGAGCAAATGCAAACATGGATAGTGAAAATGAAGAGATACGTCGTCTGGAAAATGAGGTTAAGCGACTGAGAGGCAATCTAGCATCGTCAGACGCAACTATAAAAAAATTGATGAAGAGAGATAAGGAAATGGCTAGCAGGTAAGTCAGCATTAGAAAACTCTTGTCAACATTTACAACTCCTCAGCGAGTCGATCAAAAGGGCTTTAGCTTTTACAATACAACCTCTGCGGTTTAGTCCCGTTATGTTTACAAAGTATGCGAAGATCAACACGTAAGCTTGAACTGACCAGAAGAAGAAAGGTGACAATCAGGAGGTTTTGCGATCCATTCAGGCTACTGTCCCCCCTCTCTTCTCTCTTCCCTTCTCCCTCTCCCCCATAGGTATAGGAGCTATAGGGGCTGAGGGCTTCAGCCCCCGATTCAAGCAAAATGTATCGAATTTCGGGTCCATTCAGACAGTTTTTTCATGAAGCAATAATTTTCGGGGGCTGCAGCGATGATCGACTTATGCTAAGCCCCGCTCCCTGAACATTTAGACTCTGCTACACCCACGCCCTCTCTCTTCCCTCTCTCTGCCGCAATATCCTTGTCTCCTTAAATTCCTGGGTGCCGATATAAAACGACAGTGACTCCTTGGATTGCAAGAAGGATTCTTGCTAGTTAATCTTTTTTTATGACCCCATTTATTCAAAAGAATGAAAATTGAGCTTATTTTGCCAAGGGGTTTCATGGCCCCACCCCTTCTGCACCCGCCGCTTCGAAGGTCCGAAGTGAGCTGCTGTTTTCTCTGATATCGTTGCACAGTGTACAGATTTTTAGTGAATCTCTCAAATTTTTGAAGCAAGGAGGTAATATTTCTAAAATACATCAGTTCTTTACAAGTGTATAAATTCGTGGGCAGTCGTTTCTAATGACTAACCTATAGGAAATGCATTTTTATATCCTCGTGTACTATCACCCTCTCGACAACCCCTGTGTTTTTAAATATGCGAGACTGCATGGCTACTGAAAATTTTCCGCTTGTAGTTTCCATTTCCATGAGCATGATCTCAAGCATGAAACATTTGTTGTACTGTTCCTTTAAACGATGCTTGTTCGTCGTGTTAGAGCTGTTCTGAACCTTTGATGCTTTCAGATTGTCAGAAGAAGTGCAACGACATGTTAAGCAAAGCGGGAAGTTTGAAAATTTATCACATGGTGGTGTACGATTGAGCCAGTTGATCGAAAAGTACGAGACTCTCTACTCCCAAGGAAGGCTAGATGCCCTAGACGAACTAGATGAGGTCCCGCTACTTCGCAAAATGAAGAAAAGAGAAGATATCAAAAACAAAATAATGGCTGGTATCATGATTGTAAGTATAATTGAATGATGAAGCGTCAAAAATGCTAAGGGGGCAAAAGCTGGGGGCTTTAGGCTTCCAATCTTTAAGAATAATAATGTTCTGCTATGAAGAATCTCTGCACCTTTCAAGACAAATATGTATGACGGCTTTTCTGTCCATTACCCCCTTACAATTTTGAAACGGTGGCAGCCAGGATTTATTTGTATATCCGTAGAAGGATTCGGGAACCGGGTGGCCGCCCAGACAGGCTACAGTTTACGAAATCACGCACAATGTCATAATAACGCAACGCATTGAAAAACGCGACTTTCATGCGCACGCAAACAGGCGAATGTAAATTTTCATAACAGTCCATAATTTAAATCTTTATAACTTTACGATTTTTACGCAAAAGGATATGACCGGTAACACATCGCGCCAAAATATAGGGGCTCATTTAAACCTTTTTCTGTAACGAGTGCGTACCTAGAACTAATCATTTTCTACTTTTTGATATATGTGGATTCTCTTGTACCAATCTTTAGATTACACCCCTGGGTGCACGAGCGAAAAGAATTGTGTTGATGTTGGTCTGTTCTGTTTACAAACTTTTTGCCAAACCATTTCTATACGATTTGCTATTAATTCTTAAATTCGACAGTCGTACCTTTACCAAACCATACCTTAAATTTACTTGCAGGCGTCTTTCAGGATCTGCCAAGACTATGCTGGGTTGATTCGAGCATCTGTCCACAGCCTTCTTGGTGTTCAAAAGAGCCACACAGAATTCGCCGTTGGAAATCCAGATGCAGATATCAAACATCATATTGACGAATATCTCCAATCAACAACTGAAAGATATAACATCGAACAAATGGTTAAGGTAATGAAATACCGTGCTTACTTTTGAAGTTCAGCAACCCTATTCCCATGCTTTACAATTAATTTCTAAATGGGTGGGACGATTTTGAAGGTCTTAGATTTAGGATACTTAAATTCTGTGTTTATTTATGTTTTTGCGAAGCGACGAAATATATATTCTGAACTCAGGAATTTTTTGATCGTCTGGTAGCGCATGCATACAGTAATTTACCGATGACAGATAAGAGATAATCAACTTTGGTATGTGAGGTGGTCAACACAACAAGAAGTGGAACTATCGTGAACATTTATGTTTTCCTGCACTGCAAATTAGCAGGAAGTAGTGAAGCAGAATTTTTAAAACGAAGATCCGAGCAATATGGCCATTTCATACCTCTAGTTGAAAGTTATTTCTTGAGAGGAAATCAAAGTAAGACTTTGCATTTTCTTTTCTGCTCTTATTTTTTCAGGATGTTGAAGATCAACTGAAAGAGATTCTTCCAGAACTACCAGATTTCTTAACTTCAAAGCCATACATGGCCACCTATGTCTGTGAGTGCGTCCGCCTCTCATGGGCGATCGCCAATCAAGTGCCTCCTGTTGAAATCGAGTACACTTCAGAGCGGTTCAGTGACGTAATGCATTCTAGATTCCACACATCAGATTCGAAAAGTCAGTGGATTAAAATGTACGCTTGGCCGACACTTGTAGATTCCAAAGATAAGAACATTATGTCAAGAGGCATTGTTATTACGTGAATGTAAATCGAACAGTGGGTAGCAAATGGCCAAACAACGACAAGATACGCGATTGTGAAAAACTTATCAATGGTGCCATCCACTTCTACGCTAACATCTAAAAACTAGCTCCTGATTTTCCAGATTTATTCCACTAGTCGGCCTTATGTGCTGCAGTCTTGTCTAGAAATTGGTTAGAATATTTTCATTTAATCACATTAATTCACAATAGGTAGCAGAACTAATTGGGGGGAGGAGGGGGGTACATAGGCTAAAAGCTGAGCTAATTTTGATAGCTCAGCAAATATTTTGAAGTGTTTCAACTTCATCAAAACCAAATTTCCGTACCGTTACATAATTTAGAATCTCTATATCATTATTGTATGCTGGTCAATCGATACAAAAGTTTTCAAACCTATTTTAATATTTTGATAATTTACCGGGAAATAGCAATTTTATGAGGAATTAGGAAGGTTTTTCATGTTTCATTCCTTTATGAATTCACTATTAAGATATTGCGAGATGGACTACGATACCAGTTAGGTGGTAATTTAAACATTTTTCTTTGACACTGTCATTCGCTCAAATGATCTTGTAATGTAATGTACCATGTAATAAGCAACTATGTATTGTCAGTAAATTGTGCATGTATAATTTTACGTCTATAATTTCGATATATAATTTTGAATAAAATAAACAGCAAGTGCTATTGAGCAAAACAGGTTTCCCTATTTCCCTATTCTCTTAAAGTAGAAATGGGCTCATATGAATTTGAAAAATTGTTGTTGTAAAGATCTCTTCTTTAACGCAACAAAGCCATATAGGCGTATAGCCGTAGTTGCAGTGATCTTAGATTGATGCTTTCATTTTAAATAAATTAAGGATTTTATCGAATCCTTCGTTTGTCTTAGATTTCTTGACCTTCTCTTAACAGATTTCAGATATCGAAGAAAATCAATACCGTTATTATTTAATCACATTAATGAACTTTTTGCATACAGAACCACTTACTGTCATATACAATCCAGTACAGTATCTTTTTTAATACCTGGAAAAATATATACTCTATCAAAACTGCTCTAAATCAGCCTCCGTAAAGCAAAAATATGAATTATTGGGAGACAGAAATTAAGAGATCCAGGAAAGGCTGGATACTTTGAAACAAAGTAATCAACGCAAATAAAAGAAATCTGGAGAAAGAAGAAATACTTTAGCAGGTTTTGAATGTTGCAAGAGAATAGCTAATAGATCGCCTGATTCCCGGATCCCCGAAATCCCGTACCCAAAAATTTGCCAATTCCCGATTACAGACTCCAAAAATGACGATTCTCCCTTCCACGAAAACATGTTGGGTACCCTCTTGTAAGCCTAGCCTTAAACAAAATGCAGTCTTTACACGCACCAGTTTAGTTGGCAATAAAAACTGACGCGGAATGGGATAAAAGCTCTCTTGACATTCTTCCCTTTTCCAAACACAGGACCTTATTCAAAGTTCCCTGTTAACGCTTTGATATCAGGCACATTAATACCAAAGAAACATTTATTTTTGCAGGATTACAATGGCAACCTATGTAGCTTGTGACAATCACTTTTGCAAAAGCCCCTATGTTAAAAAGCAGAGAACCTTTAACACAAACGCAAGAATATCGGTTTTGGTTGTGGGTATGGTAAATTGCGCGGCTTCTATATTTGCCTACAGCAAAACCCCATCCAAACTCTAAGGACACCACCCCTTAAAAAGGTTCTGTCAAATTGCAAAGATCCCTGCAAATTTTTTCGGGTCAGGCCTTTTTATATAATAGAAGGTCACTTCTTGCAACATTGCAGGAAGCTAAGTGTCACTGGCAGAGTTGTGCAGGTACAGTTCTATGGAACACAGTGGTAAAGAAACATGATCTACCCCTCATTCTATGCCCCCCTGCCCATTTCTACTCTATCCATTCTTGAAAAAGTATGTCTCCTTTTGAAGACGCGGCTTCTAGGAAAAATTGGCGGGTGGCCTAATGGCGGGAATAAACAAGAGGAGCCTTTACCAACCCGCGGCGACTGGCAGAACGAAAGAACCTCGACGGAAGTAAAAGTCACTCTTTTGAATCTTTTTTATTCGACTTGCAAAGATTGATGTATAGTTTAGACAAACTTACCTTTATTCTATGTAAAGATACATTACGTTTTGTTATGTTATTTTACTTTGAAACTGGTATTCTAGATATATGATAAACGATTTAGGAGTAAGGGCCCCCAAACATGTATAGTATGTATGTCAAAATAACTGGAAAGTCTGTTTATTGGCATTTGATACTTTATTTATGCTTTTTCACTAATGCTACCAATTTAGGGGCACCGAACTGCCAAATCCCTTAGAGGGGCACCAGGCCTTGAAAAAAAAATTTCTTCCTGGCAGCAAAATAAAAAATTCAAGATTTCCTGCGAAGCTTCGAGAAAGTTTCCAACCACTGAAATTGATATTTCAAGTAGCTTGATTTGTTAAAAAGTTTGTCCTAAAAACAAACTGTCACAATAAAAAGAACTAATTGTTGGTCCTGCAGTCTTGATCATAACTATTCGAAACTAGATTTATTTTGTTTATACTGTATTAGATGATCAAGGAGAACATGATCAAGCACGATACTCATAGTTTTTTTTCAAGGTTAAAGAAAGTAGATCTGAAAATCTATAATAACTTTGATTAAATTTCATATCAGTACCAGCAAACTAGATACTTTATAAGTATTGATATATCTATACATCTTGCCCTGGGGTGGTTTATCATCAAAGCTAGTAGTTCATACAACATGTAAGAATACTATTTTATTTTTTAATGGTTAAAATAAATGTTTTAAATCAGGGGTGGTGCTAGAGACAAAGATTTAAGACCAAAACGCTTACATTTTATAAAGCAAGTGATGAAAAATATATGTGAATGCCAGTAGAAAAAAAAGAATAGTAATGGACACATCCACACAGGTTTTGGGGCATGTTCACCTTCAAAACAATTGACGTAACAAGATTGGCTGTCTTTAAGTGTTTTTACATAAATAGAATGGCTAATGTAAAATAAGGAATGAACTTTGTTTTAGCTTGCTGGAATTAAATTAATAGCTGAAAATCATGCACGGAAATTTGGCACAACAGATGCTTATAATACCAGATGATTGAAAGCTAATCTTTGTTTTTTGTTGGTAGTGCAGAACAAAAATTATACAGTATTTATATCACAAGAAAACAGTATTCTGTAGAAATATTGTAACATTAAATCAAGCAATGGGGATTTCACGTTAAAAATTTCCTGGCAAACGTCAACAATTTCCTGCAGTTAATTTGTTCTAAAAATTTCCTGGCAGCGCTGCTGCTGGCGCTGCCAGACATTTTCCAGCCCTGAGGGGCACCCCTACCACCTTTGTCACCCCACTGTAACAATATATACACAAATACACATATACATTTTAAATTTCACAGACATATGCTACACTTATAAACTGATTCGTCCAATTGTTTTATTTAAAGCTAGTTTTATCACAGAGAATCAAATGCCAGACAACCATTTTCAGACTTCTCCTTGGACAAGGTATTCAATGTGTGACAAAACAAATACCTCATTTTCTCTTTGAGCTCCTCGAACAGCCTCCACAAAAGACCAGTATTGCTTATTATCTTGAAAATAACTTATTTGTGAAACCAATGCAGCCCTTAACTCCTTCTTTTTTAGAGCACTTGCCCAAGGCATTCTGGGTGATAGTGGTACATATTGCAATGATGAGAGTGACAGGTGAAGATGTCTATTTCATATCTCTTTTAAGGGGACTGAATTCTGGCAGTAAAATTATATATCATAGACTGTGCTGTGAATAAATGATTAAAAGTTTAATCACAGCTTTACTAAATTATTTTTCACATATTCAAAAAAATTCTAGATTCTGAATTTTAAGCATTTTACCTCATGCAATTCCTCTCCAATTGAGAGGGAGAGAGAGAGAGAGAGAGAGAGATAGAGAGAGAGAGAGAGAGAGAGAGAGAGGGGGGGAGAGGGGGGGAGATGATTGGTCCTCCCTGTACTAAGAGAGTTATCAACTGTTACAGAATATTCAGTTGGAAAGAATCCAAAATAAAAGGGCTCTGACCCAATATCAATTCATAAAATTCCACAAAATAACCAAGAATGGAAAATGTCCTTTTGTGTTGATATCATGAATACTGTTGCCATCAAATATCAGAAGAAACTGTTGACAGCTCTGTTCTTGAAAGATCATGGCAAATGTAGAAAGCAACGAAGATTCATGTGAGATGTAGTCAATGAGTAACTGAATTCATGGATATGTGGTTATCATAAATTTAGAATAATTCTTCTGAATTAAACATTTCTGAGGAATGTGTCAGTAATTTTCACTTAAAGAAGAAAAGGCTTTTGTGCAGACTGACTTTTAGCAATTCTTATTTACTATTTTCAGATCATCTTCAGAAGTGCACAGTCAAATAGGACAAGGTGATTATGATATTGCTGTAAACTGACAAATTTTCAAATTTGTGCATTTTGCATATCAACCTATTTGGTATTGAGCAGATGAAGTTTAGAGAATACAAAATCCTTTTACCCAATATAACTTAAACAGGCTTCATTTTTTTCTAGAACAAAAGAAGAAAATTGCTTCTACTCTCCAACTTCAACACTCTGATATAAGAACACCTGAAAGGTTTGCTTGAAAATTTTTTGTGGCAAATATTTTATTTCCAATGGGGCATTCTATATTGATTTATCACTATTAAGCATTTAAAAGCTAATTTGTTCAATTCTAGGTCTCAGAAAAAACCAAAAGATGCTGATAGTCTAGGTATGTGGGAAGGCCTAGTCAAGATGGTTTATTTGTTCGTTTATTTATTAATATTATCAATTAAGCACTCCATAAGATCAAGTGATCAACAAAGCTATATGTTGCATTTTTATGTTAAAATTTAGTGAATCACAGTACCAGCTGACAGGTGAAGAAATGCAAAAAGTTTACTAATATACCTTAAAAACCTAAATCTGTGTAATTTTTCTTCTATTTAAGAACATTTTCAAACACCTGAAAAGGGAATTGGAGTTTCTGGTTACAGGTGAGATTTGCACTTTGTTTTGGCATCTGTCCTTATGCATCATAATTTTTAGATTTTGCTATCTGTTGAATGTATATACATAATTTTTGTTTGTGCTCTTCAAGGAAATGTTTTTATGAGGTTCACAAAATCATACTTGTAGGTCAGTTTAATCTCTAAATGAAATTTTGGTCTTTTTCTATGAAGGAAAGAAAATAAAAGTTTTTAATGCATTGATTTCAATTCCCTCTTAATTGCTATTGGAAAGAATTAAGGAAAACAAATTTTTGATAGTATATAACACCAGTTGTCATCTCAACTTTATGTGCAGAAATGAAGTTTTGGTTGTTGATGCATCTGGTCCTGTGTATGGAAATGATTCAACTGAAATTTCAACCACAACCCACAAGGTGTTCTCACCTGCCAAAGTAATTTGCCATTCTCCATCACCTGAGAGGGAAGCACGCAGATCTCAATCAAATGATACTGGAGACAATTATACCGTGAAAGTTGATTCACCACCAAAAATTATATTTGAAGACAAGGATACTTTAGCAAATGGTAAGCTGGTCTTAATTATTGTGTTTTGAGTACTTTTTCCTGGAAAAATTTATATCTCGTTTTTTTAAATTACCAGATATTTGAAAGAAACTCTCTGCAGGTTTATCAAAACTTGTTTCCTTTGGTCGAATGCTGGATATTTGATACTTGGCTGATAGGCAAATCATATAGTGTGAATGTCATGTGCCAGATATAAAAGTATTTTGATAAATCCCAAGCTCATCTCTAAACTGCTAAGTTTTTCTTCATCACTTGCAAGTGATTCGTGAACTGTTTTGGTCATTTGATGTGATTGATCTCTGTAAAAAACTAAAATTTTCTTATTTAGAGACAAACAATGATACAGAGCAAGATTCTACTGGCAAATTGTCAAAACACGGCTCAAAGTAGGATTTGTATGGTTTTTATACATGATTTACAATTGTTTCAGTTGATATTCCTATGACTATATTTCTGTTATTTCAGGAAAAACAGTCAGTTAGTACTAGTAATACTATTGATCTTTCATTAATTCTTTTAAATATGATTTCTGTTGACTTATAATGAATTTATGTGTGCTTTGTGACATCTAGATAGCCTTGCTTTCTCGAAATACCAAATTAACCTTTAAACCAAGAACAGATTCAGCTCCACTTTAAGAATCATTTGCTTACTTTTAGGTCACAAGGAAAGCCAACAAAGAAAAAGAATAAAGGTGAGTATTTGCTTGGTTTTTAATTGATAAATTCTGTGTAAAAATGTTTTAGAAATTTAGCGATGTTTATATTTTCAGTGATATGCTAAACAGAGAAATTGTACTTTTTCTTTTCTAAATGTATGGTTTAATTGTGTAAGCAAATTTATATATATTATGCAATATACCTATATTCAATACATATAAACTATGCTCCTGCACCAGTCGAGCACTGTCAACCTCTGTTTATGGACAATGGATCAACTAAGACAATTAAATGACAAAAGAATAGTTTCAACAGTTGCCAAATAATCGCATCAAGCATGAAACCCGAATAGCAACTTAGAACAGTCCTGTTCCATACATAAAAAAGTACTGAAATTTTAAATATACGTTTTTGCTTAGTCATGAGTATTTCGTCTTGGACTCGTGAAGGAAAAGAAGATGGAGAATTAACACTGAATGTACCTTTATTCCCTTAGCACCACGAATAATACAGTCAAGATACAAGAACCCAAAGGTAAATTTAGAGACACGTTTAGAAGATTTACTTACAAAATTCTTCTGTTACACAACGTAATAAAACGTGGAAGACGTTCTTGGTGTTTCACAATTCATGTCTGCGCTTACTTAAAAGGCCCCTCAAAGCTCGAAAGAGTTAAAAAGAGATTCTTGTCAAAATATTAAATTACATTGAAAGGATGATATTTTCCATGGACGTTGATATTTACAGTTTACCTTGGATGTTGACGATAATTGTTGATGAGTTTGTGATCGAGAATCAGAATCATTTAATGAGAATCATGAAAGCTTCAGGATTTCGTTTGGCTGTAAGAGCTTTTCTGCCAACTTTCGAATGGGCTTGTAAATTTTCATAAATAGAATTGATCACTCTTCTCCCCAAACCTTGCCTTCGACAGACTTCTCATTTGTATTGCTTTAGATATGAGAGAAAGACCAAGGATATTTTGCTTCCATTTTTCTGTGCTATTCACATTTATCAATTGGATTGGAACTGGATTTTTTGAAATCTGACTTTTTGAAACATCAAACTTCCTACCTAGGAATCAAAACCGCCAAAGGTAGCAAAAGACAATTCAACAATAGGGAGAGCTGGAGATCCAAGTTTTATAAACGATATCAGTGCAATTGCCTCTCATTCAATGGTTGAGGGACCCTTGAAAGGTCAAGATGCCAAGAAGAAGAAGGCAAAGGTCACTTCAACGCCATTTGACCCTTCTGCTTGGAGTGAAAGGACAAGGGTGGTAGCTGACGGCAGTTATCTTGATTTGTCACGGCACATGGGAAATGTAGATGTGCGAACCCACATGACAACAAAGGATGAAAAGAAGAAACCAGGGCATTCTACACACGGTGGTAAGATTCATCTTTGCATGAAGTTTGTTTTGTTATCAAGAATTGTCGAAATCTATCATGATATCCACCTACTTCTTCCTCGCCGAAGGCTTCTCCTGATTAGTCAAGGTCGGCCGCCCGAATTCTCCTTCGCCATTCATTTCTATCCCCTGCAAGATCGGCATTCAGATTCAACTCGTGCATGTCAATCTTGATATTGTCTTTCCACCATGTCATCGGCCTTCCACGCCCTAATCATGATCTCCATCTGAATCTTAATTTGATTTTTTTCTTAACAGGAAAATCGACCAATGCTGATTCTGGGATAGCATTGGGCAACCAGGTAATGTTTTGTCAAGGCTTTGATGACGTAATTTTCGTGTAATTTTTTCTTCTGCCGATGGATAATAATTTATATACATGGAGAATTATGCTACCACATACAGTTTATTAAGTGCTGGATTTGTCGACAACGTCGCATTCTAAACGAATACCGAACAGAAACCTGCTTGTCCTAATGCACCATCAAGTCCATGCATTGCCTCAAACTGAACGACCTTTTTGCTGTAATGCTAGGTTGATTAAACTCGCAAGCTGTAGCTTTCAACGAATCCAGCTTTCTGACCCGTTCTTCGCCGTTCTTAGTGTACCGTAATATCTCTCAAAAAGTATCCTAAATGCATCTTCTGGTAGTTCATGGGACCCAATTAGCAACGTTTCTTGCAATTCAACTTTCAGCTTGTATGTATATGTTGTAGTTAGTGAACATATTTTTACTGTTTTTAAGTGTATATTACGCCTTGCCCAATCAGGAACAGCAAGAGTCAGTGACATCAACACAGCTAGATCATGAATACTGCAGGATGCTGCAGGCGATGTATTTGCATGCTAAGGTGGCACATTCTGTTTTCACCATAGTATAGATATTATTTGATTTTCGACAGATATAAATATATTTTTGAAAATCAGCTTTAAGATAAAACACAGTCTAACGTGCTTTTTGAAAATTGCCGTTGTCGATAAGGAGGGATTAAGTTTAGAAGTTGCTATTCATATTACCTGGTAAGAGAACAGAAATTATTTTAAGGTGTTTTATTGAAAAATCATGCAGAATAGAATTACTAAACTTCAGACGACTCTTTTTCCACGTTTAAAAAGAAAGGTTGCGAAAGAATAAAGATCTATCTAGCATCTACATCTTGCAAGATTACGCTTGGACTTAAAAAGATCTCAAAGTAATCCCCGCTTGAGTATACTTCAGAATGAGGATTAAGACGATAACAAATTACGAATTCTGTTTACGTATGAATTGTGTTTATGGATTAGCTGATGCCGATGCCTTCCTATCAATTTTCTAGCATTAATTTACTGCCATTTGGCATTTCATTTTTTGTCTATTTTAAATTGATCTGTCTTACAGGCAAAGGAATCATTCACAAAGCAGGAAAAGGAAGCAAAGGTAGGTTTTATAAAGTAAATTGTTAAATGAATATGCCATGAATCTGGGAAGAAAGGAAAATGGCGTTAGAGGGTATTTGGGAGAGATAATAATGTCCTTTATTTCAGATATTTATATATTACGTGCTTTGTTGTGCCTACGATTTCATCTCTTACGAATAACTTGTTTTGTCATTGTTATCAAACTTTGCGTAGTATTAGTGAACAAGAAATTATGCTATGTTTCCGCTTTTGTGTGCTACCTTCGAACAAGAAGATTTATGAATGTATTTATTTTACAATATGCTTTCAATACACTTAGGACCAAATATACAATATGTGGCAAGAAAACCAGAAGTTGAAATCGGAAATTCGACAGCTTGAGCAAACAGTGAATGCAAAGAAGCAGACAATGGCATTAGATCAGCTGCTAAAGATACAAGTGCGTTTTTGACTGTTTTACAAAAATGTTATATTTCAGTTTATAATCTTTAAAATATCTGACAAACTGCTAGGGATAAATATTCACTTTTTGATAGCATTTGTTAACCAAATTCGTTTTCCTTGCTTGAATTTTAATCCAATAAAAGTCCCTCCAAAACAATCATTTTAAGATATTCTCTGTCTGAATTATTTACTTGGTTTCTTTGAGGTAATAGCTATCAGAAAATATGTATTATTGCTATTTTCTGTTACCTGTTACGATTTATTTCTTAACTTAACTGCTTGTTACAATTTTTCCTTGCTGCCTACGCCTACGATTTGTTTTCCTCTATGTTTAGGATGCAGGATTGAGACCACTAGACGAATCTTTGGACCGACTTCGTAACAATTATTCAACAATGGGGGAAGCTCTCGATAACACAAGGCACTATATTCAGGTGGAGGATGTTGTAGTAACAGACCAAGGTAAACTATTCAATTTGCTTCATCATATAGCCATTAGAGCATGGATACTCACATAGAATGAATAGCATACTTTTTCAGCGAACTGTTTACGCTTACGTATAAGACAAATGCCTGTAGGTATGACATGATTGAACGTTTATTAAAATAGAGCGTCATGAAATACCTTTAAATGTACAAATTCAGTTAGCCTTTTAAAGAATTGGCTGAGATTCAACCACACAAGCACAGGCTCTTTCCCTAATCAATATAATGTCATTTTGTCTTGGTTCCATACGTTGTGGACAAAGATAATTAACAGTAATCTGTTTGCAAATTTCAAATCTTTCATTGGCAATCACATCTTAACAAATTTTAACTCATTTAACTGAATTCTGCAATTTTATAGGTATTTCCAGGTGCTCTTTGAGTCCATGAGGTCTTTCTTCTCATTGCCAAATCACAAGTCATTTTCATTTTTGAACATTTTCAAAAACAAAGGCTTTGTGGTCACTCACTGTGTAACTTCCTGCCTTAGCCCTGTTATTTGCTTCACAATATTTTACACTCATGTGAAATCCTAATGATAGCAAGCAGGTGAATTAACTTATATTCAGAACGTAATGTTTCAAGTATTGCTTCAAGAATTCGATGGAACATTGACAGAAGGCACAAGACAGTGAAAATCTACTTCCATCTAGTCATATTGCTCCATAGCTTTCAGTAACACATTGCTCAGGATTTTTGTATTGTACTTTTTATAACCAAAGAGAGTCATGGAGCACCCGGCTACCTTTCATAGTTGAATACTGCTATCATTAGTATTACTTTGGAATAAGGAGTAGGCTTTACACTGAACACTTTCGATCCAAAAACTATTAACAAGTAATATTTTTATCTTCCATTATTGAATTGATTTGTTTCTCCCAATTTACTAACTCAAATTTTACTGCCTTTTATTTTTCCAACAGAAAAGCTCATTACTGCTCTGAAAGAAAGTCAAATGCTGCTGGCAGAGATCTCATCTTATACTGGCACAAAACAGCTCAATGTATGTATTTCTAAGCTTTTAAAAATCATTCCAGCATTTTTACATTAGATTTATCACGAAACGACATTACATAACACTAAGTACTGGCTTTGGCAAGAATAGATTACTTCTGCTTGCCTTGTTTCGTTACTGAGCAAGCAAATGTTATTTGGCATCTTCTTGAATATTTTTTGGAAAACATAATTGGTTTTCCAGTACTCCACCGTTTTGAGATGAAAATAAAATTCAGTTACGTTTATCCTCAATTGGGATTTTCCCCGTATAGTAGTATTATTCAAATATAGTGGCACATTTGACATAAAAAATCAATGCATTGAAACACTTAAGCAATTCACCGAGTACACGTCAAACAAGCACGAAATTCTTGCATTTCTCAAATGGAATTTTTGTTCTTAGTATAATTATGCCTGTAAAATTAACTTACCTCTTTTATTTACGATCAAAAACCAATTCCCCTTCGTGGTATATACAGGCTCTCAAGACATCTCACGACAAGCCAACATTATCCAGGGTTATCTGTAAGAAGAGCAAAATTATTACAGCTATCACCAAATCCAAGAGTACCATGTCACCAAATTCAACTGTCCCAGGATTTTCTTAGGGTGTCATCGCCTAATCGGAACAAGAACTGTTCTCGACCGCATTGATGCATGTTAGTTCGATTCAATGTTCATTTCTTCAATGGTTGTTTTTAGGTTGAGAAGATGGCCACAAATTTAAGTCAGATGGTTGAAAAATTGGCGGCAGAAGTATCAAACCTCGACAAGTATATTGACGTTTTAATATTTATAAATTTCTCTGTGAAAATGTTTTGCCAGTTTGCTGCCGTTGTTTAGAAAATTTTCAGCTTAACATTTATATTGACAAGATGCTAAAAATCCACTGGGAATATTGGCACATGATTTCTTGGCCCTTGAGGTTTTGGCTTCTAGATTAACAAAGTGGTAGCTGGGCAATAAAAAGAATTTCGTCAGGAGCCGAGCATTCTTGTAAATGTTTTTGAGGAGAAGTTGCTTTATGATAATATTCAATTTAGCTTCGTATGGTTGAATATTTATTTAATTCCACGTTAGGTGCCAAGACCTGTTGGTTGCTGCAAATACACTTACAACGTACGAGAGATCGATGCAGTCACAAATCTTAGAAGCAGATGGTAAATAATTTCGAGGCTCGATAACATACATTTTCTCTGTTGGGTTGACAAGCAAAAGGCAAGACACAAAGAAAAGGATCGGTTCCTGTTTTACTCCTTTTTGTTTGTACCATGTGTTTGTGGCACCAGATCTAGTTTTTCACCGTTTTGTGTGACTTTGAAAACAGATGAAGCAAAACCATTCATACAGTAAATTCCAACAAAGAAGAATTTTATTTTCAAGAGTCGGACTAGTCTTAGTTTTACGGGTCTTTTTCAAAGCGGTATATTCCTTCATTTGGAGAAGAAAAGCTGAAATGCTTCAATTCAATATTTTCTCGGAGATAATAATTGTTTAAAATACGAAGTAGTGAGTTATGGGTGGTTTGTAGCTTTAAATCGTCAACATCCAGATTGCAGCTCCAAATGATCCTCAAATAACATTCGAATTTCACGAGGATACCTGTTGTATTAGGAACCTTGCATATTTCTAAACCTAAAACCATTCTTGAATACAATGTCTTAAGCTCAGCCTATAGGTTCTTGAATTCTAAGTTCCTTCTTTGCGGGGATTTATTGTAATACTTCATATAGAATGTCACTTAGACACCAGTTTTTGTACTTTTCGCTTCTTTATGTAAAAAATTCAAATTGACACAATGCCATAACTGAACTCAGCTGATTTGCAGGCATCGGTGTAAGGGCGAGTACAGGGTACGGGGAATCGTGCCCAATGTAGACATACCTTTTTGAAAGTTTTTGTGCTCCCCTTTACCCTTTAACAAATAAAACAATCTAGAAATCCTCTTGAATGTATCATAAGGCAAAACTGCTTGATTTGTAAATCTCAAACTCCATAAATGATTGAATTGCTGTTATCAAAACTTGTAATTCACTTATCGCAATCCCTTTACGTTCTCTGACTTGCCCGCGTGATATCCTAGGGTCACGGGTTTGTGCCATAAAAATGAATATGGGCCGCAATCGCCACCAATACGAACAACAGTTTAGTTTAGTTATTTGTTGATATTCGTCTTTTACTTGTCACTTTGGTACAATTTTTTTGCGCTTATTTAAGATTCTGGTATTTTTGTTGCTGGTATTTTCATATTACTCTGTTTGTATATAGTAGTTATTTCTAACGGTATTGAACAATTTGAGGTCGCATCCAGTGTTAATTCTCGAAACTAAATTCTCTTCATATTAGATTACATTCTGTTTTTCTGGTTTTTAAACACCTGGTCATATTTTGAATGAAATATTTGCACTCTCAAGCAAATCAGATTTTTGATGAGACGTTGAAAATTGTTGTTTTTTTCTCAACGGCATAATGTATTGTACCGAAGCAATAGTTTCCAAGGCTCCCTTCTCAACAAGGGTAAGGCTGATATTACACAAAATCTGTTTGTATTACAGAAAATATTACATTTCTTAGTATAGCTAGCATTTTTGTATTTTAATACCCAAAAGCTAATGTGATGGCCTACTATTGATTATGCATGAATCGCTAGAACCGAACAGCCTTGTACCCTTTGGAAATTACACGGCTAATGAAAATTAAAACGATAATGAAGAGACATCCTTGGAATTTCAACATTGCTGTTTGGATGAACTGATATGGACTATTAAACTGAGTCGCCCGCTATATCAGTTAAACTTTGCAAAATACGACGCAGCATTACATCCTCGCCGCAACTTTAAGAAAGCGACTCTTGAAACTTTTTAAAAGCCAATTTAGTCCTTGTTAGTTTGTCGAATGTTTATTAAGCGAGATTGTATTGTTTGCAACCTCTGAACATAAATTGACGGGGTCAAGAGTCTTGAATACCAAGTTCCTGAATAATTAATGAAGCCAATGATTCATACTACTGATCCACTGTTTTCTGATTGGCTACCCAATGACTAGCAAAGGCGGTGATTGGTTGCTCAATGAGTTACGTTGTTTCTGATTGGTTCCCCGTTGATCACTTGGAAAAGCTGCCGTCCGAAAAAGAAATGATGCGATGTTTTGCATCGAACGCTCCAGTAGACAAGCCGGTCGCAACTTTTCACAGAATATTTGAACCGTGACAAAAGATTTTCGGTAGGGGAAATTTTGAGTTGCATCGGAAAAAAGAGGCTAAATAACGGAAAAATAAAAGGTAAGATTGAGAATGTTTGTTTGAATTTGTTATTGAAAATCATCTTATGCATAAACGTTTATGAGCATTGGCTAAAAAAGTCTTTTTTCTATGACAGATTATGATAATTCCATTTTATCAAACGGTAAATATGTCTACTAGCGTTGCAAACAATTTTAGATATTTGGAAACTGACCGCAGTTTGGGTAGGCCTAGTTGTAGCAAAAACATTTTAAGGAATCTTCGATTTTAGAAAAATATTAGACATTAGACGAGGAAGCTTCACTAGTAAACATTAGATGAGAAAGTTTTAAGTCCAGTCACGAAATGCAAAAAGGGCCTCTAGTTTTTCAGAAAGGGCCTAAATATATATATTGTTTCTATGTTAAAGAGAGCACAGAAATCAACTTGGACAGATGCTTTAACAGCTGAATAAAGCGGATGTTCGGGTTTTGATTTTTTGAGTTGGTAACCCGATATTTGACTATCTGGAGCCTTTTCGTAATTTCAGTTCTATTGAATGCCTGCTCTGCATTCTTAAATTTGACAAGCCTAAGCCTCTTATTTTTTATTCATCATCATTTTTTTTCCATATCAGAGCTAAAAAATTATTGTTGATCGAAGTATTTTTGGGTCGTTGTAAACTTCTTTTGAGCCGATTTTGATATATGTTACTGGGCAGTTTTTAAAAAATTACTAACATTTAAACATTTAAACAATTACAGAGATAGCAAAGCTGCAAAAGCAAAGATCCAATTATTTTAGAAAAGAGCAAGGAGACAAGCATATGATTCCATAAACAACAGCACAAGCAAAGCTTGATCGTCTTATGGCGTAATACTGACACCCTCTAATACTAAGATATTGTAGAAAGTAAAATGTTGTTATTTGGAGATTGGCGATTTGAACATTAACTGAATTTACAATTCTTAAAAAATTGTTTACTTGCTTGGAATTACATTATTTTGTAAAGTGTTTTTGGTCCAATTAGAGCGCCTGTGCCAATGTACTTCCTATACTCTGATAAAACTTTTTACACCATTTGACGCTCATTCTCGCCAGACACTTTCACCATATAAAAGTAACAAATGAACAAACAATAAACTGTTACATTTCAGATAAACAAAATGGTCTTCGTCAGGACATTAGTGTCCGCATTATTGCTTGCAACAGTCAAGGGTATGTTACAAATGTTATCAATTAACTTTATCCATGTATTCCACTCAACCTCACACAAAGAAGCTTTTCTTAGACTCGTCTCGAGTATAGTCTGATGTGGTTTTCTAAACTGCATTTAAAGACTGGATACGTTTTTTGTGTCTACTGATGGTAATAGAAGATATCAAAAAATTGTAATATCAATTAACACTATACGTTTTAATGTGTATGCTGCAGATTGTAGAAAGGCATTGTTGACTTCCTTCAAATGCTTCTTCATATAACAGAACCCTAGTGAACAAGCTCTCAGATATCTTACAGTTTGACATAAATCAAATACCTATACCATTATCATAACATTTTGATTTTCATTCTTTTAATATACTTCCTTTTAGGAATTCCCTTTCCATTCCCGTACCCATACCCCTTTCCAGACCCACAATGTTGTGCCCCTGGGCCTTCATGCTCGAATCCATGCCCACCAATGATGATGCCCCCACCCCCACCACCTGCACCTTGCTGCATGCCAGCACCAACTTGCATGAACCCTTGCCAGCCTGGTCAGATGCCACCAAACCAGCCTATCGTTTTTGCACCATATCCAGGTAAGTTTTAATATATTTATCTACTACAGTAATCGATTCATCGAAGAAGGAATCTTTTGAGAATTTAACCACAATGCATAACTACAATCCCGGACAAAATTATTGAGACAAAATGCAATTTCTGCAATTTTCTACTTTATGTCACCCTTATAAATTTGATTCCCTCCTCCCCCCCCCCCGGATCAATGCTGGATTTGTAGTTCTATCATTTCTCCTTCAAAATCATGCATTCAACATTCAATTGGGGTAGGGGGGAAGTTATTTTTGAAAGGAAAATGAAAATATAAGCTTTTCTTGAACAGTCTCAACCATTTTTGTCCAGGATTGTAGATAAGTACAGATCATATGTCCTACAATACAATGGGTCATTGATGTTGCTTTGTCTTACCATTTGAGCTTATAATCAGAGGCATAAAGGGTGTATGTATTCTACCACCTTCTAGTAAACATACTCTAAGTGGCATTGAAGCCATAGCCAACCCGCATATTGAAAAGCCCTCTGTTGTAGTCAAACATGGACCAAGGAGACATAGAAGCTGGGAGGGCTGATCCTCTCTAATCAGGCAACATTCTTCCCATTTTATGTTTTATGCAGGTAGCTTTGTCTTAATATAGCAATGGTTTTCGGGCAAGATACTAAACTTCCCAAACATTTTACATTCGCTACGCCAATGTAGTCAAAGGACCAGTTTTTACAATAATGTTTCATCGATAGGTGTTGATTGTTTGATTTTAAACTTCATGATATCTCAAGTATCCCTAGTGGGATTTATTTACTTCATGTAGAAAAATTTTGCGTAGGCAATGTGCAATCGAAAAACTTGCTCTTATAATTATCAAATGCTTGATACGTCCCCGTTACAATTTTTGAAATTTACGAAGTTCAGTTACCGAGTAAAGAAAAGTACTTAGTCAGCATCCAGAAATCAGAACCGAAATTCAAAAGACCTGTTCAAACTGTCCTTAAATGAGTTGCGAATAATTTCAGAATAATGTTAAGAATATTCTTAATGTAGGTGTAAAATGCAAAGTAGAGTCTTTCTATCTCAAGTTCCCCCTTAGAGGCTCTGGTCGTGGGGTAAAACAAACAGAAATAGAAGTCCCAAGAACCAAAAATGGAGAGCTTAGTTTATTTTCTTTTTTGCAAAAGAATTCTCACTGAACCTTTTAGAATGAACGTATATTCTTACTTTTTCTCTTCCTGGAAGATTTACCAACTGTGTTTCCTGCTATTTGATTAGGTGAAATCACATTCAAATTAATGCAAAAGTGGAACCCAGAGTATCTTGACTCAATGACCGCAGCTTTCCAAATACTCGAAGGAAACGTCCGAAGAGCTGTAAGTAAATGAGTACAGTATGAATATCTAGTTGATAACTTTCTCTCAAAGAACGTAGATTTGATGAATCGTATTGTTGATTATACTGTTTTATCGGATATCTTTGACGCGAATTGCCACAAGGATGTTTCCTTAAGCCTTTTGTAATTGTTTTATGCAAAAATGTTTAATATGAAGATTCATATGTTGAGTGACTGTATCTCTTTAATCTACTGCATGAGGGCTGGTCAGAACTTTCATGAAATTAGTGAATAGGTGCATGAACTTGAAATTAAGTGAAATTGATTCTTTATATGGTTTAATCGTTTATAAGATCTAGTGTCAGATATAAGCTCCTTTATAACGGCTGCCAATCCATAATTTGAACCAAGAAAGGCAGGTTTAAAATCATATAAACTAATTGAACATTAAAGAACAAATTCCACTTCAAAAAGTTGCAAAACATTAGCATTTTATGAAACCAAGAAATGAAAATAGACTGTAAGTAAGGACTATTTATGAGACAAGCTTACAATCAAAACGGAGCAAAGAAATCATCAAAAAAAATTATATTGTTGAATTTGGAAATATCAACAAACTTGGAACATTGTTATGCCCATTTACTTCCTTACATAAAACATTCGCATTTTTCAAACAGATTCAAACCGTACTTGGACCAATGACTACTGTTAACAATGTTTACTTCAGGTATGTTTCTAAAAATTTCATTAATCATTTATTAAGTAAAATTATTTGAATTGTAAACAAGAAACATTATTGATTTCTATTTGTCATTCAAGATTTGCTTGAAAGGTAGGGAAAGTGCTTCCTTGCATGTCCTTTTCAGGTACTTCATTTCTAAACGTTCTGATTCTGTCCTCTTTAGAGAGGGATACGTCCCTGGTAATCCAACCGCAAGACCAAAGGTTGTAGTACATTGTATGGTCAACGGTGGATCAGATGCTGCATCACTTTTAGAAATGGCAGTCACACCTGATGGAACGCTAGGAGACGGACTTAAAGTTTATAAAGACTCTTTCAATGCTTATTAAGAGGAAATTCGAACAATTTTTGTACAGGTGAGATTTTCGATTTTATTCTACGTATGTTGCTCGCTTTATACGTATGTGGCGTTGGTTTCCTTATAAGGCAAGGCTCTCCATTTAAGGCATGGCTCTCTATTTAAGGTGACAATCTCAGTATTGGTAGCACATCAGGTGTTTATCGAATTGTGTTGAATTTTTACATGTAATGGACCGGATTTCCATTAGAATAGCTGATATATTATTCTTATCATAGCACTAACAGTCTACGAAATCGAAAATTTCAGTTGAAAAAATCTGGTAATGCTGTTTATCATTGCTTATAACAGCTACCTTATAAGGATCCCTTTTAACACGGACATAGAAACCTGGGGGCACAGAGAGCACGTGTCCTTCAGTTTTCATAAACAGTTGAAGTGTATATTTCCAGCTCAAGGAGGTGTACCTTCTTTACCCTCACAACATGTTGTTTAAAAATGCTCATATTTGTCGCTATTTATCGTTATACAAAGCACAATAAGAGAATACTTTTTCAGCATAATTTTGGCTATAATAGTTCGATAATGCATTGTGAATATAGAGGGTATTACGGAACTCTTATTATTAACAATTTTTTTCGTCCAGATTTGACATGTTCTTAGCACCAAAGACTGTCTTTTTGGAAGATGTTGGTCTATTCCAGATGTCTTGTTTTCAAGAAAAGCGTTTTTACGTTAGATTTTGTCAGCAGATTATAATGCTATGTCTGTAACGATTTCATTGAAATAACTTCTTAAGAGTTGAATGAATTTATTATTACCTCAGTGATAGAAAGCTAGCCCATCACAGCACCTTACGTATTTCTCAGAGTCAAAATAAACGATGGTGTTGAAAATGTAAAAAACGATCACTTTATAATGTAACAAATGCTGAATTACGTTATACGTTGTACTATTTGTCGGTCGATTGTCACTTGACATTGGGAAATTCAAGATATAGCAAATGTTTTTCGTTCATTAAAGCTGTTACTTTTTGTAAAATACCATTTTCCTATTTATGTATCTAGTCATGTTCTGATAAAGCAGCCTTTCTAGTGCAGAAGACATGTAAGAAAATATTTTAAAGCCTTGGTGAAAGATTATAGCGGTCAAGAACCATATTTTCAGAAAATGAAAAAGCCAAATCTACTGCTTTGTAAAATGTTGAAGTCTGTAATCTTCCACCAAATATCATATCCTTTTCAAGGTTGTGGCTTGTTCATATTTTTAGATTGCTAACTTGTATGTAATTAAGTTCAATCCGTCTTTTATATAACTTGTAAAACTCAAAGCAAATGTTTGTTGTGGTGTCTTTTTCTCGATTGCTTTGTCTGCATAGCCTGGATGGGTAGACCGTTGACGAAGTAAGATAAAATCTTTACGGATGAAAATAACTGTCTTAGGTGATGACGTCATTAAGCAGAGAAGTTTTTCGACGTTTTTGAATGCATCTTAGTAAAATTAAGACAGATTTAACTTATTGAGCAACTTATGGTACCTACATTTCTTTATTTATGGGCGTACTTAAGGGGGCAAGGGAACACGAAAACCAGGTCTTGGCAAGATCGATTTTGTATTTTGCCTAAATTTGATAAGAAGATTTGATAAGAGTTAAAATATATTTGAAAGGTATTCTTTGTGATTTGTTTCATATAATTTTGAAACAACCTATACCTAAGCACAATTTAGCCATGGGCCTTTCCTATTGGTAAAATTTGCGTTCGATTTAGCAAAAAGGGAGTTTTCTGGCAGTAAGAAGGGCGTGGTTTAACCTGCTTTGTTTGCTCCCTCCCCCGCCCCTCTCAGCCTAGTGGCTGGCGACACCACTGCCTAAAGTATTTGTTATATCTAATTCATCAAAGTGCAACATAGAGGAAGAAAGCAAATTGTCCAAGCTCCTCAGACTTTGTAAGACCATCAAATAATATTTCAAAGCTTCTTTGATCGTCGGAAAGTATCTTACATAATTTAAAAAAAAATTAGATAATGTGGACGCATGATTTGACTTCAGTTCAAATATCTTTAAGATTCTCCATCACGGGAAAATAAAACAGGTCCCGTGTAGTTCTTCATTACTTATTTTTCATGAAAATGTGAGCAAATACAAAACGATCTTTCTCTCAAAATGTAGCAAATAAGAATCACCGCAATGCGCCGAGAATGAACAAAAAAAATAGTGAAGGCTAATATTTCGCCCCTGCATACGGGACTTCATCAGAACAAAAGTTAACAGACTAAAAATGTACACATTTAGACGAGCGAGCGAAAGTCTTCAAATGATTGAGGCAACCCTCCGTCCTGGATTCAGAGAGCATGCGTAATAATAACTTCGTTCTGTGCGCATGCTCTTTGACTCCATGACGGAGGGTTGCCTCACTTTTTAAAAAACTTTCTCTTGCTCGTCTCCCCAACAAGATGGTGGTGTCGGATTGGCTGATGTGGAATGGTGTGAATCAGGCGCAGCGGTGGAGGAGGGAAGTGTGGCGAATGAGAGAGTGTGGGTGGTGGAATGAAAATGTAATGAGGATGAAGTACTATCAGTGATGTGCCTAGACAATTTTATTTGAGGGGGGTTCGGAAAAAAGGTGACCAATTTTACTTTTTTGACCGATTAATTCTTTATAGAAAATTCATTAACAATTAAATAGATGATCATATACACACTTAATGATAACAAATAAGAGCAAATGGTGGCATGAAAGTATTAGAAAATTAAGTTTGTGGAAACTTATTTTCCTGGAGTTTGCGTGTTTGGTTGAAACCATGAGCATCTTTTTGCGAAAAGCCAATTTTAAGGAAATCTGCAAAAATGAGCTCCTCATAACAATAACTTCAGCATATAAAATGTCCTATAATCTATAAATTTTTATAAGAATCAAAGGGCAAATGTGGGTGGAGACCACCGAGAGGTTTCAGAGGCTCTAGGGCAAAATGGAAAGACGGAGACCCTGCGAGGAGAAAATGTTTGCGACCACACCCTTCACATTAGCTAAGAATGCATCTCAGAAAACTTCTTGCAGTTATTTCTTGCAGTCATTTCTTATAAGAAACACGTAAGAGTCGTTAGCTTGCTCCTTATAGCAAGTTATTTGCAATACACTTTTTTTGTACGAACCAGTAAATTCGAGTTCAGGTTGACTGTTTTTCTAAAAACATCAGGATGGATTGTTTTTAATTTGAAAATGGCTTTGAAAAAAACTAAACATTTTACGACATACTAAAAGCTTTTTCGTCTGACACTCCTCAGAGCATAAAACGTTAGAATAAAGGTCCGAAATAACCCTTATTCTGACGTTTTATGCCGTGAGGAGTGTCAGACAAAAAAGCTTTTAGTATGTCGTAAAATGTTTGCGTTTTTATAAGCCATATTCAAATTCTGTACCGCCTAAAAATTGCTCTTAACTTGTTCTTAAATTAATAGGTTGTAAGCAGTGCGATTGTTAGCATTTTCGCTCAAGAATGGTGTTTAGGCCTTATTGCTAACAAATTGAGTGAGACAGCCTTCATTTGCCCAGAGGTTTGAATATTTACCGAAAAAGAACCCACATATTGCTAAAAGTCCTCATTTTTTACATAAAACGTTGTTCAAAATTGCATTATACAGTAACTCAGCCTCAGCTTGTTCTTAATTTGTCTTATAAAATTTGTTCTTATAAAAAAGAGTGTATTACGAAAAAGAAAATTGACTATGGCCAACCATGACCAATAAAATGAATGAAATATAGGTTGAAATTTGGTCAAACCTCCTAATTAATGCTAAGGTTCCCGCTGCATGACCAACTAAAAGTTTGCAGACATTGGGGAGGGCGTGACGCCCCCTCACGCCCCCCAATCAGCACATTCCTGAGTCCTATGATATTAAATAATGACAATGTGGCTGTAAGGTTAACGGTCAGTGGTGCTGTTCATGCCGTTGGGTGTGACTGTGAGAGTGTTTGCCAGGCCATTGAGGTATTGCTCTTTGGCTCGTCGGACACTCTCTTGTTTTTCGTTGAGTTTCAGTAATGCTATTACAGTAAGGTTATTGATAGTATATTCTGGGCTACAAAAGTGTTCATAATTTTCTTTTTATGCTGACAATACGCATTTTTAAATACAAAACAAAGGTCAAGATAAGTACTCAGCTTTTTCATCTTTTTGTTAGTTTTGGCACTAAAAGATCCTGTATGGTTTCTTAAATACAAAGGTTTAAAGAGCTACTTTTTAGAAACACAAAAAAACACAAAAAAGAAACATAAGGTAATATAAAATTGATCACCTAATCGGTCGCAAGCTTCTTTCTATTCTATATGTCATTTGAACCTCAAATAGGTACCTAGTTAATTTGCATCCAATCTTTTGGAGCTGTCTAGTTTCCATACTGCTCGACCTGATGACGTAATTAGTTTACCCTAACCTTAACCCTAAACCTAACCCTAACCCTAACCCTAACTCTTTACTTGAAATAATTAATCATACTAATTTATGACTATCAATTATGCTTATTTATGAATATCAGATCGGGCTGTATGGAAACTAGACAATTCCCCAATCTTTGTACTTATCCACCACTACTGGGCTCCGAGCCAACCCTCGTTTTGGTTAGGAGATTTGTTTTGTTATGTCAGGTGGTCGGCCTATTTTGTGTTATCATAACGAAGGGTCCTGTACTTTTGGAAGCAACTCGAAGTTTTTAAAAAGATACCTGCCTACCGTACCTAAGATAATGTCTGATGAGAAAGCATCACAATTTGGTGAAGCAACACCTGACGCTGGCTGCTTGCTGACTGAAGCTGAGGAAGATGCTTGCGGTGAAAATGTATGCATAGCTGTGCAAGGATGTTGCCACGGGGAGCTAGAAAAAATCTATGAAACAGTGCAGTACATTCAGACAGCAAAAAACAAGAAGATCGATTTACTGATATGCTGTGGTGATTTTCAAGCTGTTAGAGATCACGAAGACCTTCTATCAATGGCCGTCCCGCCAAAATACAGACAAATGGGTGTGTTTAAAGATTATTACTCAGGGGTGAAAACTGCCCCAGTTCTTACCCTGTTTATTGGGGGTAACCACGAGGCATCGAAGCACCTCTGGGAGCTTCCCTTTGGTGGATGGGTTGCACCAAATATTTACTATTTAGGTTATGCAGGCGTGGTTAATTATGGTGGATTTAAGATAGGTGGGATATCAGGGATATACAAAGACCACGACTTTTATAAGGGACATTTTGAAATGCCCCCATTCAATGATAGCACAATGAGAAGCATCTATCATACAAGAAGCTACGAAGTTTTCAAGCTGAAAGTGCTTAAGGAACATTTAGATATATTTATTAGTCATGATTGGCCCAAAAATGTATATAACTATGGTGATGTTGAGGATCTTCTTAGGAAAAAGAGATTTTTCAGAGAGGAGGTTGAAAGCAAAAGACTTGGCAGCCCAGCTTGCTTAGAGCTTTTGAAGGCATTGAAACCATCTTTTTGGTTTGCTGCCCATTTACATGTGAAATTTGCTGCTCTTGTTGAACACAAAGAAAATGGTGATGGAGAAAAGACATTTACAAAATTTCTGGCCTTGGATAAATGTCTACCAAACAGGAACTTTTTGCAAGTCATAGATATGGGGCCATCAACTGGGAAAAAAGAGCTCCAATATGATGAAGAATGGTTAGCAGTGACAAAATCAACATATACACTGTATAATGCAACATCCCGTGCCACTTGGGTTCCAAGGAACGATGAAGAACTTGAAAAATACAGGATAACAGATAAACAGATAAATGAGATTAGAGAGATATTTAAAGACCTATCCATACCCCAGAACTTTGAGAGAACAAATAGCTCAAATTCAAAATCTGGCAACAGTAATAACCAAACTATGGAACTGTGTGAAAAGCTTGATATAAAAAATCCATGTAATATATCAATTATAAGGAAAACAGAGAATTATGGTCACTCCAATAAAGTTGGATCAAGAGACACATCATCTGACCTTGATTCTAGCAGTTCAGATGATTTTAATGAGATACCAAATTTTGCAGGTGATCCCAGTGAGATATCATTAGATGATGATTCATCAGATGATGGAGATGAAAGTGCATTGAGTAGTACTAGTTTCTCAAAATCTTCAGAGGTTGATTCACAAACTGAATCTAAAGAAATGAAAAGAAAGCATTCAAGTGATGAGTTTTCTGATGAACCAAGCCAGAAGCCAACCTTTCTTGTAAGGCGCAACAAAGCATTGTATGCCTCATTAGATGATGATAACTCTGGGTCAAGCAGCTCTGACTGTTTGTAAAATCAAACTAAAACAGTATAAACTGTTGTGTTTTGTTAAGATATTTAATATTTAGTATCCTATACAAATTTTTAATTTTATTTTTGCTAGTAAACCTGACAATGATAGCAGGCATATTGCGTTTTCTTAAAGAGTTTATGTATGGATTCAAATAATTTCCATCATTATTTTTGTGTGTGACAATGCCTCTTCAACCATAACTAAATTATGATTTGAGAGTTGTGACAGCAGATTGATACTCTGTTGATTAGTTTTTGTTTCTGTGGTCATAAGTTGATTTATGCACATACAAATGTTTTGGGGTAGTCCGGTGGATTCATTTCAGATAACCTTAATATCTAATTCTGCAACCAACATTGTTTTGGCAGCAAAGGGGATGCAGTGTCAGGGGATTTTTTACCAGAAACAAATATTTTTTCAAACAAAAATGAAATATTTTTGTTTAAGGGGTAAAATTTTTTAGAGCTTGATGATGAAAAATTTGCCCCCTATGTTAAAATAACATGGAAGATAATGCATAGGAATACAATGCACTTGATTCATGTTATCATTCTAGTCATAAAGTGGACAAAGAGCAATATAGATCAGTTAAGCAAACTATTTCACCTCTCAGTATTAGCTTTATAATTGAGTTCCAGGAGCTAAGCATGCCACTTACTGAAATAAAAAGATGCACCCCATGCTCAGTGGATTCAAAGTCTCAGATGTAGCCTTAGCTTACCATCCATGTGTTGAAATGTTATAATCAGTCTTAATTATAAAAAAGCAAGATTTAGCTTTGTTGAAATGAAAAAAGTTTTGAATTTTTAACAGTTGTTGCATAAATATTCTTTGCCAAGCAGAAACACTTTAATATTTGGCAACAAAAGAAAAATAACTGTATATGATCTCCAATATTTATAAAAATTTTATGAAAAGGGAACCAGATTGCACAGCAAAGACAACAGCGATTAACTTTGCAAATTTGAATTATCTCTCACTGAGTCACTGATTGATAATAATCAGAGAAACATTCGTAAGATAAGGAAATAACAACTGCTGAGGGGTCACTTAATAAAATGAAATTTGTATCATCTTGTACTTTAAACTATAATCTGTAACCCACTGACGGAGAAATGATATCCCCATTAGCTTCAAACAAAACTGTAGCTAATTATACAAATCCCCTCTTCCTATCCTAACTAACTAACAATGCAACATTTCTCAAACTTCACAAAACTGTTACAACAATACTCAACTGACTTGCAAAGAAAGAGATCAAGCCTTTTCCATGAAAGAGTTGTTAAGAGTTGGTATTCATTAAGAGCTGGTTTGCTTTTAGTTTTAGCTTTGCATGCACTTTGTTTCAGTGCTGTTTCTAGTTATCTAATGCACATAAGACTGTGAGTTGGTGGAAGTGACTTGCAATAACAATAGGACTTGAGCAAATTACCGATTGAGGGGGGCTAAAAAAAATTTTGGGCGCTTCTAAACATGCTAATAAAAAGAGCAGGGCGATTTTTGTATGTTTGTTTTAGGTACATTTTGGAAATTCTTAGGGGGCTAAAGCCCTTGTAATCCCGCTGCTTTTGCGGTCCCTGGGTCGGAACCAAAAAGAATCGATTAAACAGCTAAGTTATCGGGTTTATAGGCCTCTAGGATACCAGCAGGGGGAAGAAGGACGTCGGAAAATAAAAAATTTCGGAGAAGCATGCCCCTAGACCCCCTCATCTGGTACGCATTCGAGGCATGCCCGTATGCCCCTTCACGGCCGCCCTCCACACCAAAGATTTGTACTGGTAGTTTTGGTTGAAGTATGATTCAAAAATGATCCCAAAGAACAAGTTAAGCAAAACAAAAGTACCCTCAAAAGTACCAAATGACAGCCAGTTCTAAGGATAAAGAATTACCCATATTACCACAGCGCGGGGTCTCTTCGTATTTTCTCAAACGTATCCTTCGTACATCTTTATTACGTTTCTCTGCTTGTGCTTAGATTGGTTTTGAAGAGTCGGTCCCTTAACTATGCAAGTTGGCCCAACTTATGCATAGAGGGGACAACACACCCCATCGTATTTACATTTGAGCAAACATGTCATAAGATAAGAGTTTCTATTACCTTGTCTTAAGCAGTCAGTAGAGCCTCATCACTCCAAGGAAATTCTTATACTTCGGCTGCAATCAACTTAACAGGGTTGCTCGCTCAAGATATTTCTGTCCTAGGCCACACGTCTTGTAAAAGGCGTTACTTGTAAAAGGAAAACTTCATTTGAATGAGTCTACGCTTAGTTTTTTTCAAAAATGGCATTCCTTCATTTTCGTGTATATTCAAATCCCAAGGCGCTTCGGAGTAAAGCAACTGATACAAACATGGGACTTTCAAATATTTCATTGGCAAAGATGATTCACAATGGACGAATACACAATTGCTAAAATTTCTGTACCACTAGCGCCGATTTACAATGCATGGCGGACACCGGGGAAACAACAAATGTCTGTAATTGGGAGGTGTTCGTTGTCATCTTAATTCTGCACGCTATTAAACATTTGCTAATATTGGAGACATATTTTGAGGTCGGGAAAATGCCCCCCCCCCCTCTACCGTAAATCATTTTTGGATTCTAAAGACCATCCCGACCCCCGCTCTTTATTCTAACCAAAGCATTTTGCTACAAACTCTAAAAGTCATTGTGATCACTTTCGACAGTGGTTACTACAACGACTTTCAAGTTTGTGAGAGACAAGAGAATGAGAGAGTCGTGAATTAGTTTTTGATACGAATATAAATATTGGTTAATATAAAATCGCAAGTTAATCAGTTTCATACAGGAAATTTAGTTAGATTTCTTTAGGTAAAGGCATCACTAAATTCTACAGGCTGTCCCCTTTGGCTAACTTGACAACAGTATTTTCGATTAAAGGGATGAAGAACTTTTCAACCTTAATCATTTGTTACAAAATACGGCAAAGCCTACGTAAGACACTGACTTTAGACAAAACGTCAGTTTTGAGAAGCTATCATTTATAAGAGTGTAGGTAGATTGGAACTTGGTGTCTTACATTGATGTGATGTCTTAAAGATAAATGCTGCTATTGTATAAGATGAAATGCTTTAGTAGACACCATTGTATGTAAAGATGGGGTGGAAACTGCTAAATCAATGTCAGAACATAAGAAGGGTGTAAGATAAGGCATTTAATAGTGGACAAAAATGTGGGAAAACATGGTTGACAAGACCCCGCAAAAGTGTTAAGATTGGTAGGAATTTTAAGATCATTTCAAATACAATCTCCCCAAAAAGTTGTTAAGTTGTAAAAAAATTCCTCCATGTTGTTTTGTTTTTCTCTTCTGGTGGGCGAGAAACGAGAAGGCGCGCAAAATCTGATAGAAAAAAGCTCGAAGCACCATGTTCAAAGCACCTCCAATTGGAAAATTTGTTAGCCTCGTTTCCTATCCGTGCCAATTTGGGATCGATCCAACCTTTTCGAGCGTTTACACGAGACGGGATCGATCCCAAACTGGATCGATCCCAAATTGGAACGCTTTCCAAAGCGAACCCAAATTAGCACGGATAGCGGATCAATCCAGAGCGTTCGCGTGTAAACGGAAGGCCGCCGATCCGTACCAGTTTGGGATCGATCCCGGCCTGGATCGTTCCCGTGTAAACGGGGTCTAAGTGAGTCATAATTGTAAAATGAAACAGCTCTAGTATCTCTTAGTTGCTGCAGTCCATTTGGGTGCGTAAAGAAGGTGGGGCTTGAAATTCGACAATCTAGTTTATACAAACTTGCGAGAAAGTCCTCTGCATATAAATGATTTACAATGATTCTCGATGTCGCCTTCTTTGGGGTCTGGTAAATAGACACGTCAGTTACGATAAATAGTACAAAATATACTAAGTTATCGGTTCATTTTACATATATATATACAAAATTACCTAGTTTCATGGAGCCCTGCAGCCAGCAATAAGTTGCCTTGCGAGAAATGCAATTCAAGGACACTTGTCGCTTTTGTTGAATACGCACTTATCAAGTGATACAGGCTGTCACTGGTGGCCATCCCTGATGTTCCATGTTTTATAATCGCCTCTGCATTCCAAACGCGAATACTATTGTCAAGCCCGCCAGACACTAGCATTGATCCGTCCTTGCTAAATGCCACGCTGTAAAGGGTATCAGTATGTCCACGTAGGTCCTTTAATACTTTGCCATTACGAATGTCCCAGACTAGAACTCTGTTGTCATCACCAGCTGATACCAGATGCGTCCCATCCGGACTGAATGCAATGCTGTATATTGGGGCCTAAAAGAAATCAATGCCACTCGATTCGATACCATAAACGAATCTTGCTACAGACACAATCTACCATGAGTGTTTTTATATTTCTACACATGTTAAAGGATTTTTTGAAAAATGACAACATCTGAATGGAAGTAAGACCGGACGACAGGTGCCATAGATAAAAAAATGGGGGAAAACGCAACAGAGTAATGCATATACAAAGAAATATGAGCCTAAACAATAATGTGAGCAATGAGGATCCATGCCTTATAATACGTAAATAAAACTTTATTTCATGTTAAAATAAAGCTATTTCAAGATAATGTACATGCCAGGGTACATTACTAGTAAGAGAAGCATGCCCTTGGATTAATCTATAGAGAAGACAGAACGAATATCACGGACCATATTTCTAACCAGGATATCCTACAATCGTTGCACTACAAACCTTGGTACACTACACTAAATTTTTGAATATTTCATACTGCATCCTCCTTTCCCCTCCCAACAGTGTTGTTTTGTGTAAATTTAAGAGGTTTAGTGTGTTTCCATTTATTCATTTCAGACAACTATGATATCTAACATTACAACCAAATTTGTTTTGTTGGATGGGAATGCAATGTCAGGCTTTTTTACCAGAAAACAATAATATGCTTTAAAACAACACTCAAGCAACAGGGCGCTCCGAGGAGTTCTGTCAGTGACTGTAGTTGAAAGGGTAACATTTTAAAGGAATTGGCAAAAGATATACTTTCTAGGTTATTAGGATAAGAGCGTAGGAAGAAAATGCATATCGAATCTTACGTCATGCCCAACAAAAACTCGGACAAACTGTGCACTTTGAAGGTCCCACAACCGGCATGTTCTATCTGCCGATCCACTCGCAACATAATTACCATTTGGATGAAACTGAACGCACTGAAAAAGAGATCAGTGGAAAGAATAAGAAACACTTGTTTGGCGAGTTTATTACCAACATAAGTGATTTACAATATTTTCTTAGGAAAAATTCTTATATTTGTGGGGATAAATGCTCTTACGTTAGAGAAATGAAGTCCAGGTTCAATAAAAAAAATCACCATACACCGAACGATGCAAACTTTGAGCAATGCCTCTAAAAACATATTTGCCTTTACAGAAATGATATGCATTTATCATTTCACCTCTTTCTTAGATTTATCTCATGGTTATAAAACATATAATACATTTTTTCATTCTAACGTTTCAGAAGCTACGACAAGTACGTTAGAACATACTATAACCCCACTTTCAAAACTACCTATGAATAGTTATAAAAGGTAAGCGTTTTTGTCTATAATCGCAGGCCCATGCCAGTGTTTGTGCTGATTGTTATTATTGGCATTATATAACTATGATAGCTAAGCAAGCAGTAATTGTAAGCCTAGAATTTATGCAACAGAAACCAAAATTACAGCCGCTTCGCTTTTTCATGAATTAATAGGCCTAATTTTCAAAAGATGTGCGGGTCTGGCAATAATTCAATTTACCAGACGTATTCCAAACGCAAGCCAAAAGAAAGGGCGTTCTTTTCAAAATGATTTCATACGTAATCAAAATCATCAAAGATGACTTCATCGGGGGTGAAAGTAAATCTTGGTGCTATAATCGAACTAGTCGTATCTTTTCAAATCAAACATACGCCTTTACATTTGCTGCAGTTTTAACACTCATATTATGAACACCATCGTAAATACTATACATGCTTACATCAACACTGTTGAGATGTCCTGCAAATAGCCTCAGTGGAAAAGCATATTCAGTTGCCCACAGGCGAATGGTATGATCTTTCGATGAAGAAACAAAGTATGAGCCCTTGCAGCCAGAACTGATGTCCCAGACAGGGCTGTCATGGCCTTTGTATTCAACCATGGATGTTTGTGACTGTACACTCCAAAGACGAACTATTCAAACAAAATGCATAGTTTTATCATATAAAGGATTAAACTGTGTGAAAGGAAGAAAATTCGAGAATCCCAGCAGTATTTGGTCTTTGAAGATAAACAAAGACTGGAGGCATGAAAATAAACTATAGTGCAGGAGACACATGTAAGGAATTCAAAAAGCTTTAATAGTAGAATTAAGAGGGGTTGCGGTGGGGCTGAGAATTTCAAGAGCCAGATATTGTGGCAGAGTTAGTAAAGAAGAACAGGCTTCTCAAACAGGTGATTTGAAGAATTCACTGCATTTTCCCCATTACTCACTTTGTTAGTATAAGCCACAAAATATAACTAAACTCTTAAAATATGATTCTTACCCAGTACTGATATTAATAAATATTTCGCAATAATTTCACTCATAACCCAATGAATAGCTTTAATAATTGTCCTTTTTCTGAATTTTTCAAAGAACATTCTGCTCATCTGATATTTGGACACAGCCAAGACAGAAATACAAGATGATGTCAAAGTAAAAAGGGATAGGGTACTGTTGTATTTTACTATATAAACAAATTATGAAAAAACAATTTGTAACAGTAACTTGCTAGTAACACATACATGCCCCAAGAACACTCAGCACAGGTTGTTAAACGTCTAGAAAAACAGCTGAACATTGGCATTGCTGAATAATGCTTGGCAGCCAAGGAACAAACTCAGTGAGCAAAATATGACCCAATTTGAAAGTGTTAAACACCTTTGAACTAGTGAATGCATTATCAGTGGGCTTGTGGCATTTTGCTAAAAATGGTATTTAAATCTTGATGTGTTGGGTCCAGTGGCTGTGACACTTGGGGGGGGGGGGACTGCCCCCCCAATTCTTTGGAGGACAATGGTCTTTTGTTCTAAAACAATGGGAAATGTGAAGTCATCTTATTAAAACAATAGGCTTGCCCCCCTAATATTTGATCAAGTGTCGCCCCTGGTTGGGTCTTAAGAGCTCCCTTAGCCTTACAGTATATTAAGGGCTGAATTGAGACATGATCCTCTTTTGCAAGTACTTATGATTCGTGTATCTCAGCTAACATACCTGAGCAGTCCTCTGAAGCAGAAAGCAAAGCATTGCCTTCAGGCAGAAACTGGAGTGAATAGACAGATCCTTGATGTCCTCTTAAAACAATGCTTTCATTAGATGATGTCTCAGTTGAAGTTGTTGCTATATAGAAAGCAGACAAAATCATCACACAAAGTTTATGAAATTGATTAAACGAGGCATTTTCTTTTCTGTCATGCCAAGAACATCAAGTATAAATACAAGTAGATTACAGACTGGGTACATTTCATGAAGCTAATGAGATGAAATGCATTTTGAAAATTTCATAGAACAGACAATGAAGAGGGGGGGGGGGGGGACTTTTAGAAAAAAATTATGCAGGATGGTCCTCTTTGAAAAGACAACTAGGGATGTTGCAAGCCTAAAGTAGAATAAAACGTCACAAAACTTAGATCATACTTCATCGACCTAAGAAAATTGAATATGATAGTTAAAGAAGTTTCAATTAACATAATTTTCACACATAGCTTCTTATATCATAAGTTATAACTGCTATTTTTCCAAGATTAGCCTTATTTCATCCTTGGGCAAAAGTCAAATTAAGCATCTTATTGAAATAATTGCATGATTTTGAAACTTGAATAATTATTTGATCAGAAACAACATATTTTTGGGAAGAAAAGAAAGGAAAAAACACTAGTAAGAGTTAAAGGCTATTTGGGAAATATGTGCTACATGTACAAATTGTTCTTATGGTTTTCAAGCAACTGTTGCACTATCAAGAGACTGTCTAAATGTACCCTTTGAGCATCATATTCTTGAAATGGAGATGTTAATGGCTTGACTCCAAGATAACAATAGTTGATGAAATTCAGAGAGATCCTAGGCAAATACCTGTTTTAATGCTCGACGTTTTAGGATTTGGCTGTCCAAATTTTTTCACATTCAAACTCCATAACCGTACAGAAGAATCTTCAAATCCAGCACAAATCACATTACCATTTGGAGAAAACTTTACAGATGATAAACTAAAAAAAATACATATATTAAAATGTGAAAAATATAAATCAAAATACTCAATCTATACTAGGTTTTCTAATAATGTCGATTACTGATAATATATTATATACTGCACATCTGATTCACAAATTGCCTTCGTTTCTACTTTTGTACATAAAAAATTCCTGAGAATAGGCAAGTGCTAACAACACACACTTCAAAATGATAAGCAGGATATATTTTGTCCTCTGATTTCTTTTCTCAGGATCACAGGATATTAACAAATAAAGGCAAACTCTCTCCTTTATTGGTTCAAGTAAAGGGAGTTCATCCTTAAAATATTTTCCATGTTATGTTAATAGTGAAAACTGAAAAACTTAATAAAATATTAAAAAGATAAAAATATGAACTCCAGACAAAAATATTTTGCTACAGTTTTCTCTACACTAACATGCTTCAGATAAAAGTAGTGCTACTGCTCAGACAGCTTCTTAAAAAGTTAGGAAAGATCAGAGTTGGAAATTTCAAACTTTGAGGAAGTTTTATAAACAAAAGTTTGTATGTCATACCATATATCTGGCTAAGTGAAAATACCTTAGTGAAAATTTAACATAAGTTTTTTACTTTCTTTGGATAGCAAGGTATAATTATGAGGTAAAGCACTGCTGGAGAAAAAAGGTAGCACTTCTGAAATTACTTAAAATTACATTGTTTTTTACACATCTTATGCTCCAAACAATTGAAAGAAAATTCCTTCTTCGTGGTTGGCACCTTATGAACTGGGAAGGGGGCCTCAAAAGTCCAAAGCTGGGTCTTTTTGTAGAATCTTACACCTGGATCTTTTTGTAGAAAAAAAATTTTTTTTGATGAATTCTGAATTTGGTCAGACTTTCATTTGTTCCTTTAGCTCGTTGAATTGTCATTTTGCATCAACAATGTTTTACATAAGCATAAAAATGATACAACATACCCTTGATAGGAATTCACAAATGAGTACAATGTAATTGATGGCTTTGTCTTGCTAGCCTTTTCCACTTTCTGAATATAACCATTCAATTTGTTCACCTCTTCATCATCCCCAGGAATTTCATCTACATCATTCTTTTGAATATCAACCTCAGTCCATTCTTTATTATCCACCTGTCTTGAGTCATCCAATATCTTTATATCTATATTTTTATTTATTGTCTGAAGTAAAAGTGAATGGTTATTATTTCGCAAATGCTGAATCAAGTAATTAAATATCTTACTAGATAAAACAATACGCCACTTTTTCTGTTTTAAATGTGCAACTTTTGATTTGTCATTCACAAAATCCTTGCTTTTAGTCAGCAGCAAAAGCTCATTGACTTCCTTTTCGTATTTCTCTTCGTGTTCACTATAATATTTGTTGAAAAATGTTTGTGCGGATACAAAATGATCCATTTCTATTTGTTCCACCACGAAAATTGAAAACACCGGAAACAACAGTTGCATCAAATCGGACCTATAAGTTCCATTACATGCAGTCAGAAAGGATTTCAAACCAAGATACTGCTCTTCGTGCGGAGTTGGATCAGCCGTTATGGCTGTGTAAGATATGAGGTTCTCTTCAATTGTTCTCGAAGGTACAATTTTCTTATCTTGGCGGGAATTACACCCAGTGATAAGTCCTGTATGGTCCGCTTGTTCCTCTCCAGAAACATTGTAATCTATAGATCTGCTTTTTAAATGCATTTCTAAAATATCCTGTATGCCTCTATCCTTCGCTTTATGTAACCCATTATATGATAAACGGTCATCTACCATGTTTTATACAACTAATTTCAACTCGCTTTAGACATTCCATTTGCCTGGAAAGCTTAGGCCCACTAAACCCAGCCTCGCATTCACGAAGGGTTGGAAAAAAATCATAGAGATGGAGAATTCTTATATTCCCATCTCTATGAACAAACTAGAGAAAACCTACAACAAAAATTACTTGGGAATAATCGTAAATTGTTAATCTTAAAACTGCTTTAGTTTTACGAGGAGCTAATTAGAAGAACTCTTAATGAGCTGTCCAGACAACTGCAGTGTTTCGAGTTGTACTTTCAGTGTTGTACGTACATTTGGGTTATTAACTAAGAATGAAAACTTATAGATAAAACATAATAAATGTAGGGACTGAAACGAGTGGAAGTTAAAATTCCAGTTGTTATGCTTACCATTTCTTCATACAAATATTGCAAACCATAAAAAACAATTAGACAAGTTTTGATTGGTATTTTTTATTGAGATATTATAGGTTGCCATTCAACTGTTTTCTGGATAGACGATTAGTGACCTTTCCGAGCTCCATGTCATGAATTCAATCCTAGATGATTTGTACATAGCTTAAAAATTAATGGCATAAGAAAGGATATATCTCACAAATTAAGAAACTTCTGGCTCTATAAACGGCTCAGACATGCTGCAGGGAACAAAATGATCGAGTGAGTAGTTAAAATACTACCAATAGTGTCGTTCATTTGAGAAGAAGACCCTTTAAAATTTACCAACGGTAGCTTAGCGTGGCAATCGGCCCAAATTGAATGATGTAAGAAAAGATATGCGTCTACCAATAGAGAATAGAGATTTGGAAAATGTGAGGGGATTTGGCACCACGAAAATTATAAACAGCCACGCCCTTTAAACTCCCCAAAAAGAGGACAATGCCCTTTTGATTATGTCAGAATCAATCAGAATCAAATACATCTTGTTGCCTGCAATCAAAATCTTTAAATGATGCAAAACGTAACATATCATCCTACTCTATCAATTTCCCTCCTTTTTTAACAAATTTGAAGAGAATGCTCTTGAGAGGGGTCTGGCTTTTATCTAGGCAACTTGTAGAGCGAATGGTCAGGCAAGTCTTGAGGCAAGTATCGGATTCCAATCTTTTCTGATGAAATATCGAATTTCTTCCAAGATGACTTCCCTTTGGAATAAGCGAAGCGAGAAATCACGGAACACCAATTGAATTAACTAGCAATTAATTATATTGGCAACGATGTAATACAACAGTCTAAAAAGGATTCTACAACATTGTAGGACGGCGAATATTCCTTAATCAGTGGGTGCGTGTTGCATAGCGACGAATACAATCTTCAGAAAGTTGGTGTCTGAGAAACATGTGAATCTTGGATATAAGTTAGTACAAGCCAGGCACCGCGGAGCAGGGGGGATGGGCTGGGGGGTTTAGCCAAATACTGAGTAATGAACTACCAGTAAAGCCTCTTTTTATACGGTTTTAGCCACCCCCACATGTCTTGATGCTCCGCAGTGGCTGGAAACCCAATGATATTGCCTACTTCAAATTAGTTTTCAAAAAGGGGTACCCCCAAAGGGCGTGGTCACAAAAATGTTCAATGGAAAGCTTACCCTTTCCAGCTACCATCCCTGACAAAAATGGCTGAGATTTTAAAAAAGAATTACACTTTATCGAAAAAGGTAACTCCTAGTCCCTCCATTTGAATGTTGAAGTTGTTTGAATTGTTCTTAGGTGCTGTCCCTGCAACTCCAACATTCACAAGGGGGATGAGGGGAAGGCCGCTTCTGTTACAACTGTCTTCCTGCATTTTCAAAAAATTAAAGCTTCATTCAATTATATTATCCAAGATTGAAGCCTCATTCTGCTGTACAAATAAGAATGCAAAATGAGAGATATGTGAACTTTGAGACGAGTTTTCGCAAAGAAAATGATAACACCCTCTGTACTTCTATTGCTGATTATCCTGTAGGTTTACTCACGTTTCTAATACTTTCTAACTATTAAGAAGATCAATAAATACTGAACTTCATTAAACAACCTCTTACAGATTAACGCAAAAATTTCTCCTGTTAAAGGCCATAAGATTTCATTTCAAGCTACAAACAACATCTGGTTCTTGAGTCCAAATTACACTTGCAAACATACGTGCAAATCTCCCTACCAATAATGGCCAGAAAGCCTTAACAAACAATATTTCTGTTCAACAACAAGGAAGATTGCATTTAGCGAATCTTGTTGCCCGAAGGAAGACTGGAAATTTCTTGACTCTTATGATAAGCTTACAACCATCACTTGGAACCAGGGGCGGACACTTGGTCAAATATTGGGAGGGGGGCAAACCTATTGTTTTGATGCCTAAGAGACAAACTGGGAATTTTGGGCCTAAGAGACAAACTGCCCCAAGAAATTTCAACATTTTGATTGCATGACTGCATTAAACCCCCGAGAAGAAAGAAATTTTACTAACAAACCCTAACAATTTAAGCCCACCAAGACACCAACCAGACAAATGGCATAATTAGTGACAAACATCCTTTAACAGAGGCACTTATTGAAAAGAATGGAGCATTTTTCTGGTAGGTTGAGACGAGACAGTAAAAGTATCCAGTTCTAATTATCCAGTATTCAAAGCCCGCCTAAAGAAACTTAATTTTCTCTAGTTCTCATGTTTGACCCTTTAATTTCAAATCAGTTTGTAGCAAGGCAAACGACAGGCCTTAGTTTTGCCAGAGTCAGGTAGTCTTAAAAATTATCAAATCAATGACAAAAAGCAACGGTATGTAGACTTGGTTTGTTTTTGCTGAAGGTATGATTGGATGGAAATCCACCTGCGACAAATGATTGAATATAGACTGGATTCTAATGAGGAACTCATTGCGTTACTTCCTTTCAATTAACAAGGTAATAACGCTTGCCTAATATTTTAATAAGGAAAGGGTTAATTCAATGAAGCCTAAACCATCCTTTCAAAGAAATATCAGTTAATTATCAGACACTGTTTGTTTGGTCCAATAAGAAGGAAGACTGCTTAATTAATGTACATTGCAATGCTCTGGTATGGCAGAGGTCTTTAGACTTCATTCATAAATTCAACAGTGCACGTGGACGAAAAATTTGAACGAGGCAAAGGAGACAGGCGCTCGATAGGAAACTTGGAGAGAAACAGTGAACCATAACTTATCCAACATCGAACAAAAACACATTTAGAAGTCGTGAAGCCGAAATCTTTGGCTCTTGACATACTGTGTCTTCGAATAGGGCCCGAGAGGTGGATTAGCGTGTAAAGACATAGGGCATAGCGGACTCTCTCAGAATGATTGTAAGTATGTTTCCGATACCTTGCTTGTCGCTTTGCTGTCATCAATATGATTCACTGTATACAACATGTACCGGCTCTGGAAATATGACGACCGCTAATTCTGCAAAGATTTTGATAAATTGAAGTTAAATGACTAGCTGTTATGGAAACTTAAAACGTACGACTCTTTGGGTTTATTTATTAGAGAAGGCCCCTAAAAACAGCAACTAACGTTTGTCTCTAATGGCTGCAGCCCCCGATTGGAATAATGAATCGAGTCTTCTTTGATCCAGAAACATGTTACATTTTTTCAAAAACTTAAGCACATCTATTTTGAAAACAAATGAGGAAACCTGATTATTTTATAACTAAACATTGTACTGATTCAAGTTTGATGCGTTAAATTTATTTTTATTCTACTCCTCCATAATTCATTCATTCATTCATTCATTCATTCATTCATTCATTCATTCATTCATTCATTCATTCATTCATTCATTCATTCATTCATTCATTCATTCATTCATTCATTCATGTTTTTCAAACCCAATATTCACCGTTAGAAAGTAACTACTAATTGATAATCATATAAGCGGCATTCATTTCCATTAGCTCGACCATATTATATCATTATATAGACATTGATAGGTCAACTCCTTTCATCATTTATTGTGATCAAAAACACCAAAAATTACTAAAGCAAATGGATCAACTCAAGGTGTTTTATCGATTGAAGGAATGCTGCTATAGGCCACGCGCTAGACTTTTAAGAGCCTTGTGATCAAATGAACAAGATGTGACGTCCAATAAAAAATACATCGAATAAATAAGATAATGGAAAGAAACACAAAATAAAAGATAATGCTGTAAAACGAAAATTCACAAATAAAATTAGAACAACTAACATTTCAGATCAATTGTTGCACTAAAACAACTTGTGAACTTGTGAACCGTTCATTTCTTATTTATTTACTTTTGTTAGTTCATACTTGGAATTGTTTTGTTTCATACAAACTTAATCATAGCTTTTTTTCTATCTAAAGCATGATTGACTAATTACATTCAATTGAGGAAACGATCTCTTTGTAGTACGTCACAAGTACATGTATCCAATAATCCATCGCCTTTAAAAATTATCTTTATCTAAACACGCAAAACGCTTCCTTGACTCCTACAATCATTGAGTAACTAGTATGGTATTTATAATTTGCTTGTTACAATTACGTCATAGCTTTAAACAATGTTATCTCAGTTCTTCAGATTTCAGTGCACGTCCAGGAGCCTCTTTGTGACGAAACTGCATGGTAGCAAATATAATCAAAAACTTACATTTAATATTTTTCTTCAGCTTTCTTTAGTGCTTTTGTAAATTTTTTGTCATTTCAAACTTACTACAAAACTAACCAGAAAAACCTACGAGGAAGAACTTTAGAGAGGCACGCAGACAAGTCAAACATGCATTATAATGTCTATTAACTTACACCGGTTGTGGATTTGAATTATATGCCGACAGAATGAAACATAGGCAAATCAAATCTTTCGATAAAAGCTTTTCCATAGAAAAAACACCTTTTCGTGGAAAAATCCGCATTTTTTCGGAAAACATCCCCTTTATCTCAGAAAAGCCTACCTTACAGGAAAGCTGGCAGATATGTCTCTGAAAAATAGGTTTCTAGTAGGTAGTAGGAGAACGTAGGAGGGAGGGGGGGGGGGTTATTTATCAGATTAGCAAAGAAATTTTGCCGAAAATTCTTGTAAAACGTTAGAACTGCAGTTACTGTTTCTTGTCGGAAAGTTATTCCTTTGGCCCCCCATTTTCCCGCTAAAATTCGATGGCTTCGACGGCCTGATTAGGTAAAGACCTTGTACTACTACTTTGACTACTGTCATTTTGTTTATGAGACATTCTTTATGAATAATACAGTAAAACCACAACAGTTATTGCTGAGATCAAATATGAAGAAGACAATCACAACAGACCGTATCATTAGGATCTGCAATCATTTTAATAAACACTACTGAATCCAGGGGGGGGGGGTGGCCAAATGGGAAAGGGTTGGAAATGCCCACCCATCTTCAGATATGTCGGCAATCTCAAGAACAATGTTAAGATTATGAATGTAATTATTTTTTGCTCCAATGAGTTTAACTTCGAAGATATATGAATAGCGACAAACAAATTCATCTATAGGATGTTCTCCACTCGTGCCTAAAAAATCAGCTTTTAGTGTCAGACTAGGCCATCACCCATGTATGTGTACTTAAGGAATGGAAAGCACTCTAAAAGACTGAAAATCTGAAATGTGGCGCTTATTGGCCCAAATATTTGAAAGTTTTTCATCAAATCTTATGGAAAATTGATGCTAATGGAGATTAAAAGGGTTCTATAAACGAGGAAAACACTGTTTTACAACCATCAAAGCAAATAACTCGACTAATGCGATTTTAAAGCGTTTAAAATATTGATCATTTAGTAACCATCTATAAGATAATTACCTGATTTCGAGATTTTCAGGAAAAATCACGAACCAAAGATTATCAATTTCAACAGACATTCGCGGGCTGTCGAATACAAACGAGGATCGATATGATATTTGCAGGAAATATGGCGACAAAATATCGCGTCAAAACACTCTAATGATTGTGTCCAAAAAGACTGGCCTTTTAATGAGACTTTAAACACGAAATCGTGGTTTCTCATAATGCGAAACTCTGGTTACACTATACTGTTTACCATAATATGAAAGCAAAACGTTTTCTAGTAAGGTGCTATACAAAAACTTCTTGTAAAGGCAAAGCAGTGCAAACAATCTTATGTATCCTTCTTTTGTGAAGAAAACCAATGATATTCTCACGAAGTGAACGTTTGGCTCTTTCAACTAATTTTGTCATTTTCAAGAAACGTTGTCTTTAGTTTGTTGCTGGGGTGTTTGAAAATTGACGGGATTTTTTTCTCTTATTTTATACACTAACAAGTCATATCCACTGCCTTTTACCATAGGGAAACTGTCCAGGGGTGTAAAGCTAGAGGAGATGACAAAACAGGGTAGCTGAGCCTCTCTATGTCAATGCCGAAAATTAGCTCTTTCTTTTTTTGCTATTGTTTTCTGATAATGTTTTTGCGAGAGGCCCCTGGTTATTTTCATAGCTCTTCTCTCTTGCTCTTGACAATATTCCCCATATCTTTCAACTTCTATACTGATGTTTGCAAGTTTTTTCTAAATAAGAATATTAGTCAATCCATTACTGATCAAACTGTCACTGATCTTTTAGTTTTCTAATCAAGGTTTCTTATTCCTAGATCTTCTGTAGTCTCGTGCTTCTATCAGAATTATTAATCATTGGTCCCTGCCTCAGTGTGGAACAAAGTGATCAAAGTGCCAACCACCTTGATATCCACGATGATCCTACAGAACTTGTCAAACTGCTTTTAGAGCGGAGCATACTGGCCAGTCACAAGAGGCCAAGGAAAGCCGTTTCGTACAGTGTTGTTAAGTTCAAGAAAGAAAATAAAAAGCCAAAGCGCAAGGATGTGTATCCATCGACATGGGGCAACTTCATACTTTATTGCCGGACTGGTTGGTTGCTTCAAATTTTGCCCAATGGAATCGTAAACGGGACCAACAACATCAATGAAGTAAATGGTAGGCATTTCTGATGATTCGATAGTTGAATAAAGCCTATAATTAAAATGATTACTTTATGTAATGATTAGCCTAGAACTGTAATGATTCGATAGTTGAATTTAGCCTGAATGAGAGGAGAACACCCTTTGGATGTAATTCACGATAGGACGCGTAGATAGTGAAGTAAACCTCCGAGGGCCACTATCTTACGCCGGGAAAAGTAAATAGAGCTGCATTTTTAATATGGTTTCCATCTTCTTGCACAAAAACGACAGCGACATAATAATTTTAACGTTAGTTTATAGAATTAACTAAAACATTTTGATGAGAAACGTTGATTTTCAAAATGGGAAAAGCATCCTCAACAAAGCTGTGTTCAAAATGTCTTCCTTGCAAATGTTTTCCGACATCTGCGTTCGGTTTAAAGCTAGCTCGGGATATACATACGCATAATACTACATTGGTTAAGGAAGACTTGGGCCTAAGCTCTTTGCCCCAGCCATCCTGCCCCTGCTGCTCCGTCAATATGAAAGATAATAATGATAGCCAAGGAACAAAAATATGAAGACAAAACAATAACAAAAAGGAAAATGTTGCGTATCACGAGTAAAAAAGTAATTGTTAACTTTATATCATTATTCATAACGACAAACATATAAAGTTCGCCAGGGTTACGCTTTAAAAAAGTGCTGTTATCAATTAGCTGTCTTGCAATTGCTTCAGGATACACAGACACGCGTGTGTTTAGATAATGGCGGAATAGGCTCTGGGATGGGCACGTGTTTCCACATTTTACCAATTAACTCACAGCATTACGGGTTTGAAGAGTCTTTAAGCGTTCTATGTAACGAAAAGTAACAACGTCTTTGTTTATCTATGACTGAGAACAACCCTAAATCTAACGTAGCTAGCAATACGCCTGTAGCATAGCAGCCTTAGATTAATTTCCTTGCTGTCTGGGACAAACTGTTGAACGCCTCACTATATTCAATCCACACGGATGATTCCAGGCATTGTTTGAGTAAAATATGCTTCCAACGAAATTCACCTATTTTGAGGGATAGCCATAAAACGCAATTAGGAGGGATAGCCATAAATTGCAATTACCCAGAAACAAACTTGCTTGAAACACCTTCGCCATCCATTTAATCAGAAACTTTTTTGGAGACAAACAGAGCGTCCATACTGAGGCATTAAAACATCACTCATTGTTGAAAAAAAACAGGCAGGGCAGCTTTTCATAAAATGAATTCATGCTGATTATTTTGAAAGAAAGTACAAATATTCAAACATATAACAACTGCATTTAGAATGTGAATAATTAGAGTTGGCAATAATATTATCAATTAGATATTATCAATTGTTGACAACGAGATTTGATATTAATCGTTAAACTAAGTCGAATTATTCATTTTGAATCGTAATGCGTACATTTACATCGTGAGACATTTAATAAATTTGGTTTTTGTTATGATAATTTATGTCAACATATTTACTCTCAGCTGTGATGCAAGTCCAAGTTATTGGACCAACGAAAATAAGAATCAAAGGAATAAAGTCAGGAAGATACATAGCAATTAACTCAAGAGGACGCCTGATAAGTAAGGTAGGGACACATCATTTTCCATGGCTATTATGAGTTTCCGTTTCTCGCTTTTTATTAATACAAATGCATTTTTAATCAATCCCCATTTGATGTCTTCAATTCAATCTAAACATTGATATTCACTATAAGAATATGTCTCCACAACGTGCACTTGAAAAAATAGGCCTAAAGGCTGATTTCCACGAGGCGAATTTCGCACTGAAATCGCTGCGAAATCGCTTCGAAATTGTCTTTGATTTCCACGATACTGCGAATTCGCTGCGAAATTATATAATAATTTTCCCCAAAAATCAACACTTTTAAGGTGCCCATTTTCAGAACTGCACGCATGGCGAATGTTCCAAGATTGTTTTCTTACAAATCAAGCAAATTTACTATGCATTGAATGGTTATTAGGTGCTGCTGCGAAATTCGCCTCGTGGAAATCAGCCTTAAGACGTGATTCCCATGCAAATGTGGTCCTCTACATACTCGGATTTTAACTGTAGGTCGTTTTTTTCATTACAGCTAGAGACAATGTTGATAGTCTAAGATAATGAGAAAGAATATCAATGGCAAGGGTGTAGTAGAGAGGTGTGGCTCTAATATATGAAATAAAAAATTTCAAATTGAATTCTACAGATATTTCGTTATTGCTGCCTGATAATCGCATTAAGCTTGAAATTCAGAGTAGCAGCTTAGAACCGTTCTGTTTTATACATCAAAAGCATGTACCACTCTGCCTTTGCGGCATCGAGGACTTTAAGACAGACCGATAAACAGTAATTTTCATTAGTTAACAGTCAGTATGATCCTTTTAGCGGTATCCAACCAGAGAGACTGTGTTCCAAGAAGAAGTTCTTGAAAATCACTACCACACATTCAATTCTTGGCAACACTCTCAAGACGGGACAAAACCCTGGTACATTGGAATAAGAAAAAATGGATATCCGAAAAAGGCATCAAAGACAAAAGTTGGAAATACTTGTATTCAGTTCTTAAAGATTCCTCTTTCTGCAAAGAAATAAATAGCCATAATGCTGCTTCAATACCGTGTCAGAAAGCAAGTGGGAGTCGGAAAATCGTGATTCCAGTGCAGATGAAATGCTTCAGGAGAGTATCCCAAAAAGACAAGAATAAACCAATATTCACAATAAAGATTCTATTGCACAAAGATTAAAGAAACGGTGCGTAGATCTGTGCCATTTGTGAAAAGTAGCAGAATATATCCTAGGGAAGGAGACTTACAGCCTCTGGAAATGTCATTATGATGATGTTCATATTATTAACGCAAACAGCTGGATGAACAAAATAAAGATTGTATATAGAATGTTCAGAATGCTCGTTTGCAAAGAAAGAAGCTACGTTATGAATCTTATTTTATTCGCTGATGGTAAAGATACTGCCAGATCAGAAAGGCCTAAAGATACGAAAAAGTGTAAGAAAGCATAAGACATATTGCTATCATGTTACCCTAAATTTCATAATTGGGCCAATGACCCCAAAGGTTAGCGCTGTAAATGTCCAAAAGTCAGAACAAAGTCAGAGCAGCGTCTTTTTGTAATGAAGAAAATGCCTTTAGAAGCTGTCAGCTGGTCTGGCATTCTGTTACGAAGGTGTTTAAAAACGTAATATTTCATGGAAATATCAAGCCTTGTCATGACTTAATGTAAGAGAAAACAAACAGAGGATGTGCCAGTAACAAAAAATATCGCCATTGAATCAGAGCTTAAGAAAATAAAGGGATCTCCTTAATCAGATGTAATCATCTGTGAAATTTAGTATATTTGACCCCGTTGATATTTCACTGAATTTATGCCTCTAGTAGGGACAGGAAGGCCGAAGGATATCATTCAGAAATGTATCATATTTTATGATCATGAAAAGGCTCGAGAGAAATTACACCGTCCTTATTCAGAGTTTAACAACACCATTGCACTAGAGAAAATGAGAGGTTAATACGCACACCAATACAAATACATAGTTATGAGCAAATACGGAAAATGAAGGGATAATTCTCAATTTCAAGTGATTTATTCAAGGAAATATTCAAGAGGAGGTCCCTAAACGACTAATTCCTTTGAAATGTAATAATGTAATGAAAGATGCTACAATCTTCGAAAGCAAGGTTGAAATAAATAGACAAGACAAAATCATATATAATAGCCACAGAAACAACAAGAGGAAAAATTTCTTAAGATTATGTGGTATTTAAATGTAGCTGATTCTCTGCATAGAGTCACATCTTTGGCAAAATTTGCACGGCATTAAACTGAATTAAATTGACAAAAAAATTAGGGAAATATCATAATAACATATTATAACGTATCGTTTAGTAAAATGAAGTAGAGGGATTTGAAGAAATCGCTGAATCCATAAATTAACTAAAACTGCTTCATTTTATGTATGCTAGGCCCCGAAGCAGTCATGTTAACATTTGATATTATAACACATCAACTGATGCCATTAAACTCTTGGGGTGAAATCTCGTGTGGTTGATTGTTCACAATTCGCCTACGTTACCCTCAAGCAGATCCATTGAAGTTAAATTATACTGAGTCAATATCTTGACAAGATTTGGTAGCTTGAAAGTAATTTTGATTAGTTTTATTCTCATTGTTTTTACTTTTGTTACCTTTTGCATTAAGTATGATCTCATGTACAAAGTAGCCTTGTGAATTATGAGTAGTATCAATTAATTACTACAGCAGTTAATATTTAAATTCAGATGCTTAGTTTCTACGGAAATAAATTCAATGCATGTTTAAAAGCTGAAATTTAATGTTATAGTTTAACAAAGTGACACATTTTAATTTCAAATACAATGCAATTAAAACTGGCAGCGGATATTTTTGAGACAGGGATATTAATTGAGATTCGTAACTTCTTGAGAAGATAATGACTTAACCAAGGGTTTGATTTAGTATACAAATGAAAATAATTAATAGTTTCCAATTATTGTTGGCTGCTGGTTTCAGGCCAACAGTGAAGGTGTCCCGGGGTGTGATGTAGGCCAAAGTAACCTGCGACGGTGAGTAAAATCATTTTACGGTAGGTAAAATAGCGACAAAATTGCCTTCACCGTTGTCTTTGTTGGTAAATTTTACTTTTTATCACCCTCTCCCCTTGTCTAAAAAGGCCAAGGTGCGTCACTGGTTAATTGGTTGTCTCGTTTGTAATGGCAAGAGCTGCGTGAAGTAATAAGTTAGGAAATCTGTCTTTGGTACATTCAAGATAATTTGAATTTATTTTATTTGATAAATATTACCTTGAAAATGTAAAATATCATTATATCATAACTATATATATACTTCTTTTATTATCATCAATATTTTCTTCGATTACTTACCTTGAACGCGATTACAATGCTCAACAAATGCTTCTATAGCCAAACATAGCTGGCAGTATGATATTTGTATATTTTTGACCAGATATTATGAACTAAAAGACATATTATCGAATTTACGTTGCCAAGATCCAGCTGTTATAACTTTCATCAGAAATTCAAAAACTGAAGCTAATATGTAAGTTTATCAAAATATTCATACAGTAAAAATATATACAGATTAAAGTGCAAACTTTTTACAGTCATATTTTCATCAAATGTAACACAGTACGTTGTCAAACTTGTTTACCTTATTTACAATGTGATCTTTTCCATACGACGAAACTGGTCCAAGGTAGAGAGCTAGATTTGAACACAACTAGATGTACCCCTGTATCATCAGCTCTTGTAGATGACTGGCAATGTCAAGGTCGAATTCCGCAGCCTAAAAGGATTAGATACATAGAAAGGAACATAAGGATTAGAAATTAGAGGCTATGGCGATTTATCATAAACAAGTAAAGAAAAACATGAAAATGAGATAGTGGAATATTATTCTAGACGATTGAATTTATTGTTGTGTACCTTATTACTTTGTTACTTTTGTTATTTACCTTTTCTATTGTACCTACTTACTTGAACTACTAGATATGACACATGCAAGCAAGTGAAAAGGCATAACCAATAAACCCTTTTGAAGAACGGGGCAGGAAGTAGTCAGGGACTGAAAAACGAAGAAGTATTCAAGTATGTAACCACAATTCCCAAGAAAACTAAAGATTTAAACTTGGCAATAATTCATTTCTTTTTAGTTAACTTCGCCACTCGCAAAAAATTGACACTCGAGTAAGAATATAATTAGAAATACGTATTAGACCTGAAGGAATTGAATGGATGGATTTTGAATTTCATTAATATAACATTTTCTTGCATTTACGTTCACCAAAAACGTAAGTTGTTCCCTCGCTAAGGTAATCAAATCAGCTGCAGAATGACTCAAAATCATGACAGCGCATGCTCGCTGGCTCCGTTCAGGTGGGTGACTCAATTGCTGAAGGGCTACAAAACGTTCGTCTTCCCGCTAAATGCACCATCTAGCTAAAAGCTTTTCACGAGCATAGCAAGCATGAGCTATACAACGCTACATACATTCAGAATTCTTAATATTATGAATGGCATTCTTGCGCATTTATGTGATTGGGGACACGATGGTTATGACTTTGCAACGACCCTGGTTTGTATTGGCCTGGGGGTTTACAACTTTTGAACACATTAACTAAGCTTAATTCGTTTACGTTTATTCTCATATCTGTACTTGTTTTCCGGATGGGTTATCAAAACTTCAATTTCCGGTTTTGTTACCCTTATCGTAATAGGTCTAATCGGTCTTATAAACAGCAACTTCCAGTATAATTGCGAATTTCCAGAACTACTTTAAAAGTCTGCGAAAAATATCTATCATTGGTTGAAATAGAATAAATACATATAATAAAAAGAAATAATAGTAACCTTAGCATAGTACTTCAATGCAGTTTGCTGATCACGGTAAATCCCGTAGCCCTTTGCGAGGCATCTGCCGTACACAAAACAGCTCATTGCAATGCCTTTTCTGATGTAATGCACCAAGCATCCAGTTACCTCCGCGACCTTCTCTGCATCAGTGATGGAAATGGCTCTATGAAAGAGCGCAAAGAAAATCAAGATAGTATCTTTTATAAGGAATTCAGGTCGGTGTAAGTACCAGAAAAATTGAGCAGTAAAGTTGCACAGGGTACTTTACAATGCAGGCAAATTTTTTCAGGGCTTTAAACGCAAATAAAAAGGTAGACATTGGCACCAGGTTTAATACTGGTAAAATGGACCCATGGCCATGTCCCAGTGCTCCAGTTCATCATACGATTTTTGCTGTTAGTTTTCTCTCAATAAAATGCCAGACCACTTTTTTTGGCGGGTGGTAGTCTAAACAACCATCAACAGATTTTTCCTCTGCTTCACCACTTATTCTGCAGTGACGATTGTTGTCAGCCAGTCCTTTGTTTAGTGCTGGACACATTCAAGTTGCTACTCCGAGTTTTCATTGCTGGCATTAGCATGAAAAATCGGCGAAGGGGCTTAAAACCACACATCAAAGCACTTAAATTGTACAAAGACAGCCACCCTTCCCTCGAAACCATTCCCTGTTCTGAATGTTCCCTTGAATTGCAGCTTTTGATCATCGTTGTAGCTGATAATCCCGCTAAAAGCATTGAAAAAGAAAGGGTCGGGGTCGGGGATCGCAAACAGCCAGTTGAAGGCGCACGAAAATATGCTAAATTTAAACTAGAATGGTGTAGCAAATGGGTTGAACAAAGAACAAAGGTCTGAGTGGACCAGTAAAAAATTCAAAAGTAGAGACCAACCTTTGGGCAAAATCAACAGCATTGTTGAATAGCTTCAGCTTGTAATAATAATACGACATGTTTCCAATCGCATATATGTTTCCTCTTTCAGCGGCACTTTTGAGGCACTTATATGACGCTTTGTTGTCCTTAATCACTCCAAGGCCATGTTGATACAGTAAACCTAACGCCGCTAAGAAAACAAATTAAAATTCATGAAATATCATAAGCATCACAGTCACAGTTGAGTGCTCTTTACAATTATTACTGTATAAAGGTGAGAATTACTGGAGGGGCACCAATGTTTGGAAACAATAGGAACAGAATGGATTGCTCATTGGGAACAAAGGGTTCTTCATATTTTCTCAATGACACGAGCCCTGCACCTTAAAATTTTTCTAGTAATGACCCTGTACGTATAACGATAAAAATATCACACTTCTTTGTGAGAAAATTTGTCATCTTGGCCAAGGGCCTGGCATTGTCGAAGAATTATGCATTTACTGCACAGTGAAGAGAATATTAATATAAAAATTTAGATTTCTAGCTTAAGCACATGGTTAAAATACTAATCACAGAATGGTCTACGAATGCTTCTTGGATGATCCATAGTATTGTAAGCAGATTGAGAAAATACAGTAAAGGGTAAAAGCAAGAATTATGATTGTTGAAATTGTGGTACCTTGTGATTCTAATGAGCCATTTCCTGTTGCCTCTTGGTGCCAAAAATGAGCCTGCAAATTTTTAATCAAAGCTGAATTTAGGTTAGCAATAATTGAACAATTTTGGGAGAAATTCAAGTTTGTAGATCTAAGATAATGCTAAAAGGAGACTTAAAATTCGGTTAATTTTTACATAATTTTAAAATTCAGGGGAGGGGGAATTCCTTGAAGATGCAGAGAAAATGCCAGAAAGTTAATAATTTATTTGGAGAGCTTCTTAAAATCGTTTGTTAAATTGATTTCCTAGCTACCTCATTTCAGATCCTTTATTTCTTTCCTCCACCACACAACAATTCAGTTGTGGCAAATCTAACTCACATTCATGATCCTCTTCAAATAAGCTAAATACCTTTTGTATATCATATGTATCTTCCCCAGGTCTGGAGTAAAACATTCCTAAAGTTGTCTGAGCTTTTACAGAGCCATCAGGATCACCATCTCTAGCAGCCTTGATCCACAACATTTCTGCCTCACTGTCAGATTGCTCAACTCCGAATCCTTCAAAAAATGCTCTTCCTAATTGATACTGTGCATAAGGAACAAGGAATTCCCATTGAGGGTCTTGGGTACCAATGACTGTCTTCATCATCTCAACAGCTCTTTTCTAAAAAATAAATGACTTTACTACTTACCGACTAAAATTTTTCTTACCTCATTGCTCACTAATATCCTATAATCAAATCATGAGGTACTTGGCCAAAATATTACCTCTCCCCTAAGATCAGACCCACAGATGTTGCCTGTGATGTTGCCACTAGATTTGGTAGCTATCTTTCATTTTGCATTATATCTTCAAAATTCTATAATGAGGGCATAGAAAATTGTTGCTAGGAGGGATGCAAGAAATATTTGAAAAGGGGAGGGGTGATAGAGCAACTTGAAGGCATTTCCTCCATAAAGATTTAGATGCAAACTGATAATTGGTCAGAAATTATTTTGCCGAATAACAGATAAGCAATTATGATGTTAGCAAAAAGAGGGCCTTAAAATGAACAATTAAATGATGAAGGGCCTTTTCAAGAATAAAAGTGGGCATAGCAGAAACATAAGACCAGGTAGCTTTTAAAAAGAGAGCCTTTTTAATTTTGCTTGACTGAAAATTGTCTCTGTTCTTGATGACCCTGATTCACAAGCATATATATATAAATATATAAGCATATACTAAGGGCACACATACTAGGGGATGTTCTAGTTGTGGTAAAGCTTGTTGTCAAGTATGTAATGTCATGAGTAACTGTGATCGTTTTGAGTCTAAGGTAACTGGTAAGGAATATAAGATAAATTACACCTTTAACTATGATTCGTCTAATGTGGTGTATTTGTTAGAGTGCAATGTTTGTGATGTGCAGTATGTTGGTAGCACTAAGGTGCCCTTTAGATTAAGGTTTAATAACTATAAGGCATGTAATCGTAAGTTTAGTCAGGGATCCTCAGTACCTCAGGCAGAATTTTTCAGGCACTTTTCTGGAGAAGGCCACCAGGGATTTCTGCAGGATACAAGGGTTAGTATAATTGATAGGCTTACTGGGGGAAATAGGATGTGAGAAAGCTTCTGGCAGTATAAGCTAGATAGTTTTTTCCTAAGGGCTTAAACACTAAGCATGTTGATACATAGGTTTAAGGCTATTTCTTTGCATTTTATTATTTATTTTTTTCTTTTTCTCCTTCCATTAGCACATGTTTTTTTCTTTATGTTCTCTCGTGACTATATTATTCTTCTTTAACAGGTGTTCTTTTCTGCTACACATATTATTTTAGCCCCCGTGAGACTTGCATTGCCGCCTACTTTAGCAGCACCCTCTCCTGTGCTTTCTTCTAACCCTCCCATTGAGTTACACTTTTAACAATAACTACTGTAATAGGCAATTTTCCTCTAGCCTCCTCATTGTATTCACTTTATTATACCAACTCTATTGTATGAATTCTATTGTATTGATTTTGTATATGTTAGCTCCGTTTGATTTGTAAAGTATTACTGATGAAGAATATTTATATAAACAAAACTAATACAGAAAACTGGAGGCTGAGAGGGTTTTCTTCCCCAATAATACAATGTACTTAAAATCACCACTGAATAATGTTGCCTTGGTTTTTTTTAATACTGAAAATATTGTAGCCTCTCCCAAATCTGTAGCTTTTTTGACCAGGCATACACTTAATATGTAATTCGGTTTCAGGTTGGGAACCCCAATAAAGCCAAAACTACCAAAATAGTATTTATTGTCCTCAGTCTATGTGCAGAGCATGAAAATAGCAGATGCAAAAATACAAAAATGGCAGCATGGAGGGCCCACCTAAAACTAGATGTACATTAAATCGATAGTGCCAGGGAATATGGGCATTTGGGAACCAGAGGTGCAGAGTTGTTGCTAAATCCAAGATCTTGTCAAAATCAGCCATACTCTGCTAACTATAGAAGATATATCCTAATATAGACAATATAGATGATATATAATATTCAAGTTCATGGTCTAGCCCATGTAATTTATGTCTAGGCTGTGAATATCAATCATATACTGTCTAGACAACTTTTTGCAGCGTTTCTTTTGTGAAAAATGTTTTCTCGTCTGGTGGATAGCGATTTAGAGCATATTAATCTGCAATAAACTCCAGAAAAGCTTTTTGAAAAGGGCAAAAATTGCTTTGACATTTTGTAACTTATTCTCTTAATAGGCAAGAATCAAAACATTGTTGGGGTAACGAAAGTAACACATATTCTTACGTAGTTTGTTTCAACACCTAAACCATCGTAATACATCACTGCAAGCTGGTATATGGCTTGCATGTTTTCATTGCTGATTTCGTCGAACAATTTTTTTGCATCTGTGTATTCTCTTCTCTCAAAATAAAATTGTCCAAGCTCAAACTTGGCATAGTTATCGCCAGCCTGTATCCTTTGGAACAAATCTGCAATTATTTGTGCATCTATTATTTCTGTTTCATTCACATCAGTATTGGCATCTTGCTTTGGTATCGATTCTGCTGTGTTTAATGGTGAGTCCACGAAAGGCCCACCAAGTGGTGACGAACCATTTTCTTGCTGTAGGTTTCTGTTCAGTGGTATTGCCTCACTTGACAATCTTCCTTCTATAGACATTGGCTCTGGATTGCCACTTGTTAGCAGTTCTGTGGCCATTTATGGTATTTTTCTTCTACTTTTTGAAGTTTATCAGCTGGAACATATCCCTGAAAAGAGCAGTCAACTCTTTAACAACCACAACAACAAAAGCCTTGGATGACCGTATCGACCTATCGCCAAGGTAACCACAAGCAAGAAAAATGGTTGACTAACGGGGATCACGGGGATAGAGTCAATCTTCCTAATTATCAGCATGAAATAATCCAACAATCATGGCGACATTATAAGAAAAGCGTGAAGATTTTAAAAAACCTGTCGATTTCCGCAAAATTTCTCTAATTTGCACATCTTTTGTGGATATTGTCAAATCTTGTAAGCTACACATTTACATAAACATTTTGCAGAGTCAAAAATAGAAAGATCTCCGCTAGTTCACATAAAGTTGTAACAATTTAAGTATGGCTAGCATTTGCTGATTAAGGCATGCGCCAGAAGGCCTCTGCAGTAAGGTACTGTACAAGTTGATGTCGTCTTCTTTAGAATATCTTGCTTTCATTTCAGACAAAAAATAATGCAAAATTGTCCAAACAAATCAGAATGTCTTGGAGCTTTTTGGCCATTCTTTCAGTTCATGATGCTCGTTAAGGATCTATGAAACAAATTAAAAAGAAATATCTAATGCAGTTACCAAAATGATTTCCAGGCATTACGCAGCAGAGAAGCCGACGTCTCTTTTCCAAACCCAATGAAGAAGGCAGTCTTGAAAGTTGCAGGTGGTTTTATTAAGCAGAATATAATGAGAAAGTTTTACCTCAAAAACAATTATTACATGCATCAAGAACGAGGATTCACTTTTCCAATTGTCTATAGAACCAAAAGCAAACGTGTGCAGCAGATTTTCAGGCCAGCATTACATGAGATGTCTATGAAAAGTCGTTGATGGTAATCGCACACAAATTAATTATGAATGTTCCGTGGTTTGCATAAACAAATTATTATTTTGCTTCTAAGCACCTTTTTCAATGAAACAAATTTGGTAAGATTTATGTTTTGTCTGACAAAATTATTTGTCTATTATAATTTTATTTTCCAGTAAGTCACGGTAGAAAGGAGCTATTGAAGCAGGTTTATGTATATGGCGAAGGGAAGTTTAGGGTGAGCCAGGGGCCCGTATAGGTATGAGCCGGGGGGGCTTGGACAAGGGCCACCGTTCCCCAAGTTTTTGCATGTGCATGTTCAAGAGTACGTGTCTCTTTAAGGCAGGGTGTTTTCGAAACAAGTGTCCATTTGCCAGAACTGCTTGGTGCACAACATGTATATGTAATTGACAATAGGTGATTTGTGTCTTCGAAATATCACCTTTGTGGAATACAAAAGGCCAATTTTGGAGAATTACGATGAAGGGTGGGTTGAACACTCTTCAGCTGGATATGTGACGTTGAAAAACCAGATCATCTGTTAAACACTAAGGACACTTTTTATCACTATTATTGATCTCTAGGTCAATCATCGAACAATACGAAAGCACGGCTAAACACAAATATCAATCAGCATTTTACTACAATTTACACTTTAAACACCAGAATACTTCATAATTCAAGTGACAGTTCGACAAACGACATTACAGTCACGAAATGTTTAGCTTCTAATGAACCCAGTACAAAAATTTGAAAATAGCACGGAAAAGCAGAGACATGTCATATTAAAGTAGCATACTTTGCAGATATGGCATTCTTTGAGGATTTTTTGTCCGATACTCCTCAGAGAACTTTGGCACAGAGTACCAAAGGATGAAAAATACTTTAGTTTGCTTTGTTTCTGTTTCTCCGTGCTATATTCAAAACTTTTTCATAGGTTTATTTGGCAGTGCAAAAACTATTTTTTTAACTTTTTAACAAGAACATAAGAATTAAAAAAAACCAAACCAACGACAACGTTTAACACGAAACATCATGGCTTTAGATACATCTATGCGAATAATGAATAAAACATATCTACAAATAGAGTTTTAGAGCTATAAACTTCCAGCTTAATGGTATTTCTAGCTACCCGGCAATCATAGACTCTAGAACTTAAAAAATCATCAATTCTGCTTCCAAAGTACGTTAAAAAAGCGATTGTTCATCTTTTGGGAAACTCCAGTATATCACAAAGGCACTGGTAAGAGGTTTTGAAGTGACTGGAAACCTAACAAAGATTTCTGACTTAATTCTTTTGAGCAAGCCACAAGTACATTACATACGCATTCAAAGATATTCAGAACTAGCTGGGTACTGAAACAAGGCATTAAGTCTTGGCACATTTGCAATCAAACTCTGGTAGTTCCTGACCCACAGCTAAACAAATTTGCTAGGTTGATAAGTTGAACAACAAACGAATTTTCTAAAAAAAATAATCTTGGAAATAAATTAACGATGTCCCAGATCAAAATTCACTCTTCCATCTTTTGAGCATTTGGAATTTTTCTCTTTCCATTGCTCGAAGCTGAATCTCTCCTGGCTAGGCGTTTGCTTGCAGTAGGCCCATTGTCTTCATCATCATCCTTCTCTATACGGAAATCATCACCGTCCTGTGTTCTTTTCTGTTTCCCACGATTTTCCTCTCTACTGTCGTCACCAAAGGTTTCGTTGCTAACTTTCAGCTGATCAGATCCTTTGGCTACATCGTGAATCTTTACGTCATTAGACCCAGACCTCTTATAACTGCGCTTATCGGTAGCATTGTTTGATTGCTGCTTTGTCTGTTGCTTACCAACGTCAACATTTGGGTCAGCATTTTTTATATCAGGTGCCAATACTTTGCCTCGTGCTCCACCATGACCGTTCAACTCGCCACCTGTTCGTTCTTTGCTGTGCCCACGATTTTCAACAACAACTGGTACATTATCGTCACTGACAAAACTCACACACTCAGTAGCACCCTGTTTTACCCCTCCAGCTTTACTCTTTTCTTTCGTATCACCAATAGTTTTGCTTTGTGTGACCGCATCTTCGTTTTGACTCAAAAGGTCCCTTGGTTTAATAAGGCCTGGATTCTTCAGCAAGTTGGCAATTGACTCCTTCTGTTTCAAGGAAAACGATGCCGCGGTCAGAGACTTAATGAGGGCCGTTTGTATATTTCCAGGCTTGCATACTTTTATTGAAGAACTTTCTTTCTTTGATAAGGAGTCAGCACCAACAGCCTTTGCTACTGAAACAGATGATTGAATTCCAGGGGTGAACGTGGTTACTCCAGTGGATGAATTCCCAGCATTGTTGACTGTGACATCTTTCACTTTGTTCAAATTTACGACTCTTGCCTGGGCCGCTGTCGTTGTCTCTGCCTTTGAAGTAAATACAATTGTCGGACTTTGTGACTGTGGAGAACCTGGGGCACTTCTACTCTGCACAGAGAAGTGGATAGGTGATGACATAGGACTACCGCGTTTTTGGTTCAACAATCCAATCAGTTTAATTTCTGAACCATTATTTTTCATTCCTTTATGATCCTTCAGCATGGCAGAGTTCGGGATGTGCAACGTTATAGTCTGGGGACTTCTAGCTCCTCTTGCAGCGTTGCCTTGAATTTGTCGGCTGGTAAATGTAAGTTTGGCAGGGCTATTTGATATTGCTGCTAAAGAGATTGGCTGACGAGTCGTGGCAAGGCTCGGTGCCGAAGAAGACGCGGGTAATGTGGGCTTTTTGACAAACTGGGATAGTTCTATTGTGGGTCTTGATTGTGTGAACTTGGAATTCGCAAGACTAACTTGGCTGGTGGAATTACTAAATAAAGTAGTGCTTGTTTGAGAAAAGTTAGTTCTGCTATGGTTCAATAGGCTAGAAAGAGAGGAAGCAGCCATAACATGGCTTTTAACAGATATAGGGCCAGTTACTGCAACTGATGTTGGCTTAAAAGTGGAAAACTCAATCTTTTTGGGTCTCATTGCGTTTGGCTGGATATCATTTTGAGATGAGTGAGAATCCGATTGTTGCAAAGATTGTTGCGTACTTTGAAGGACGTTGGTGCCACTTGGTATGCTAGATGTGGCTACGCTACTGGTAGCTGTCACTGACGAATTCTTTGCACTACTTCCGGGCGAGTGTCTTGTCCCACTTCCAGGAGGAGAGCCATCAGCATTAGCAAGATTTGTCAGCGTGCCTATGCCTATTCTAGCAGAAATCGGACTATCGGGAACCGTACGTGATTGTTTGCTCCCTGTAATACTACTACAGGTTTCGACTGAGCTGCAAGCGAGCTTTGTGTCACTTTGACTTTTGGAAAACAACTCATTAAGGTATTTAAGGTCATTTGACGAGAGCTGCGCGGAAGAGGCTGTTGGCTTAGCCTGAGAATGAGAGGCTGTAATTTCCAATGCTGCCTTGCTCAATGAAGGCTCCGAAGTAAATTGCTCTTTAGAGCTGATGTGACTGTTCCCAGCAACGGCTTTTGTGTTTTCATGGGCTATTGTTGATGGACCTCCGACAACAGCTAAATTTGTGAATCTGGAAACTGGCTTTGAGTGTGCAGTCATTGGAATCGTTGATTGGACTTGTCCTCCTACTTTTAAAGACGATGCCATAAAGTTACTTACTTTAGCAGCATCTGTGTTTGAAGTCGAAATAGTATTGTTCAATCGCAAAGTCTGGTTACTTACTAGAGACGTTTTCAAAGCACTAGCAGTTGAAATCCCTATATGGTGTTGCATCTTCTGACAATCTGCACTTGAAACTCGAAGAATCCTCCCATCTTGGAGACGAAGGTGGGCACCGGTGTTTGATAGCAGAATGGAAGATGTTGTAGGGAACTTCTGCAAGGCCGCATAGTCGGCTTTTGAATCTACTTGCTTTGGCGTGGCTGCAACACTTTTCCCAACAGGTACAGGCCTTTTGACTAGCTTCGTCTTTTTGGCGGCCTTTTCACCATACCTTCCATGCAGGCCTTTTAAAAATAGTTTAGATACTTGGCTCTTGACTGGATCTTCATCAACTGCTTTTCCTGCCGCTCCTGTTTGTTTACCATTGCCTTTTTCTACTCCAGCACTCGATGCATTTTTGGCAGCTGCTGTTGTAAGCTCGTTTGTCGTCGTCAATGTGCTGCTACCATCCGTTTTCAACTTGCTTTTTATTTTGCCTCCTTCTTCTCCACTTTTTCCTGCTGTGTTGGACTTCTGTTGCTGTGACTGCATGAGTTTCGGTTTTTTCTTCTCTATGCCAGCCGTATCTGCTCTTTTTAACTTTCTTTTCTTGTCACTAAGCTTTAGTTGTTGACTTGACGATGAAGGCGTATCTGGCCTTGACGAGTCTTTCACACTGTCACTTTTGGCCAGCACATCCGAAATGAATTTTTCCATTTCATCCTAAACAAAGGGAACTTTCATGATCCACTTAATTGATACAATAAAAACTGGAATAGGGAATGAAAAGGATACTCAAGATTAAACATTTTCCTCCTTTTCAAAATCCTTTCATTTTAGAAGCCCTTTTTTAGAAAAAGCTAAATTTGATTTCCTTGAAAAACTGGGATAATGTTTGGGTTTCTGGAAAAATTATAAACAACAAGAAGAAAAATTAACTAATCGCGCCAAATTAACTAAAAGCTTTTTATAGCGTGAAATAATTTTTCTCCCTGTCCCAACCCCTATTTCTCCTTCCCATCTTTTGCTGTTGTGAAATTTGAAACTTCACGAAAATGAAATTCTTGCTAGAACATTGTTACGGCAGTCAAATACCACCTCACATCAACTGCAAGGTGGTATCTTTACAAGAATTTTGTACAATATTGAACAGCACAGGGAATGTTGGAAATTAAACGATAGAATCCTCAGGGTTATTCTACTGTGAACTTGGTTTAATCAGAAGTTGGAAATGAAATTATAACATAGATAAGGATAACAAACAATAGAAGGAATAAACTCTAAAATATTACCATGACCAGTCTGTCAACCATGTTCTGGGTAATTCGCATTCTTTTCTTTAGAGAAGAAGTGAGCTGTAACTGAAGAAAACATTGCATATGTAGAGCAAGGCAAAATAGCGTAATGGAATACCGCTTACCCAGCAATTAAGGGGCTTCAGTTGATGGACTTTCAATATCGTGAGCTGTTGCCTTCTATGTCTAATGCGATCATGAAACAACAACAAAGATGCAAGGAAGCAAAAAACAACGCTCTCGCACTTACCATTTCATTCCCTCCTTCGACAAGCAGCATATTTGTGTCAACACGAAACTTTTCTCTTAAACCCTAAAGAAGTTTTGAACATGCATATAGATTTTTAGAAATAAGTAAATTCAAATGAAAGTAATGAAGAGAGATGCAGATTTCTGTATTTGATTTCTTCACAATTCTGAAAATGCTTTATTCTTCATTTTTAGCACTGCTTTCTATCTAAACTACACTTGGATGATAACAAACTCAGGCAATCAATATGAAGACAAAGTACATGATGATTACAATAAATCTTTGTTTTTGCATGAATAATTGAAGATCAAGAAGAAGCTCAAAAGAAGAAAAATTAAAAAAAAAGAAATGAAAGAAAGAGAGCCCTTTTTGGGTACAATTAAAGCTGGCTTATTTGCAGGGACGTAGGGAGTAATTACAGTCTTGAAATATCAGCGTATAGTGCTTTTTACAAAAACAATGAGCATTAATGAGAGGGAGGTAGTGCAATGTCACAATGTCCCTGCCTTCTATAATATGATGGTAAAACGATAAAATATATCTGATATACATTTTTATAGATTTTTAGTTGGCAATGCTTAAGGGAAATGGAGGAAGAATTAGAAAGAGAGAGAGAGAGAAAAGATCGAGCTTATTCATTTATATTCTTTTTCCATAGCAATGACAATAACGAAATCACGAGATAAGCAACAGCTGCACAAGCCGTATAAAAAATCAAGATAAGAGTATACGTACCTCAATAAAATCAGCCGAGCTGGTTGAAGAATGTGTCCCAATCACAAACATCATTGGGCATTTGATGTCAGCGATATTGTAAGTTTCGGTCTAAAGAAAAGATCATGTGTATAGAACCAAGATAAAATGATGGTTCTTAAGGGTTAGAGCAAACATACACAAATTTTATAAAAAAAACTAAAATTATTAAAAAGCTCAACCCATTCAGCAAAAACACGCGGCAGTCTCTTGTTTAGGAAAAGTTTAGGACGCGGGTAAAAATCATACTGGCAACTCTAACAATGAAAAACAAACAGCTATACATTTAAGTTATTATGTGTCCTTATGGTAACTCTTAAAAAGCTTTAAATCCTCTAAGATTTTAAGGGCACCTTCTCTCATCAGGGGCAGAGTTGTCTTGGGCCTCTGGTTTGCCGTTTCCCTAGCTTGGCCAAGAAACTGGCTCCAACAAAGATGGACAAGAAATATTATACGTTTCCTATAATCAGCATGGGTTCCGGAGCTTAGCCTTATACACTTAAGCATTTTCTAATATTTGAACCTCGTTGTTGGAGCTGCTTAGTTAGTTTATTCTTACTTGGCAGCAATATGGTTCTTAAGATACCTTTCAGTAAATCTATTAAACCGTTTTTGCTTAGTTTGCACAGAACAGTACTGTTCTTATTTAAAAAATACTATCTATTCTGTTTCTTCTCTGGTTGACATTTGGAATCTCAGCCTGGGCATTATTTAGCAAATTGCTTAGCATTTTGGCAAATCTCAGTTTGTTTGGGCAGCCGTTTACGAAATATTTGTACATTTCCTTTCAGAAAAAAGCTGACATAAGAAATCTTGTAGCTGTTTTCCATGGTGAAGCAAAGGTTTACAACTAGCGTGGTCTCTCCTTCAACAACAAAATGCTACTTCACTCAACAAAGAATTTCAAAGGCTTGAATAAGTGAGCATAACAGAAAAGATACCTCATGGCACTGGGTCGTATGCTGGCAAAGTTTATTGGGCAAGGATTTTCTCATTCACGGTCAAAGGTTTTTGGACAATGTTTAGGTCGTACAGAAATGTGTATAAAATGCAGAAAAAGGGCTGACTGGGAACCTAAGTGAGAAACGGGCGTTATCGGACTAAAGCCTACAGTTACAAAGAACTGCTTTCTTGAATATGCAAAAGCTCTTAAACACGTCTATGCCCTAGGTCTTAAAAACCACACTCTTTGCTTTTATATCTTCAGAACCATCATCTGTTATATCTTTAGAACCATCAAATAAGCAGAGCTCATCAGGTAACCATTAGTAACCATACCTCTCTAATGCCATCCATACCATTTGAAGGATATCCAAGGCAAATAACACCAGATACTTGTTCCAACGCTGCAAGCTTTAAAACAAATGATAATACAAACAATCCATAAATGCAAAAATAACATACATATATGTATCTTCATCTTTGAAAATGGTGAAAAACGTGAGGAAGTTTTGCAAGAAAAGCATTGCTGGAATCTTAAAAGGCCCAAATATTGAAGCAGTCGTTTTCGAATTAACTACAACAATTTTTTATGTTGTGTAAAATAAATAATCTGCTTACAATTAAACGCGGGGAAGGAGCAAACGCGTGGGTTTGAAGAGCTTTAGAAACATGGCTTTTTACTATTCTTACTTGTGAGCGTGCGATAAGAGTATATAGCCAATTTGTTATTGTTTTGTTATCTTAAAAGAAATATATAACGTTTTAATTCGAGTCTTTATGAGTTTATCGATTAAATGCCAAATTGTATACTATGTAAAGAGTAAACATCAGGGAAGTAATTTACTGTTAATAGAACATGGTGCTGGGGAAATACCGTGTTTTATCTAACTTCTGCAAAATACGTAGCGACAATTCACAGAGGATCAATATTCATACAAAATAAGTAAGATATGACTTCTTCCAAAGGGCTTAATCCTTAAGTTTCACAAGGACTGATCTTAAAGGAGGTGTGTTGTGTTGTTCATTGACTTTTGTTTGCTGAATTTGGAACGTCCTCGGAATTAGAGAAGCGTTATAAATAAGTATAGGTGACCAACAGCAATTAAGAGACCTCCTTTGTTGTGAAATGAAAACTCACTGAAATATAATTTTGTTCTTTGTCTCAGTAAACCAATGAATGATGCGACATACTTCTCCCTTTAAAATTATGGGTGCCACCAGACGGACACAGCGAAGAAAACTGCTTTGCTATTTCTTACAATGATTACCTCAAAAATCATCCCCAGGGTTGCCAAAAGTTCGAGACTATGACTTGAGTAATTTCTAGAGATCACCAGCAAAAACGTCATTTAAAAGAATATGAGTATCGTATACTTACATGACATGAAAGCAAAGCTCCAATGGACCATCCAATTAGTATAACAGGTCTTCCTGGGAATTTTGACTTGAACTAGAAGTGAAAAAATTTGAGCTTTGCTTTCTTAAATTGTCATTAAAACAATCCTGAAATAGTATTCGAATAATTCAACATATAACATTCTTTATGTCAATTCCTAAATTAAATAACATAAATAATTTTCTTAAACATACCAATGATATTTTTGACCTGGCCAGGCCAATTAAATTTTCCAAAAAAGACGAAGCAGCAAAATCTTCAGGCTTCTCAACATCTAGAATATTCAACTGCAAAACTCTCCCAACAGTACCAAGCTGACTCTGCCAAAACTTTGACCTTTTAGAATGTGATAATTTCACCATCGGTCCTCTTGGCAACACAACTAGCAGAGGTTTGTTGTCTAATTTTGAGTCTTGAGGAATTGGAGCATTGCTTTCCTGTAAGACACAAAAAGAGCTTCATGAATCTTTTTACAAAAGTTTTCAGGTAAACTGAATGACAGACTGAAAAACTTAACAGTAGTTACTTGCAGAGGCATATTTCAAAGACACTCAACAAGGGAACTGACTGCCATATATAATTTTCACAACTGGTGGCCTGGTAAAGAAACATGAAAGAGAATGGCAAACATCCTGAGGCAAAATCTTTCAGCTTGCTTTATCTTCTCAACCAACAATAAAAGGCATAAAACTGAGTAATGGCTTTGTAGCTAAGTACTCAAAATTCTCTCAAGTGCTAGTAGACTCTGTTGATTTGCTTCAGGATTTAACGCTAGTTTGACACAAAACATGCTTAAATCAATCTGAAAACTCATTAAAATTGGGCTTAAGTACAACGCTTTCTTCTCAGCTAACAAGAGTTTGGGATGTGCTATATGTGTATCACCATTTGATAATAAGTATCAGTACTCCAAGATGGTTTATTTTGTAAAAAGTTTTCAGAAGATATTTATTTACTGTGAAAAATACATGGAAGTGACAAAAAATAAAAACTTATAGAAATAACTGTAGTTAGCTTTTCAAATAAATTTTACTTTGTATATGCAAATACATAACTCACTGGTAAAGAAGTTAAATTAAGGCTATTTTACTAATGTCTGAAAATTATCAATGGGAACTAATTAGAAACTTTTTGTGATTAGGGTAAACAAAACCATACCTTGACCTTGCTTGGTTTCAAGTTGGGTGTTGGGTCCCAAACTTTGTTAAGACAGCTGACAATATTGGGAGAATTCAAATAAAATAAACGGTTGTCTGCAGGGGTGGAGTGTTGAATCATCTTCTCAACTAGCAATGGAATCTGCAATGACAGGATATATACATTGTAAAAATTGAAAATAAATTAATTTGTTCATAGCTTTACTTTGAAATCACAAAACAATTTTTACTGCCTAGAAAAAGCTAAGAAAACCAATAAAACCTCAACCTTTTTTACTGATTGTAATAACAAAGGGCCTTTTGGTTCCTTTAAAATGTTAAAATCAAATATTCAAAAGGCACAAAAATTGCTAAATGAAATGCATTATAGCTTGCACACTCGTTAGTGACAACTCAGTTAATAGAGAAAGAGACACTGGGAGTCAAAGATCCATTCATGCCACTCTCAAATTTCTTTCAGCATATTTTCCTTAATTCACTCCTCCTTTCATTCATCCCACTCAACCCTACACAGTTGTGGTTGCTTTGATGGCTTTTATAGCAATGGTAGCCCTGCAAACTTGGTAAAGAGGGAGAATTGTGTTTGAGTGGCACAGCTTTGGGCATGGAATTGAAAATTTGACCTGCCATATCAGTTGGTAAAACAACCAACATACATAGTCACTTGTTGTGGGTAAAACCCTGCCCTGGTCATATCACTCGCTCACATTGTCTGTCAGTACAAATAGTTATTGTCAGCTAACCTTTGCTTTTAGTGTTTGCAGAAGCTCCAAATAACAAATAAATAGACAAGAATTCATTCCATCCACCAATGTTGTATGAAGCCAAGGCATCAACTTTGAGTCCTAAAAACATAAAGGTCAGAGGTTTGAAATAAAGCTGATGAATCCGAAAGGTGGGTCTCTTTCAAATTTGAACAGAATTTCCCATATCCTTATTGTTTCTACACTGCTATAATTGCTTTATTCAAATTTCATTGTCATAGGCTCAGTTACTTGTGAAAAAAATCTACGAAAATGCATTCATTTACATTATCTAACTTAGGCTCCAAAATCTCTTTAAGAAGAATTAACCTATATGCAAATAAACACAAAAATACAAGAAAAAGCCCCCTGTTAACATGTCAAACTACATAAAAATTAAGAATATTGCAATATCAGAAGGTCAATATGTAACATTTTATATTCAGTTAAAAGCATATGGACAAAGAGCATTTGTCTTACCAATTTCTATCTAGCAGTCTGATGCTTGTCTATTCTAAACTTCAAGTATGGAAAATGGTATAAAAGTCAAAATTACCCAAGCAGCTGCACCAGCTAAGTTCCTGAACCTTTTGGCAGTCTTTTCAAGAGCAAGACTTCTTAGAATTTGTTCATTTTGATGCTGTAACGAATGAAGTTAAGCAAATTTTTATAAACAATTGCTCAATTTCATCAACTACAGATATGATGAATGTATATTCTAAGCATTATGAGTGATACGCTAGAACAAAATCTTTCAAAATTAGCATTCAATAAACTTCTTTTGGAATATGGCAATTTCTACAATGCTTTGCAATTTTTGATAGCTCTTTGTCTTGTGGATATATACAACCTGCAGGAAACTTTTTTCCATACGTCATCCTGGTTTGACTTCTGTGAAAAGTCAATTTTAAAAATATCTAACGACTACTTTAGCCTGAAAAAAAAGCAACTAAGGCATCTCATTGAAGGGGTTGTTAAACTGTGGTCTTGCAGGACTTATTGGTCTTGTTGTTGTTCAAACTATGGTTTTGTTGGTCTCACTCTTTCTAAAAGATGTTAAACTGCCCTAATTTGCAGAACTTTCACAATTCATGTGAGACCTTTTGCTGAAACTATTCTGTTTGGTTGTAAAAGAAAGATCCTTTTGACAAAACATGCTATTCAGACTTACTGGGTTTTCTAACATTTGCGAAAAAGAGCAAACACCTGGCAACAGCCAATTCAACCTATTGTCAAAACATGTTATTCAGACTTACTGGGCTTCCTAACATTTGCGAAAGAAGAAAACACCTGGTAACAGACAATTAAACCTTATCTATAGCATCTATCTATGGCACTAAACATCCATCAAAATCCTTCCGTTACTTTATTTAGCCTTTTGAAATATCCCTATAGGTCTACTCAGAGCCAATTGCATGCATACAGTCTGTTTGCAGAAAAATCAAAATCCCAAACTCATTTTGTCTAATTTATAAGAACAAGACACTTTAACAATGATGCAATCTAAAAGCACTGTCTGGACAGCATTTTATCAAATTTTAATATAATATATAAAGAACAGAGGGAAAGATTTTGCAACATATTGAATTATGGAATCAATAAGGAAATATTCAAAACATCAATCTTTTCATTAAAGAAGATTAATTTATGATTAACTGGAATCTCAAATATATACAGTTTCAGTTGTGGACAAGGAAGCAAAAAAATTGTTACTATATACTTTTGCAAAGCCATCGGGCAATGATAGAAATTATTTTGAATTACAGCACTGATGTTTGACCTGAATACTTCTCGGGTATTTGAAAATCAATACCGGGGCAATTTTGTTGCTTCAGGGTTTATTCCTATTGTATATTTTTCAGAGTTAAGTAAAGGTGGCAATTGAGTCTTTTGAAACTAGAAAAAGTCCTATCAGGTAAACTTTCCTTTCTAAAAGTGCACACTTTCAAATAAATGCACACCTCTATTCATGAATAGTGTGTCAATAATTCAGAACCAGATTTTCAAGTTCCTCATCAAAAAAATTTAAATTAGCACACATTTAAAAAACCATACATGATTGAACAGATTAATATATGCTGGAAAACCCTTGTATAATCAATCTTGGTAGAAAGCCCTTCAATTTCAGCTGATGATATTTATCTCCCTCTTTTCCAGGCTTTAAAGTGGCAAAAATTTTGAGGCTAGTTAGAAGGCACTTAACAAAAAAATTATAAAGTCAATGATGGATGCAAATTTTACATATGAAAATTATTCTATGCAAAACATACCCCTTCATAACAGCATCTAGCCAGACGATATGTTGATAAAACTTTGTAGGCTTGATCAAACAGTCTGGTCTGATCTCTTGTCCATCCTGACCTGTTGTATACAAAAGAAGTGCTGTGAGACTCAAATACAGAAATATGATGGATATAACACTGCTGACTGTGCCAGTGTTGAGCAATTAGCAGTTTCTGTTAGAACCTCTTTTGAATTTGAGGTAGCGGAGCATTTACTAGAGTTAGTTAAGTGGTTCTAAGGAATGAGCAGATGGTCTCATCCAAATACTGCTTGAAAGTTTAATAAAAATCAAAATATTGCTACAAAAAAGTTCAAGGAAAATCTATATAACTGAGCGATACCATATTTGTTCCAAATTTCAATAAAAATACATTAGGTAGGGTTAGGTCACATTTTTTTCCAAATTTGCCTAAGAAAAGTTTTTCAATTAGACCAAAAGACCAAATTAGGTGGTACTTGGTTGATTTTGAAATTTTTTTTATATATATATATACTGATTGTGTAGCATGAATTATTGTTTCATGAAAAGCAAAAGCACACCAAGAAAAGTTGTTTTTTCTTAACTTTAACAAGAATATGTTCCTAGATTTTGAATACAATTTTGCCTATCCTCCTAGCTGTCCTGAATGGCACTGTATAAACAAACAATGTATCTGAAAAACCTTAGAAGGTTAGAGTAAATTTTATACAAGAAAGGACATTAACTGAGTTACACTGAGTGAAACTGGGGGAGGGGGAAGGGTAGAAGGTTAGAGTAAATTTTATACAAGAAAGGACATTAACTGAGTTACACTGAGTGAAACTGGGGGAGGGGGAAGGGTATGAAATTTCTGACTGACAATAAACCAATTTTTGCTTAAAATGTAGTAAGCCTTTACTTACATAACCTAAACCTTATAGGGTTGGGTCATTGCCTTTCTGAATTGAGAAAATTATCAGGATTAGTGGAGGTTTTGCTATTCTCTGACCTGAATAAGCATTAATATTATCTGATTATTCTCAAACTTCTGACTAGTTCAAAGAATTTCATAAGTTGGGGGTGACACACCCCTGCAACCCATGGAGTTTACACGCTTGTATGCTAATTATCAATGGTCCCTCCACCATTTTAAATGATGCAATTCAAATAAATTTGAGCTTTTATGCTGTAGGACACATCTATAAGTTAGTTTTTCTCAACAGAGCCCACATTGAGTTTGTTTTGAGGGAGATCTGATCTTAAAAAAATGTTTATTTCCCAAACAGCTTTCTTAAGAAGACTGTAGGTATCTAATTATGAAACAAGGAAAAAATCTGTGGAAGGTAAATAAAACAGTAAACTAGAGTCTGATACTAAGCTATTTGTTTCATTATTCACGAAGAACTTTGATTAATAGATTAGTTTTTATAATTCGTTGATAAAGGTTAGCAAGCCAGTTTTTAATTGTTTTCTATAAAAAGGTGACCTATTTAATTTATCCAAATTAAAAGGAAATTAGAACAAAGTTTCCCCTGACGGTTTTCGCGATCTATTTTTCAGCACGGAGTGTGTACCTTAAAAATTGATCTTCCTCTTGCCAATGTTCATCACAGTTGATGGCCTTAAAACACTCTTCCATTTCGGTCATTTGCCTTTTCCCATTATTCCCATCATATTTCACCTTAATATCTGCCGTTTCTTCAGTTCTCTCGATATCTATCTCTTCTTCGACGGATTCGTCATCTTTTGTATCTGGTTGTGACTTTGTAAATAACAAAGATGTTGAGTGAATCCTGTTGAACTCGGGGTCTAACGACGATGGCCTAGCGTAAGTGTGGTCGGCCAACACCAGATCGACTAGGACCTTTCGTGCAAAATTCTTAGGATACTCATATCGTAAATTTTTCGTTAATGCCTCCATCCTTAATTTTCGATCCACAACAGGCAGCATTTTGACATGCAAACTGATTGAGTTTTGGCTACAAAGTTGTTCTTCATGAGCAGATGAGCAATTGCTCTGCTCTGTAGTGATTCAACGCGACTAGCATAATACGTCGCACATAATCCATGAAAATTGCAAATCTGATGGAATAGGCCGTCAGGACTTTCAGCTGAAACCTAGATGCAATTCACACATGTCTAGCCATGTTAAAATCCATGAGTAATTTGGCAGACGGCTTCTTCAAGTTAACTCCCTGCATCACTGCATCATTCGTTGCAATGAACACATGGCGCCGGGAAGTTACAAAATGATTGCTGCTTTGTCGATGCGCAGGAGACTTCCCAAGCCCTCTTTGGAACCGGGGTAAGGGGTCTCAGCAATTGCCGATTTATTGGCATTGTGAAGGGGGGGAGGGGGCAATCGAAAACGTGCTTAATTTCATCTAATACACGTCTTTTGGTTATAAGACACTAGCACAGAATCTAGGATGGCCACAAATTTAAGAAACTTTAGTACTAAATTAAGAAACTGCAAAATTTCCATTTCTAAAAGAAAATTACTGATGAGTATCGGGATAAATTTAGAGACTGCTCCGAAGACTTTATAGCTCTAAATGGTATGGATGGCGTTAGTGGCGGCTTTAAGGGGGCCCAGGGACATATTGCCCTAGGCCCCGCGCTTCTGGTAGTAAATAAGGGGCCGCGCACCTAAGAAAGAAAGAAGAAATTGTAAAGAACAAGGGCCCCGCAGATGTGTTTGGCCCCAGGCCCTGCAGTCCCTGAATCCGCTGCTGGATGGAGGAAAGATTATTTTACTACAGATTTTACTTCTTTCATCGACTAAACAACCTCTTTGACCATAGTTTTTACTGGTCTTTTTTTTGTTGATACTTCTTTGGAAAATATAGCATACTTGGGTTTTGATCTGCATGGGATTTTTATGACAATCTGCGTTGATGTTTTTCCAAAGATATTCAACTTCAAAACAACAAGGCAACTTTGGTTCTGTGTTTTAGGTCCCGAAAATAAGAAACCATCTAAGAAACTTTTAGCAGTAAAACGCAAAAAAATTTGATGCCAAATTAAGGAACTTTGGAACTTAGTGCTGACCCAAGGTTCTCTCTCATTAAGAAATGTGTAACCATTTTGGCCGTTCATTGGATTAGGGGAATTATAGGTATGAATTAGGATGTTTATAAAAAGAGGGCATATATAGAGGGAAGGGTTAAATAGACGAAGGCTTACTAAAAACTGAACAAATTCATTCGAGATGCTACTCGGGAACGGAAACATTGAACAGATAGGCCAGCAAGTTAGTTTCGCACGAAAGAAAAGCATGACCATTGTTTAAACGTTTTATTTTTGTGTTTTAAAACCAGAGATAACCGACAGCATTGAGATAACAACGAAAGAACCGAAGTATCCATTTCTAGTAAATTGTGATAATCAAAACTACAAGTCTTCATGTCATCATGAACTATCCCTGCCAAGACGTTTCGTAGTGGTGTCATTTATAGAAGATAAGGATTTAGTGATTGAAATACGGTAATAAAGCGAAATAGCATACAATTGCAATTATAATTAAGTGCAATGAAAGCAAGCATCTGAAAATTAAAATTTCCAAATGCTTGGAGTATATGAATTTTGTTTTTGACGCTGTGGAATATTGCCAAGAGGGCCTTCAAAGTCGACCTCACTTTGCAAAGGCACTACTCTCATAAAGATTGGAAATGCCATCCAGTAGCATACCCGGCTCACCCATTTTAGTCTCCTTGCTTAGCAATCAGCACAAATTGTTGTATCTAAGAAGGTTAACTGAGGACAGTTAATTTTCTAAAAGAATTATTAGCCGAATCCTTACATATAAAATAGTATTTAATCAAAATACTGAAGTTTGTTCATGTATTGCCGTATAAAATATAAACTTTGCTGTAGTTTGTTTATAATCTATAACAGTAATAAGAAGATAAAGATTGAAGGAAGAAAAACCAACTTCAAGTTATCAATTGCAGTTTTATCTAAAATTGATATCACAGTTCCTGCCACTTTGGCTCTAAGCCTTGTCTTGAATATTAGATAGATACGCACTCAGAATAAGCATTGTGTTTTATTGATCTAAGATTATGTGAATACGAATGCAAATTGGAGTCCTCTATATGTCTGTTTCTTTATAAGTCTATTTGATAAATGCACATTATTTAATCCTTTAAACGAAGATTGGGAGGTCTGGTCAACTGGCTCAGATAGTGAAGGGGATGAGAAACGATCCCGGGTACAGCCTACATTCGCAACAAGTGCGGATGTTGATGGTTTCTGCCATCCACTCTTCCAGTAGAATTCCTGATCCACTTGTCACGCAATTGCCGGTCTTCTTTAGGAATACAATGGGGACGCTGTTAGATGTACATTGACCTTGTCCGTGGAAGCAGGACGGAGTTTTGTTGGGGTTGCAAATGACTTCATTAACGTATCGAGGGAAGTAGTCAGATGACAACACAGTTGTTGAATCGCAGGTGTGACAGAGCAAGTACATGTTATTCAAAGGTACTCCAGGGCCATAGCAACTGCCGAGAGTTGTGCTTCTAGGATGAAAAATATGTATTTAGTTAAAATTAGGAAAAAAGTGGGTGACAGAAATGAACGACATAAATCATCATCAAGATTTTTTATGATATACTTCAGACTTTGGTTGCTCATACCTACAAAAATCCAAAACACGACCGGAGAAAGGCCCACGAAAAACAATAGAGCTCCTACGACACACCAAAGCTACGCCCACTTTCCATTGTTTTGTGAGGAAGGTTTGCCTTCTGGGACGTTTTTGTCTGGAGGAAGTTCAATAACTTTGCTGGACTCTGAAGACACTACTTCTTATCTTCATGACGAAAGAAATTTGAGCATCACAAAACAATGATTTTAAATCACAAATCCCTATGGGCGTAGCACAACCTAAACGTTAAAGGGTGCTTAGCATGGGTCTTGCCCGAATTTTATTGCTCAATTGCGATAAAATTGCCCCGAATCGGCCTGACGTCCCAAACATTTTGCCTGATTGGGGCGGGGAGGGGCTTCAGCGGGTATATCTCCTACAGCTATGCATATTCCGAACTAGGTTTATTTGGGACGAAGGATCGTGTCTCTACACCTTGAGATGACTTATGAGAAAGTAATCGATAGCTTTTTTGAGCAAATCATTCCTTTATTTTACAGAAAATTCCATGACTTTATTCTCAATATGTTGCAAAATGTTTACGGAAACTCAAATATTTATCAACGTATTGAAAAAAATGAAACTGAGGCTGGTAGGTAAATGAGGCTGTGTGTAAAAGGAAAAGGGACATCAGAAGCTGGAAAACAACTGAAAAACTTTTCTCTTTGTAGCTTTACTCTGCAATACTCGATTTCTTTAATTTCGCCTGCTTTGCTTTCAAATCATGTGTTCGTCTCCTTCTTAGCTTCGTTTTTGTAATATCATTTTTGATGATGATGTTAGAGATTGCTAATTTATCATTGCACATTTCTCATGGTGCAGATCGGACCTTCAAGTAAAGTCTGTCACACGGGTGTTCCAGGGCCTTACCTTCGCTTACGACGTTTTTTCCTGTCATCATTATCGTCTTCTTCAATATCTTCATCTTCCATGATAACATCTTCTTCAAAATCCCTTTTTCCGTCCCTCTTTCTTTTCCTTAAAGTTCTTACTCGCTGAACATTGATATCTTTAGTACTGAAGTGTGATTTAAAGAGTCTTGCACCCGCTTCATCTACGGCTACCATTTGTGGGTTCAGTGTCCCTCCTGCGGAAAGCAGCATCTTCTTGAGGGCTGAAGTCGATTGAGCTTGGCAAGCTGCATCTATTGCTTCAGCTACACCGATGGCAATCAAAATAGCAAGTAGTGCCTAAAAATATAAGCAGTTAAATCACAAACCTTAAAGAAACGCTGGCTATAATGCTAAAACATCCCTGCTTTTGGTTGCCTTAGTGTCAAAAGCGTCGAGGAAACCAATGATGAACAAACAGTAAAAATCATTAAAAATAGTTCGCTAGAAGTATTTAACATGCTCAGTATTCTTATTGCCCAACTTAAAAAGCTTGGCACAACAAAATATGAACTTTGCAGATCCATTAATCCAACGAGTCTCATGAAATTATACGTTTAGGAAGTATCGTCCGAGGGGTAGTTAAGGAAGAGCAGCTTGCAGCCGATAAAGGCACCAAAAAAGCGATTCATACAATAAGAATGATAAGGGAGATATGCATTGAAATGCAGAGTGATGCCCAAATCTTATCAGGGGAAAAAACCTTTTGAAAATGTAACAAATGGCCATGTAAATGGCTTTGAAAAAAGCAAACATTTAGTAAACTAAAGCTTTTCGTCTGACACTCTTCAGAGTTTAAAACGTCAGAACATAGACCGAAAACTCTACGCTAGGAAATATATATACCCAGTTGTGGATCGAAATAGGCCAATTAGAAACACGAGCACATGACTGTTGAGGTTGACCAAATGGCCATGTCGTAGCGAGTCCAAAAGAAAAGAAGCTCCTTCTGTCTACACAATAGCGGCTTTTTTCCGTGGTGTAGTGCTATTAAAATAACAAGGGGGCTCTTGAACATAATTTTGCTGAATATAATAGCAAAAGTAGAAATTGGTTATGTTTTGTCATTAACAAAGGGGGCTCAGCCCCTCTGGGTACTCCTAGCACTACACCTTTGGCTCTTTTTCAATTCTATGTAGATGGCTCTAAAACAGCAAGATGGAAGAACGACCGGGCTCTATCAATTACCCAAAGCGTATCGCCATGACAGTTTTGGCACAATTTTGATATTCTAGAAATTGCTACCTGATAACAGAAACACAAATTTTGGTTGTTGTTTTAAATCAGAAAGTCTGAGGAAGCTTTTCATTCAGGTTGAATTGTTCTTTTTTTATATGTTATGCTTTACATTTTAGTTATATTCTTTCCCCCAACTTGTTGGTTGTGTGCCTTACGTAGCCAGAATCACACTGGTACGTTAAACTCATAAAGAACGGACCTCTTTTGGGCGGTAGGAACGCAGCCCATTCAAAATGAATCAGCACAACCTCCTCGGAACGGGTTGAGCATGTTTTAGATAATAGAAATAGAACCTGGTTTCCACTTTTTGTCAGCCTTACTTGGCGATACAGTACTGTAAAAGCCGCGTATAAACCGCGCTTTTTTATTTTTCCCCTTATTTGGGTGTTGCGGCCTATGTGCGAATCGTATTCTTCCAAACTGCATTGCTACCGTTAAAAACGAGTTTCAAGCAGAAAGTAGTTGTTTTTACAAAAAAATGGCAGTTGTGCTGCTGGATGTCAGTTTTAAGTTGATGCATGGTAAGGAGGTGGATGGGCAGAGTCAGGATCGCACGGCCATTGACCGGAGGAAGGTCCATGAAAAAACAATAGAAGCTCCTATGACACACCAAAGCCATGTCCATTTTCTATTGTTTTGTGAGAAAAGTTTGCCTTCTGGGAAGTTTTTGTCTGGAGGAAGGTTAACAACTTTTCTGGACTCTGTGTATAGGTAAAGAAGAAATTTTAAAAAAAGCTCCAAAAAAGAAGACATCGCTACAACATGGCCGACCCGAGTTCCCTGAAGCTTAAATGTTTGAATGGATAAAAACAAAACAGTAGCAAGGAATTACAGTTTTAACCACTCTGATTTGTCTTAAGGCAAAATGCAGGGCAAAATATAAGTGAATAAATTTCCAGGTCTCGCTCCACGGGCCCCCTTCCTTTGATTTTTGAACCTGTATGACTTGTCCGATGAATAGATTTCCAACTTTCTTTGTTTGTTTTCTTTGTTTTGTTGGCTTTTCTTTCTTTAAATATTAAATTCAAATTGTAAGTGCCCGTCTTTGGAGGGAACTCCGATGACCCAGTGTCTATTCCCACCAGGATAGGCACAGTAGTTGTACTATGTATTATTTAGAGTTTTTAAGTGATATAAAAAAAAAAAAAGATTTCCAACCTTAAACCTAATATGCGTGCTTTTCGGTACGTCATTTTCGGAACATATCTTACGACGTCTGTTGCCTATTTCTTTCAAGGGCCTGCACATACCAATTATATACCACGTTGACAGAAGAAACCCAGGTCGAAGTCAAAGAAACAATAGTAAGACATTTATTTGTCGACGAGTTTTAAAATTCACCGAAAAAGCACCCCAGGTTGCGAAAGGTCCTCGTATTTTTAGATGAAATGTTAATTAAAATTACATTTTACAGTAGCTAAGCCTCAGATTGTTTTTAATTTATTTTTAACCTTTGACCACTTTTATGGCTCATGTTCTTATTAAATTGTTCTTTTAAAAAGAGTGTGATACGTACTGAAACTTGTATCATGTTTCTTACAAATTGACTAAGGAATGAACTATTCACAGCCACACTGCCCACAAACGTGCCGTTCAACTTGCATTTAGCGAGGTCATGAATCATAGTAGATGATGACAGTTTGACAAAAAAATAAAAAAAGTCGACTAATGTTTCCTTAGTTTTCTGAATAGAACCGGTTGCCTTGCGAGAATTTCTTTATTCGCCCAAACACGCTCTCTAATTGTAAGAAACCGACAATTGAAAACATGCCTCAACATTGTCATCAATGGACTTAACAACATTTTATAGGGAAAAGAAAATTGCATAACTAATTGAAAAACACATTGTCTTTTACGCGAAGTGGGTTAAATTCTATGTATCTTTTATTTGAGTAGATCTTTAATTCGGTCGCTTTTTGTCACTGGGGTTTTGTCAATACGACGGATAGAATTGAAACTGAAGCTCATCTGATGTATTGCATTTGGAAACACGTCCACGGGTCTTTATTATTAAAAGACACTTGATTAAAAAGAGGTGAATTGTCGATAAAGGAATCATTATTCTGAAAAACGCTCCTTATGTCACACGTTTATTTAAGTAGGAAAACACGTTAACTTCAAAATAGGGATGCAAATTTTAGTATGACTGCCGAACTACCCTCTTTATCTATTAGATCGATACTCAGAATCATCCAATTTTAAGAATCATCCAAAGGAAATTGTTCAGCCTGGACTCGCTTATGCATCATTTTTCAGCAGTTACCTGTTTTGCGATGCTCATAACAGATAATCGCTAAATTATCTCGTTTTTTCAAAAAGCCTGGTTTCTTACCGAGAATGGTCGATGTTCCCCTGAAACCATTTCAGACTTGGAATATAGAATACTTTGAAAACATATTCATGCTCGACGACAAAATGTAAAGTATTCTTATAAAAAAGTAAATGATTTTCATAGTTGAAAGCAAAGTTCGAATAATAGTTAGAGCTATAACAAAAAAAGACTGTAGGTAAAGCAGCTTACCTTGTTTCCAAAATGCATGGTTCTAGTATTACTTCTGTAATTTTGAAAGCTTTGAAAAGTCTATTGCTGAATAGTTGATCACTCACTCTCTAAGTTGGTCGAGTCCTCTGTGCCTAGCAAATTCAAGCAGTCGCCTTATATAATGATCAGCGAAACAATAACTTAATTATCATATGCATGAAACAATAGAGCTTTTACTGAAGTACAATTCTGTTTTAATTGGTTAATGTGAATGAAAAACATCAGGCATTAAAAAAGGCATTACGTAATTTGACTGGAACAAACAGTAATCTGTTTCGCAAACAGCAAGAAATAAACAAACTGTAGTCATGGGGGAAGAGATTAACACATAGACCAATTGCAATAGAAATCAACCTGCGGGGGCCAAGATCTGATCTGATCTGATCTGTAACGACCATCAAAGAATACACATTTGTTGGGCGAACAGAGACTATTGCTGTCCGCAACGGTTAAAATGAATTCTTTCTGTATCATCAATTGTAAATTATGCCTTTTTGATTACCACAAAAATTTGTACCAGTTTGAAACAGTGCACGTCGGTTTATACACGTGGATAGTGTAGAGTTTTAAGCCAGACAGCGAAGGGGGAGTATTCCGGGCCCTTTTCCTGTGGACTTTACACTTTCATGTTTCGGACAGCCCGGAAAACCAACCTTGACACAGAGTTCTGTGGAGGTGTAAGAACTGCCACGCCCCGTTCTTAAATTAGTCTTGGAGCAACATACAGTCTCCTTTGAATTTTATGAACAAACCATAGAGATAAACTCTATGGAACAAACCCAATGTGTTTTATATGGTCAGGCTGATAAACCTTTTCAGTTTGCATAGGTCAAAATTATTTCATGGATCCAACGTTACGGATAGTGTAGATGTTAACGCAACCCCCGACTCAAAAGTAGAAGTACCAAGTTTAGGTTTTTAACTTCTTTCCCTTAATTATCTATATCAGCTGCATTTGCGACGACAAAGTCAATAAGGACGTTTTCAGTCACCATGAAAACATATAAAAAACATATTGCATTACCTAATTGGGAAACTATTTCCCAGTCATGGATTTCCTCGTTCGGGAACATGTTCAAAAGCATTTTCCTAAGTCAGCATTGACAATTCAAGAAATGACATGTACTTCTTGACAGACACATGAAACTAGAATGCTGCATGCTATTTCCTATTTTATCTCATATGCAACCAACACTTTCATAGTGGAATAAAAATCGTTTCTTTGACAAAGCAAGTTAGTATTTAGCAATCAGAAAAAACTTTCAGGCATTACGTTATAGATCTTGATAAATGTGGCTCCTATATACAGTTATAGAGTTTTTTTACCAAGGGTGAGCTTACTGCTACAAATGGCTCATTCATTCAATGCTAAAATGAGCCATTTTCTGTAGCAACAATGTAATGTCCCTTGTAAAAATTTCTTTCTCAACGACAGTCTTATGCTTGGAGTCATAGCAATTGTCCACAAATTGTAAACAGAAATTGAGATGTTTTATTACGAGATTGTAAGAAAGCGTGGCTGGCAACCGCACGTTCTGGAGTCATTTGCCGGGAAAGGTGAGAATGATTTTTATGATTCGCTGGGCAGAAGTTCGAAGTTATAAAGGGAGACGTCCAGTGAGACCATATCGAAAATTTTCAACAGTTCTACTTGAAAGATCACTAACTCAATTCAAGCTCTTTCAGTGATTTCCAAATTACAGGTGGTTGCAGAGATAGCCATTTTGGTTCTTTCAGCACACATCATTTTGTTAAATGAACAAATATTAGTAAGCCGTTTACGTAGTCTTACTACAGCTTAATTAACCACACCCCCAAATTAACAGTACTCTAATGTGGTTAAGGTCGTGATCAAGCAACAGGGCCTACATGAGGTTGGGGCCCCTTTTTAATCACGAAAACTTTAGCACTGCTCTACCTCTAGCAAGTTTCAGATTCGAAATTTCAAACAGCCTCTAGATTTGACGCAAACCGTCTTTGGTTCAATGTGGAGCGTCCGTCACAAGCTCGCGAATTTTATTCATCATTTATAACCAATGGTTAAATTGGGACAAAAACAGGAATGAAACCAACTAATAAATGCAATGTTGATGTAAAATAGGTTAGCATCACTACTCACTGCACCAATATTAAAAGTCGTTAAATTACAATAGCGAATCCATTGAAGCACACAACTGTAACACGCGATTTGAAGGAACAACTTTGACAATTCCTCGGCTTAAAGTCCCATACATAGCTACATATTCATTTCAAAGGGCTCTATTCTATATAGCTGTGAAATCTGTGCTTTGTATTACCTACGTTGCAACTTGCAAGCCATTTTACCCTTGAAGTCATATGAACCACAAAGCTGCTGATTGCTTGGTGTTTTTGGTATTATTAGCAGCGTCAGTAAGTGAGGTATGGCTGTAAAGTTGGGGCAGCAAGTGGGGTAAGACTGTGAAGTTAGAGCAGCATATGGGGTGGGGTATGGCTGTGAAGTTGGGGCAGGAACTGGAGTATGGCTGAAAAGTTGAGGCAGCACATGGGGTATGGCTGTAAAGTTGAGGCAGCATGAGGGGTGTGGCTGTAAAATTGGAGCAGCAAATGGGGGTATAGCTGTGACGTTGGGGCAGGAACTGGGGTATGGCTGTGAAGATGGGGCTCTAAGTAGGGTATGACTGTAAACTAGATTGAATAGTTTGCGTGTTGAGGTAAAAATTTATTGTGACGGTAGCCAGCAGTGTGACTTTAAGCGGAGTGAGTGTAAATGATCGGTGGTATTGACTGTACGTGAAGGAAAATATCTTCTGATTAGGTATAAATTTAAAAAATGGTACTGTGATATCACAAGTACATTAAACCGAAACTAAGAAAAGGCGACAACCTCCTATGATCCTTCTAGGAGGGCATTCTCTTGTTTTTAATGATGGTTTAATACAATCCAAACATATGCGAGGGCCGGTAAATTAAGTTTTGGAATTAACATTTTCAAGATTACACCTAATTCTATTTTTCAAAATATTAAGCAGTAAACAGCAAGCAGCAACAGTGAAGTCCTAGTGGGTGTATTTTTAAAGGCCATCATGAAAATGCACAAAGTTGCGTGGGATCAATGATGGGTAATCTTAAAAACAAAAGTCTTTTGGCTTCCTTGAGAAATCACGCGCACCATATATTACCCTAACAAATAATATATTTCTTGTTATAGATGTGCAATATAGATTACCCCCAACAAATAATATAGTTTGCGGTAGCAGCAGTGTTTTTGCTGAAGCAGCAATAAAAAACAAGCATCGAATCGAAACCATGACAGTATGGACTAAAATATACCGAATTAGCATACGGAACTGCAAAGTGCATACCTCAACAACAAACATGCCCATGCAAAGATCGAAATCAGGAAATGAAACTTCACCGAAACTTTCGCATTTTTAATCAATTACTTTTTTCGACAGCATAACTATGTACCCATATAACTAAAACCTTAAATATATAGATACACCCAAGGTCGTTGGGACTGGGGATGCACCAGGGACACGTGCCCCCTAACTTTTGTTAACTTCTGTATTTTCTAAGAGGTTAACTCTTTGAAAAAATGTCCCTTTTCTGCGACATTGTTCCCCTTTCTACTTGCATCTCTCCAAAATTGACATGTTTCCGTTTTCACTGGAGACAGGTAAACAGCTGAAATGCTACTACAGTTATTTTCTACACTCTAACGTACAATGCTCGCTAAAAGTCTTGGTACATTGGACTAATTTTTTTGATATTTCATACTACATTCCCCCTCCCCCCCCCCCATGAACAATGTTGCTTTATGCAAGGTTGAATGCCTCGATGTGGTCCGATTGAATCAGGTCAGATAACTATGATATTTAACTCTACAACCAACATTGTTTTATGGGAGAGGCGGTGCAGTGTCGATCCTTTTGACTGGAAACAGTTATTTTTTCCAAAAGAGCAGTTTAAGGTCTTCCAAGGACTTTCGAAAGGGTTTTTAGATCTCCATCTTTATCTCTCCTGTCAAAATTATTTTTATCTAGGCTGGGATGGCCCTTATTCTAAATCAATAATTTCTGTAACATAACGGAACTATGATATAAAAATGATATAGTTAAAACATTCACTATGTCAGCAATATAACAGAACAGAATATTGCATTAATTTTTAGAAAAACACAAGAAAACAAGTTGCATAGTAACAACAAGAAACAGTATTCGTTGAACTGCTATGTGTCTTTGAATAATCGCGGTGTTTTTTAAAGTATCAAGTTGCAGACTGCGACTTTAAGAGGGGATCTATTTCTTTCGAGGCTTAGAGGGGTGAGGACAAAAAGTCAGCAATTTTTACTTCTATTTTTTAAATACTTTAGGGTGAGCTTTTAAAATATTATGCTTCTTTCATAGCACCTCACAATCACTCTCTTGGTTTCAAAAGGAGGCTGGGGTTAATCGCCAAAATCACTATGGAGGTCTAAATTGTTTCGATCATGTTCATCAACAACCATAGACGTAGCTTCCTAGGCATTTTCAAAACTGTTGGAAGCTATTTGAATGCATGTAAGGGGCACCTCCGTGAGCTACAAATAGGTATTTTACTTCTGTTTCTCAAAAGTGGAGGGGGGAGGCAGATGCCCTTGTGCTTCCCTGGTTTCTACGTCTATGCTCACAACCCCTCTCGAGATTTTTTCCGCTGAGACTGGTATCCACTTATAAAGCACCACCTTTCTCAATACAATCGATGCCCCGACACCTGTCTGCAAAATTTTTTCTATAAATCTTTTAAAACGATATCAGGAAGGTTCAAGATTGGACTTCGATTAAGCGTGTCATTCAATTTTCATTTATATTACAATTTTTTATTGAAGTGTTTTAATTTGGACGCAAAATATTTTTCGTGAGCTCTTACCAATAATTTTTGCACTGCCGGACAGCTTCTCAAACATACTTAGCATAAATATTCAGGAACCCCGTCATTAAGGAATGGCAATTGGCTTCGCTTTGCAAAATAGGATAGTCAAGTAAAATTCAGCTTAGAAAGAATTTCCGCTTTCTACCGTCTAGCGGAGATGACAGAAATGGCATCTATTCTACAAATGCCCATGATCTAGAAGCTTCTCAAGCAGTTTCCATCATCAAGCAGTTATCTTCATCAAGCAATATTCCAAGACATGAAATCAAACTTTGATAAGTAGCCACAATTAGGTGGATTCCAGTGATTTTCATGCCGGTTATTCGTTTGAAATACAACACACACAAAAACATTCATTGACAAACCTTATTACACAGGGGAACATAGGGGATCGATTTTGAATGACGCCATACATTATATTTATTTGCCCATGGGCAAAAATTCGGAGCTAAGAAGTATGCAAAACAAGACAATGTATAAAGGCTTTTGGAAAATGGCTTTGATAAAAACAAACATTTGAATAAACTAAAGCTACGCTAGGAAATATATATACCCAGTTGTGGATCGAAATAGGCCAATCAGAAACGCGAGCACATGACTGCTGAAGTTACCTAATCAGCGCAGCTTGCCTATTGAGAATGTTGCCAATGGAGGTGAAAATGAACTCCTTTTGTCTACCCAATAGCGATTTTTTCCTGCTAATGTAGATAGATTCCAAAACTGCTAGATGGAATGACGATCGGGCTTTACACATGATACGAAACCAGTCGCCGTTATAGTTTTTTGCAAAATCTGGGTTTTCCAGTAAATGCTGCGCGATATAATAGCAGAATCGCAGGTTTTAGTTGTATGTACTTTTAGATCTGCAAGACCGAGGTGGCTGTTCTCTTTGGGGATATGTTTTGTTTCTAATACTAGAAGGAACATGTTGTTTTATTCTATTCTCCAATCTTTGGGTAGTGGCCATTTTCAAAGCCAAAGCCAAGTTTTGCACCACCAAAAGATTATCTTTTAGAAAATGCAAGAAATGACTAATTTTGTCAAGTTTCCTTTTGATACTGTTCATAACAGCAAAGAGGTTGTATTGTGGGAGTAGGATCAGCTAAGGAAAGCTGTTCGCTATCAAAAAATTGTTTTACCAGATCACTATCGGAAATTGGGATTTTCTGTTGGCGGGATGAGCCGTGACAGCGGAAGAGCTGCGAGGGAGGAGCAACATAGCGCAGAGCCAAAAGGCAATACAATGATAATGCTAAAGTTTTCTTGGGCAAAGGGGCAACTGCATCCCTGGGGACAAGAACAGCGAATTTTCAGGGTTCTCTGTTTGAACACAATTATCTATGTTTTGCTAATAAAAATACTCCATTATCGATACAAAATTTCTGAGTCATCTTGGAGTTGGAAGGGGCTAGCTTCTTCTAAGAGGTTACTAGCCCCTTGCAATGTTTTTGGAATAAGTTTAAGCATTCTCTTGAATCGAGCTACTTTGATATAGCTTTGTCCATTGATACTTTCTTCAGATAGAAACTTAAACTCAGATTTAGTATCGCTTAGTCATCCCCTGTGCTTAAAAAGTCGTTTAGACCGAGCGGCAAATCACTCTAAGAAAATCTCGTACACCTTTTGTGAAAATCCTATTGTTTTATCTGAAAATCCCCAGAAATCCTTTTGTTTAGGCAAAATCTCGTACGCTATTTGCAAGAGTGAATCGCCTCTCGGTTTAGACAAACTTCGACCCCTCGTAGAGGCATTAAACGTAAAGTGAAACAGTATTGTATATGGCAAACAATATCCTGCTTACGTGGCCCATTCCCACGGTACTTTAAGAAAAGTTGTTAATGATCTACAAAAACGAAACATTAATGGCTTTCCTCTCTTAATAACCCTTCTTCAATTCAAAGGATTTTCGAGATTGCGTATTAATAGAAGGTAAAGAGCTTATCACCACATTGTGTGATATTGTAGCAAATTACTGTTATCACTTTATTTGGAAGGTAACGACCTTTGCGATCGGCAAGAGCCAACACGATCCACCTAAATGGCTATAAAATTTATTGCGCATAAAAATTCTTATTAGGTGTAAGATAAATCAGTGCTTAATGACTTCTTAGATACAGTTACTGCTTGCGGTCAATTCAGAAAATTTCATCGATGATGATAATTTGAAAATTTATTACCTATTTGGTCATAGAAATGTTTTGCACTTGTGTATTTTTCTAGATTCAAAGGCTTTATTTTGGGCCACATTAGCAGTCTAGATGGTTAGGGTGAATAAATCTCGTAATTCAACCTGCTTTGAATTCATTCTTATATATACACATCATAAAATCTGTTTTGTTTTTTATCTTTGTTAAGTTTATTTTAGGCATTTTTAACTATTTTCGGCATTTTTAGCATTTTTAGGCGTTTTGTTTAGCTTGCTTTTGCTATCAATTTTTATGCATAAAAGTGTATGAAGTGGAATTAAACCAACATTTTGCAGCCAAGCGCATTTGAACAATTTTCTACCCATTTTCCGAATAAACAACAGAACTTTGAGGTAATCCTTGAAGCAAATTAACCTATCGGTCTCAGAATCTTTTTCACCTGATTCTCATTCTTCAAAAGGGGCGCACAATTTCCAAATAGGGGCGCCAGACTTGTCGAGAGAGGAGAAATGGCCCCTAGTTCCCCCCCCCCTTAAATCCGCCACTGAAAGGGGTAACCAAGGTTTTGGTCTTGCCATAGTCAGGGAATGGACGTTTGTACCTGGGGAAGGTGGTCCAGGAAGAAGTGGATCGATAATGCTTAATTTTACTAGGTATGGCTCAAGATTTGAGATGAAAATATTACTATAGAAAAGCATTTAATCTTTAATATTTGACAATGGATCAATATATGATAATGGATCTTTTCTGTTACGAGTTCCCAAAAATTTTGTTATTGTACATGAAACCAACTATGATGAAACCTATCAGATTTGGTTGAGCCTTCTTTCAAAATCCCAAGTTCCTATGTCGTTAGCATCTACATTTTTTCTAAGTTTGGTGCTTTCTAATTTAACGATACTACAGATTTGGGTTGCAACTCGCAAACAAGTTTCAAAGAGGGTAAAATTGTGATATGCCAGGAATCCATATAAGTGGCCGCGATCATACAAGCAGTCAAGTTTATTGTCATTGTGTTTGTCCATTGACTATGATTTGTCTGGTCTGAAGCCAGAGTATTCAGATCATGTTGATAATTGTGTAAGCATGATCTGTCTTTTATAGCATTTCAGTTTTTTCACGAATATCTCTGTTGCCTGATATTTCTACAAGAAGATCAAGGCTATCTACTCTTGTTTTTGAATCATTAAATAGCACTATTTTGCCATTTATCTTCTTCCTTATTTGGATTTGATAATTCTTTTTATTAAAACAAAAGCACATCTTTTCCCGGGGCGCTTATTTGGAAAACAGCCAAACAGGGGGCGCTTATTCGACAGGAGCGGTTAATTCTGCAGGGGCACTTATTAATTTTTGCTCATATCATGTAAGGGAGAAAATCTATTTCCAGTGTTTTTCAGTAATTTTTCTGAAGAAGATTATAACAAACGTAATAAACACTCGATGAAAAAAATGAAAGGTCCTATTAAATGTTAATTTCTTCATCCTCTTCATGGTCTGAATCAATCATTAGAAATCCAGACCCTGCTATTGCAAGATGGTTTTCCAAAATTTCAAACAGGTCAACATCTTTTACGCTTAAGATTGACTATTGGCTTTCTGAAATCTCCCTTCGAGCTTTGCAAGGCTGCTTTCTTTGAACAATGAATAAGAGTCTTCTGAACCATAACTCAGTTGCTGGGTTTAAAGTTGCTGGGTTTAAAGCACAGTTTCATCTCATAGATTATTTTATGAAAAACAAAGGAGGAAACTTTGTTTTAGCTGTGGTTATCGGACCGAGAAAACGCGAAGTTGGACTTGTCGTTCCAGCAAATTTTGTCAGCCTTGACTGACGATTTAAGGGGTTGCCACTGTTCTCTCTGCAGAAATTTTGAAGATTAAAAGGAACCCTTTTTTTGCGTTGGCTTATAAGGATACCAAGACCATTAAACGACCAATATATAATGATTTCTTGCTTTTATGTATATTGAAATACACGTTGACAATATAATGTGTTCTTTTTGCTAAATTAAAATAAGCGCCCCGTCTGATTAAAATCAGCGCCCCGTTTGTTTAGGGGGTGCTTATTCAAGCAGTGGGCGCTTATTGCAAATTTTCCTTTATTTCGGGGCGTTTATTTGGCAAGGGCGGCTATTTAGCAAAGGTAGTACTTTTTTCTAAAATAAGGAAATTTTTTGACCTGTTTTCTTAAAGAAAAGGGTCATATTTTTACAAAAGGGCTTCTATTTGATTGAAAGAGGTACTTTACCTACAATATGGAGATACCTAAACTTTTGGGAAAATGGAGAGGGGATCAAGCCCCTGGCTTCAACATCTATGCAACGCACCGAAGGTGTGCAACAGATAAACCATAACATTAGAGGGTTGAAACTCTTTAAATCTCAGTCGCCATTTTGTGAACTGTTTTAAACAAGCATCAAGTAGACTGAGGCTAGTATAAGCTCGGAAATTATCTTGATGCGGTGGCTGCGAAGGCGATTTATCGCTCACTTATTCTGCCTACTTTCGCATTCTCTTGAAATGACTGACACTGAATGCAAACGAATGAGACAATGAGTCAGTTACAAATGCTAATAACATCGGTGCATGCAAGCCTGTACGCAAGTGTTATGACATAAATATATTTGTGATGCTTTACAAGAACACTTGGAAATAAATTATCATAAAATTCAAACAAGCAACAAATAATGCTCAGTAAAGCTGCCAAAAATTAAAACAGAATTTGCAAAAAATCCTTTCATTTTATGGGAGCAAAAATTAACAATGAACTGCCTGTTGGTATACGAAAAACCGAGTAATACGATGCCTATGAACAGCGACTTAAGCAAAAATTTACTTCAACTTCCTTATTTTGTATAGATATGTAATATATGAGGGTTAAAAATATGCTGTAATTTTTTCACATTTTTTTATACATACTTTGATAGGGCTTGATAGTTTATTTTCTTTTTATGTTAATCAGAACACACATTGAAAACAGCAGAAAGGTTTGAGTGCTTGATCCTGTATTAAGGTTTGTATTATTATTATTATTATTATTATTATTATTATTATTATTACTACAAATCGATGCATAACAGTTCGAGGACTCTGGAAATACAATGATTCGCTCGTCTATCGTTTATCTTTTGATTTTATTCGTGATTTGTTCGTTTTGTGAAAAGGATTTTAGCTCGTTAGGCCGGCATGCATGGCGTTGCAAGCGAAGGGTTCAAACCAATCATACTGGTCCCAGTGGGAGCATTAACATTCCGCTCATTGACTCCGGAAATCGCGATGCAGCCATTAACAACGAAAGCTGTGTAAAGTGTTCTTGCGGCAAGTCATGCAAAGGAATAAAGGGGCTCCGCATCCATCAAAGGAACTGCAGAGTCATTAAAGGCTTTGATGAAGAGCAATTGTTTGAGGTTGTGAACGATGCTGACCTTGAGAATAACGACAGTCACACCGATATTCCCCTTGTTGATTATTTCGAAATCAAGCCTGGAATTCGTCTTCCAAGATCTGACCAGGAATGGCTGTTAGCTAACCAATATTTCCACTCTGTCTTTTCAAGTATTTCTGTCGATGCGTCAACGGTTGATCGTGTTATCCAATTAATGAACGAAACCATCTACAATTACTTTAAAGAAACCTGTGGAACAATCGAATGCTGCAACGAAGATCTCAAGGAAAAATACTCCAATTTCACTGCCAAGAATTTGAAAAAAGAACTCAGAACTTTGAAACATTCTAATGCTCCTTTAACTGAAATCAAGTATGTCTCTAACCTTCTTCGCAATAAAATCAAAAAACACATCTCACCCTCTAAATCTTCCAATATAACAAACCACGACCGTTACATCTCCAAAAATTTCTGGAATTACGTCAAACGCACTCTACAATATGAAACTTCAGCTCTTCCAACTTTTTCTGCTGCAGGATGTACCGAATACTTTGTCAAAACATTTTCTGCCATCGCCCCTAACAAACATTTCACCATTCCTTCATGGATCCCTACTTTCAATGAACCATCTTATTCATTTGATCTAGAGCCACCTAGTTACATAACCATTACCTCTATCATAAGGCGTATGAAAGCTTCTACTTCTCCCTGTCCTCTTGATAAGATATCCATCATCTGTTTCAAACGAAGCCCCTATCTTCGTTCTTTTCTTACTGAAATAATTCGTGTTGTCTGGCTTTCAGGTAAGGTACCATCCGAATGGAAAAAGGCCTCCACTATCTTGATTCACAAAAAAGACAGCACAGACGATCCATCAAATTTCAGGCCAATCACTTTAGAATCGGTGCCCTTAAAAATATTCACTTCTTGCTTACGTGACTCCATCTTCACTTTCCTGAAACACAATGGCTTCATCGAGCATCAAATCCAAAAAGGCTTCACCTCAAAAGTATCAGGTACATTAGAGCACACAGCAATGATGAGCCATTTAATAAATAAAGCTCGCATTAAGCAACGATCTTTAGTGGTATCTTTGCTGGATCTTAAAAACGCCTTTGGCGAAGTTCACCACAAGCTGATACCAGCTATTCTTGCTTATCATCATATACCTTCGGAAATTCAATCATTGATCTCAAGCTTATATCTAGATTTTAAGACCTGTATCATAACTGATAAATTCCAAACCCCTGCAATTCCCGTTCGCCGCGGCGTATTGCAAGGTGACTGCCTCAGCCCCCTTCTTTTCAACCTTTGCTTCAACACGTTCATACAATACATCAAATCAGATAAATATAAGCAGCTTGGTTTCTCCCCCCATGATGGTAATGACCGCATGTTTCAGCCAGTACACTGGTTTCAGTTTGCTGATGATGCTGCTGTTGTTACCAGTGGAGAAAAGGAGAACCAACTCTTATTAAACTGCTTTACCAGATGGTGCCAATGGGCAAACTTCATTGTCAGGGTTGACAAATGTGTTACCTTTGGTGTCAAGAAACACTCTACGCGATCCCTCCAATTTCAACCGAAACTTTTCATCTGTAACCAAATAGTGCCTGCTGTCAAAAATGGCGATTCCTTTAAGTATCTTGGTCGTTTCTTTGATTTTGAAATGAGTAACCAAGATCATAAATCTAAACTCGTTTCTCTTTTCTCTACTCTTATGAAGGATATTGACGACTTACCTCTCCATCCTAAAAACAAACTGCTATTATACCATCGTTATATTCTGTCAAAAGTTTCATGGCATTTTACTGTTGCAGATCTACCAAAGACCTGGGTTGTCCAAAACCTAGACAATCTTGTTTCCAATTACATTCGCCAGTGGCTTGATCTTCCTGTTTCTGCAACATTGAGTGGAATAATCCTCTCAAAAAATCAGTTTGGCCTAAATCTACAACTGCCTTCTATCAAATTTACGCAATGCCAAACTGTCTGTCGCAATGCCCTAAAATCTTCTCCTAATATTGACATTCAAACCCTATGGAAAAACACCAGTCATGGCACGAACCTACAGTACGACATCTATCGTAATACTAAAGAGGTATTAAAGGCTGTCAAATCAGACAACAAAGAACGTCTCTCCCAAAACTTAACATCTCAGGGAGCCACAATTACCTTCCTACTGAAACATTCACTGGAAAAGCTGAACGGTATTTGGTCAAGTACACAAAGCAATTTGCCTAGTAACATCTTTAACTTTACCATCAAGTACCTTAACAACACTCTTCCAACTCGTAAAAATCTGCTGAAATGGAACCTTAGTCAAACATCTGACTGTGAATTCTGTCTTCTTCCAGAAACACTTCTACACGTTGTTGCTGGATGCAAAGTGTACCTTGACCAAGGACGCTATACTTGGCGTCATAATTCTGCATTAAACTTTCTAGCCACTTCCTTCCAAGCAATAAATGGGTCTTCTCTCTACGCAGATTTACCAGGCTTTCTTTCCCCTTCTATCATAACTGGAGATCAACTACGCCCTGACTTACTTCTCAAAACTAAGGAAAACTGTCTGTACGTTTTAGAGCTAACCATAGGCTTTGAAACAAATCTCAACTGCAATGCTGTCAGAAAGTCAGGGAAATATGCCACCCTCGTATCTGACTTAAAACGTCAGTTTAAGTCAGTCTCGTTTGTCAATCTTTCCATCAGTTCACTTGGTATTTTTGGCGACTCCTGCAGCTCATTCATCGACATGTGTGACTCTTTGTCCATTGATCATCAACAGAAACGCTACCTCATCTCCAAACTTACAAGCATCTCCATTCGCACCACATACTATATATTCTGCTGTAGAAACAAAACTTGGACTAATCCAGAGCTACACCCCTTTTAACAATTTTTTTTTTTTTTTCTCATTACTACGATGTAATAGTTTTTATTTTGTAAACACAGGCTAGCCAGTTACAAATTACCTTGTAATAGTGAGATTTGTAATTGTAGTTTTAACAGGAATTCAAAATGAAAAGTTTCCATTGCTTCATTTTTTCCTTTTTTGTTGTTGATAATTTCTTATGTTTGTGCTTGTAATAGTCTTTTGATTTGCAAACCCAGGCTAGCCAATTGCAAATTACCTTTGTAATAGTGAAGTTTGTAATTGTAGTTTTAATTGAATTGAAAATGGAAAAGTTTCCGCTATTATTATTATTGTTATTATTATTATTTTTGCTACTTCGAAATAATGACCAAGACACAAAGTACAGCAATATTGTGGCTGACTAGAAGAAATGAAGTGCCCCTTGCAGATAAAATGTACAATTAAGGTCTGACAATTTGCTCGGTAAAAGAAATGGGTAACTTTCTCTCAATGACATCACTCTATGTTTTTAGTTACTCATCATTCCTGGCAAGCAGGAAACGGGATATTCAAGATGAAGCTGGATCAGGATTTGAAAGAAAAGAAACGGCCGGGTACTGGATATGCTGGCAAACAGGTTCGGGATGGCGTTATGGCGGGATGAAGTTACCCTATTGTTAACCCTTTTGTTAATCCCCTCTTTCGAAACTGTTACGTTCTGTTCCATAAGCCTCTACATCAGAGACTCTTGTTCTCTTGTTGGCTGAAGTCCGATGTCTGAAGCATCTTGGAGTTTAAGGGGGGGGGGGGGAGTGGGGTTGTGTATGTGGATAGTACAAACAAAAATCTAACTATAGAAGACTGTTTGCTTAATTTATTTTGCTTTAAAAATGATTGTTACGCATACCCCTTAAAACAAACACATGTTAGAAAAAATGAAGAGTCAAAAATAAGGGATTTTCTGCCAGTTATTTCAAATCTCGCTGTCTTTGTGGTAATGAACTTTTTTTGGACATCGTCATCGTCCGAAGAATGAAACTTCAAACCCCCTCTCCCCTAAAACCTGAGAGCAAACCTGAGAAGTTCAAATAAAACTTCAAACCTGTAAGCAAAGTTTGTGACCTCTTTGATTTTACAAGGACTACGAAAATATGTTTTCTATGAGGAGGTTTGTGCAAAAGTGATAAAAGAGGTGAAGAAGTTAAGAAATAAAATTCAAGGTGTTTGGTGTTCTAAGTAATCATTGCAGGCAATGACATACCAGTTGTAGAGCGGATCTTTGAGATTGTGTTGACAAACCTGTTTTGCTCGGCAGATGTTTCCATAAAATCATTAAGAGACGGTGGCAAACGACACACCCTCTGCTGCTTTTCTTCATCGCAACCAGACATCTGCCCTCTATTCACAGTTGTCAATTGTCTTTGCAATAAGATAGGTGTGATTTCTAAATCCTCTCATTTACCACAAATAGCTTAATTTTGACATTTTCTAGTTGCAGAGAGTGATTGCAGAAATAGAAAAAACCTAATTCAAATTAGTGGCCAAGGCAACATATGAACGGAACGTTGTTATTTGGTTCTTGACATGATGAAGATGAATATGTCTTAAAGGTTCAAGGTGATTACAATCCTCTATTAGAGATCTGCAGAAGTTCTGCTATAGAAGGCGAAGGGCGAGTCACTCTGTGGAAATCTTGTATACTTTTAGTAAAAATTCTATTGTATAATAACAAAATCTGTATAAATCCGTTTGGTCTGGTGGAAATCTCGTATTCGTTTTCTAAGAGTGAAATGTCCCTCGATACAAGGTTTCTCTTTGCAAGCCGGCTGGACAGTCGAAAGGAAGTCGGAAAACAAATTGATATAAAATTTTGATCGTTGAATCCTGATTATTTGAAGAAAGCAGTTTTGTTATGATACTGTAAAAGCAAAGATGTTATGATATTTTGTTTAATGTTTAAAAAATATCAATTTTAAACATTTTACGTAGAAATATCCCGTTAGGTCAAGATGTTTGATATGCCTTAAGCAAAAGCAAAAAAACTGCAAAATATCTTCAGCCATTGCCAAAAGTAATTGGAACATCAAGCAATTTGCGTTGTGTTTTTATGTTTTTCTTTTTTTCCTGGATACTCCTATTTCCGAAACCCCTTTCCCTTGAAACAATGTTGATAATCTAGAAAAATATCATAAAAGAAGCGCAAAAGAAAGTTCTTCCTAAAATCCTAACCCCTTTAATAGCAAACCAACATTGTTCCGTAGGGGAGAGGGGGCATGATTGATTTTGGCGTTGGAAGCTGATGTCAGTGTTTCAAAACTTTTGGCAGGGATTGTTGCTGCACCTGTAGGTGCTAAGCTAAGGTTGAATTTTTTTTGACAGGGCGTTAGAAGGTTATTGTCTTTATTCTTACTCCTGACATCTCTTCTATAACTGGCTTTCAAAACAATTGAAGACAATAAAGAAAACAAAGCCCCATTGTGCAGTTTTAAAATATTGAAAGAAACAGACGATGAAATTAGCCACGATAACACCATCGGATAAGCCAACAATACCTCGCTGAAAAGCAACAGGCCTCCCAAACATCACATTTTCATTGGCAGCTAAGAATGTGAGAGCGTGGTCAACGGTTTACCAACAATTTACCAACGTTTTGCCAAAATGGTGTTAAAAATTTTCATAGTATTTTGCTTTAAAAAATGAATCTTGATTAATCCTACAGAGTTATTTTGCCTGGCAAGGGATGATATGGAAGCATGTTTTGATTAATATTCACAAACGGTTGACGAACAATTAATACATACATATACATAAGATTGTAAACTTGAATTTGAACGGCTTTTATGGAAAAACCATTAGAAATTTAGAATGGCATACTCGTTGATTATAATATACCCAATTTTAATTACTGTGGCAACAACAATATGTGACACACGTCTTGTCTAAACTGTATTGGAGATCGTGGGTAAGAGTGATGGCGCTCTAGTAATTTAGCGCAGGCGTATATACGTCATTATCACATCCATTGCTATTTGGAATCTGTACTCAAGCAGAAATGTCACACAAACTGATCCGGTCTCTTCTCTTATGTTGTTATTTGTATAGCATGTTAGTATCTTAGGAATATTCACACTAATCACAGATGTTAGTGAGGGTAGATTGTAGAAATCTAATCTCAAATGACGTCACTTTTACATAAATATCAAGCCGCAAAAGAGACTGATTTTCAACAAATCAGGTTGAGCGCACATTTTAAAAATTCCAAAGTACCTTCCTTTCCCAATATTCGATTTGGCGCCGTTATGGAATCATTTTCTAGAAAGTTGAAACATCAATAAATCTGGCAATAAATATATTAGTAAGTAATAAAAAATCAAATATCAGTAAAGAGGTCCTCTTTTAGATTTTCAGACAATTCCTTAGAGACAGTGTAGAGACAGTGAGGAGGGGGGGGGGGGGGGTTGGATCGGATAAAACGGTGGACTATATACATGGTATGCATGGTACCAAGCATATGTATAGATATTTGTATAAACAGCTGTAGCCAGAATTGCAGGTTGCAAATGTTTTGAAAATTCAAGAGAATTCTTATAAGTTTTAACTAAAGGAAGTTTCAAGCATTTCGATCAAAAGATGATAAAGTAAACACATTGGCATAGAAATTTATGAGCAATTTTTAAGCTACTAGGAGGCAATAACATGAAGAGAATACGTGAATGCATATTATGCAAGTTTAAGGGCAAAGTCTGCTTCATTGTATGCAAATGGAGAGGATGGTATTGATTGGTTCAAAATACCTTAGGCGATAAACGAAGAAGAAGAGCTCAAATCATTTGGAAGTGTGAACAATATAGGGCTCAAAATTATTCTTCAGATTTTACTTTTAGGAATATGAGGCTGAAAACAGCATTTCTATATTTACTGTATTTGACCTTCGAATAGCATATCTTTAAAATTATCAATATTGGCATACACAACCCCCTTTCCTAGAGTTACTAGAAAATATGAAGTAAAAAGTTAGAAACATTAACAAAATGTATAAGTTTGTGAATGTAATCAAAATCGTGCAAAGAAAAGGTAAATATAATCAAAGAACTAACATACTAAATATGTAAAATAAATTCAAATTACTGTTTAAAATTAGAGTGTACAAAATAAATTAATTCCATTAGATATCCTATCAATCTTAAGACTTGATTTGCATAGGCGATCAAGAAATGAAACTGAAAAACCTGCCAGGATAAGGTCACACACGTCAATACAACCTAGAAAAGGCTGGGAAATTGCTTAAAACTATCAGAGCTGTCACTAAACGCCTTACTTTGCTGGAATTCTCAAGTTGCTACTGGCAACATACACTGAGAGGTAACCTGTTCGGCGTTGTAATTTTTAGGCCAAAGAGATAAACGCATGCAAACACGCTGTATGAAAGCTTATATAGAAGAAATACCATTCACAGTTGCGGCCGCGGATATTGGTGGTTTTTCGTTGAGTTTATCTCTCTCGAGCGTTGAAGAAAGCAGCTGGCTCTCTCCTCATATCTCCTTATAAATATTTAACGCAGAACAAAACACTTCAGTCTTTGTACATGCTGGACGAAAAACACACAGTATTTGAAGAAGCGGAATCACGCTTTACGAACTCTCGTCTTCGAAACTTGTGGTGGCATGTTTAAATGAAACTGTTAACTGATGTATGAGTTGAGTTCGTAGGCCATGGGGGTCTTCTTCTTGAATTGGCTCCATGCGTTGCAAGGCCCAACAAGAAACCTCTTACTACGTACAACATTGTTTGTTGTGTATTTGCTAGCGGGGTCTGCAGTGTTCCAAGCTTTGGAATCAAAGCAAGTAGTTAAAGAAAGACAAAGGTTTGAAGATGTCAAGTATTACATGAAAACTTCGTACGGAATAAACGAATCTGAGTTAAATCGATTCATTTTCGAGGTCAAAGAAGCTTTGGAGGAAGGCTTTTATGATGTTGACTACGAACGGTGGGGGTTCATGGGCTCACTCTTTTTTACTGCAACGGTAATCACAACAATCGGTAAGTACAAGTAAACCAATGTTGACGTTCTCTTTTCAAGCATTCAGTTCTTTGTTATTATTCAATGGAAAGAAAAAGAGGCCTAAAGCTATCGTCAAATGTAAAGAAACACATGTTAGCGATTGAGATGAACCTCAAACAAAGTTTTGCGGAGCTGTCAATGAATGAGCATGTGCGCAAAGAAAGGAAAAATCTATTTGACTATAATTGCCTTGAATTTTTGCTGAAAAGAAGAGATTTCACTAATTTCCTGACAGGCGCCACTGAGTCAAAATCCGGCCAGATAATATAATATTGAAAATAAAAAATCTATCAACTCACTAAATTTGACAACCGATTGAATTGCTTTTGTCGATTTAGGCAGAAGTAAAGCCATTATTTACATCATCCTCTTAAAAAATCCAGAAAGTAAAACATAAGCGTGTTGTGTTCGACAAAAACAATATCGGATAATTTTAAAAGATTGAGATGAAGACGCTTGAAGACCGTTGTCAATGTTAGCATCGTACAATTTGTTCTGATACAGAAGCGAAGATGCTAGCAAGATAGTGACATTAAAAATATCTTATGCGACTAACCTCTTATGATTGAGGATTGATAGTAATCAAAGAAATACAACGGTCCAAAAACGCAATTGATTTGTAAATTTCTAGTATGTTAACCAAATATTGAACAGCTTAAGGCAACCGATGTGGAAAAAGGTCATCAATGTAAAAAATTTTAAGTTTTAATTTATGCGACTTTATCATGCATCTACAGCAACGTGACCATGGTTATAGTAAAGAAATAGATATATTTGCATACTGCAAGGAAAATTCAGGAGCATCGTTATTATGGAATCAAGATAAGAGCTTTTGCTCAACTGATTTAGGTTGACTGTAGCCACTTGCCTCTGGTTGTGAAAGGCAAGGTATCATTAACCGGATACACATTTGTGAAGCTAATTATATGGCTTGGGTTTTTTATAGCAAAGTGAAAATTATGTTATAAAAAAAAGCTTTTGGACTCAGCCTAACCTTACATAAACACAAATTTCAATGCCATGTATTGACAGCAATTTGGCAAGCATCTTGCTCGTGTTTACCATAACCCAACAAATACTTTTGACAGGTTGACAGACATAGGATTGCAAACTCCTCTGTTTACATAACATGGATCGATAATGAAAAAACTTTATTCCTTATTCAATATCCAATGATCCTATCTTCTCAAAAGAAAATTAAAAAGCAACACGGCCTCATATGGCGATTCGAAATAACACTCCACTGAAAACTGATTGTATCCTTGCTAGGAATTTAACGAAAAAATTCATCAATAGATTCTAAAGGGTGTTTCAGAGCATCCAAACGGTTTTGATGCTATTTTTTTCAAGGTTTCTTATCTTGCAAATTTCTGAATAGGCAAGGATAAATTTTTGAAGCAATCTTGTTGATATCTGGCTGTGAATTTGAATGGTAGATTTAGATGGAGACCAACCATGTAACTGGTTTACTTAAAGCTCTTCAACCATAGACCGCAAGATAATACGAGGACCATGTTTATCCTCTATTCTTGCAAAAGGCAGCTATAGTGTAGAATCTTTAGAAAACGCTGTTTACCAATTCACTGCCGTCACATTTTGGTGTTTTATAGAAAGTGTACTAGAAAATCTACAAATTTTTGAATTTAGTTATTCCATTGCGAATAAGGCAGTAAACCAAGATCAAATAAAGGAACTTGCCAAAATCTAAGTTATATTGCGGTCATGCCGCTGCTTGCAACTTAGATGTCTATAAATGCTCCTTTTTATGTTTATATATATATATATTGCTCCTTTCCTTTTCATCACCAAATAATTATTGGTCGTTCCGGTTTGAATTCCAATTATACTCTTCCACTCTTATTTCCAGTGAAACAAGGTATTTGTAATGCCATTTTTGAATGTATATCAGCCATTGCTTGGTAGTTTGTTGATGGAGCAACATAACCAAAATTTGAAACTCATAATTCAGTAAAAAGAGAAAATTTAACTTTCTTTATAAAAGCAACGGGTATCTGTTATGCTAGATTTAAATGATAAATCGTTATACGTTTGTAATCAATGACAGGCAATTCGCCAAAAAACAAGCACATTTTACAAGATTACTGGCACGTGTTGGATCAAATGCCACCTTTTGCTACTATATTTAAATCCAGCCCATATGAAAAATAACTTCTTAAGCTACGCCACTTTAAGAATCTAGCAATTAACATAGCACTTCGTCAATGGTATAATTTGGATTTTGAATGAAATTTTTGGTTCGCTGCAAAGTGAAAAGTCGAGCCAGGCTCATCAAATTTTCGCTTTGTTATCGAATCATCAACATAGCATTTAAATTCACTGCTGGGGTTAAAGGCACTCAGGAGGATTTCTGAGCAATAACCTAGATTGAATGATTGAAGCATAGTCGAATACACCTCCTTTGAGTGACGTTCCCTGTTGCGCCATCTATTACTCAATACTGAGACACTTATAAAGTAAAATTGATTTACAGTTTCTCTGCAAACCTAAACTTTCTCTTGCCTTGGGTCACCAAAAAGCACCAGTGAAAGCCATATAATTTTCTTGATATGCTCTGCTTACTTCAATGCTATTTCAAGTTGTTTAAAGCTAGTTAATTTTACTTACAATGGTTTTTGTACGTTCGGTAGAGCTGAAACTCTTTTACTTGAGATATTTGATGAAGCTAAAGCAACCAAAAGGAGACAAGAAGAGTTGCAAAGAAGCGTAATTTCTAAGATTTGCTGATGATCTAGAACCTGAAAATGAGAATACTACTATACCACTGACCGCCATTGCGAGCGTAAAGATAGTAATTTCACGATAATTATCAGATCCTATTGAGTTCATCTCTTTCTTCACTTAACATCACAGTTAATGGTTTCTATAATGCAGACTTAAAAACAGCCCGGTAAAAATCTGTTTGAAAAGAGTTTTTATGTCAAAACATCAACTGCTTTTGAAAATTCGGTATGCAGAAAGTGTTGGCCTTAGGAATGCATATTTAGTCAAATGAATGGCACAGCCAAAATATGGTTTTACTATTTGAGTTTAAGTCGGCTTTTCTTCAAGACATTTGCGAATATTACTTTGCGTTGCGAATTCAAAAGCTATTTGATTTAACGAGAATCTTTTTCAAATTCTTTGCAAACAAAATCTCTGAGAAGCCTAACAATCCGACTCTACATATACTTTGTTATTACATGAGCAAGAGCTTTGCAAACACAACCAGGTGCGGCTCAGCAATTTTCCTAATACTTTAATCCAAGTTTAAATACTTTATGTTTCGATGCAGAGGGAAGAGTGGTGAAAGTGCTAGATTTTGCTTCTCTAAGTCAAGTAAAAACTGGGAGGCTACAGTGAAAAAATAAATAAAACAATAAAGGAAATACCTTTGCAGAACTTTTGTTAGTTGTTATATCATAATGATATATCGAGGAATTCCAATGATAAACTTTTCCTATCTTTGATAGTTACTTATTTCTTTCAAAAATTATTCAGTATTTGCATATCGTTCATCGAAAAATAAAACGATTTTTAAGATATTAGACTTAATCTATCAGATGGAAATGTGACTTGTGGATCGCAATAATGTAACCTTTGTGTTTTTTAAACCATTTAATTTTTGAGTACGGAAATTTGATTTCTTCTTTGAGCTTACAATGCATCTGTTTTCACTCAGTTTGAGAACGTGTGACATTTCACTTCCGTTAGAATTTCGGTTAGACCACTATTTAAAGACAGTCTGTCGTCAAGTTTATCATTCTGTTCATTGGTTTACCGAACAGAGAATAAAACGTCAATTTTAGGTGGTTTTCATTCTTTTGAACGAACAACAAAGAAGGTCCCTTACCCGCTATTGGACAAATATATCAGTTTGTCACAAATAGTAGCAAAAGAGCAGCGCAACACACTGCCTTTAATCTTTAGAATCCTCTTTTACGAATTTTATAACAAGCTCAATGCAAATTTATGTTCTTAAATACTGTGTTTTCATGAAAAGAGGCTGTAGTTTTCTATCTTTTTGAATGATATTTTTGAGAGCTGATTTTGTTCAAGGGTAGCTTCTATTCAAGAAAATAAAGCAATTTCTATTCAAAAATAATGCGGCTTTTAGGTTTTGAAGCCATGCATTGTCCCTTTCAAAATTAGAATGAACAAAATCATCGCAGCTTAGTCAGTTTCATTCCTGGTTATTACTCTCGTTACCAACGTCGTAATCACCAGAGGCGTGTGCCCTCCCAGTTTTAGAAAATACCCCTTTTATCAATGACCATTTTAGAACCTTCGAAAGAATGCAACTTTTCTGAAAGGTTATTTTGCTACGTGGCTTCTATTCAAGAAAATAATGTATGTAAGACAGACCAAGGGCAAAGTTTCATGATGAAATCAGTCAACCGTGCAAATTCAAATGTGGGCGCGTCCGACAACGCCTCTCAAAACCGCGTGTGAATTTGAATCAAGGACAGGCCTGTTCTATTACGTTACATACAGCGTTACATAATAACCACTTCGTAGGAGAACCGAGATTGTCATCACGGAAAGCGCCTTTCTCACGCGTAATTCACGGGCTATTTGATGACTATTAGCAGTCAAAAACGATAGGTAGAAACATGTGTTCATTCTGCTGTCGGCCGAAAATGAAGTAAGAAATACCCATCCTGCAGATCTAGACAGAAATTACAAAAATTGCTTGACATTCAAGTAAAGTTGGGGAAAAGTGGGTAGCAGCTTTATTTACAAGATTGGGCTTATTAGAATATTTGTTTATATCTATTGTATGTTTCTTAATTGTTATCCACTTACTTAGCTTGTAATCGATGCAATTTAGACTTTGCAATGACTTTTAAATTTTGTCTTAGCAATAAAACTAGCATAATAATTACGTTTAAATGTGGGATGCAAAAAATTCTGATTGATCTTAGTGATATCATATGACGTAACTAAAAAGCATAACATAAATCATGGATGTAGAATATCATGCTTAATAATATAGAATGTAGTTGATTTAGTAACAGCTCGTACTTATATTCAAAGAAAACTATACCAAAAGAAAAATACTTTTTAATCTGACTAGTTTTTTCATTCTATTTGTATGTTTGTATGATTGATAGAACTTTCTGAATGAAAATAGTGTAAATAATCTAAATGATTAAAATATATAGCAAATAAAGTAATATTCTTTTGGTGGTACAGACATTGAAAATATCTTTGAAAAAAACAAACATTTTATATCGTATTGGCTAAAAACTTTTTCGTCTGACGCTCTTTTTCATCGTGTTTTTTCGGACCCTTATTCTGACGTTTTAAGCTCTGAGGAATTTCAGACGAAAACTTTTAGCCAATATGATATAAAGTGTTTGCTTTTTGCAAAGCCATTTTCAAAGAACTTAACTGTACATCAAAGGTAGGATAATCTAAAGGGAGGTTGTAGAATTGATGTTTAAGGGTGCCAGATTGTTTCAAATTTTCCGAAAGTCCTTTTCTACTTGAAATATACAATAAATCAAGTCTAGTTAACACAAACTTTTCGAAATGTCTGAAAAAGGGACTGGTGCTTGCACGACCTGCTCTTCGTGTCACTGTGTCCCTGGAGGGGGATTGATGTTTTAGGATTGATGTGGAGGAGCTTTCTACGTAGATCAGCTAACGAAAGAGACCTGCAATCTTTATTAATACAGATTCGCTATTATAAAGACCATGTTATGAACAGTTTTTGATTTTTTTGGAAACCGACTTTACCGGGAACTCAAAAGATGATCTATTTGGTTTAGTCTTGGAAGGAAAATTGGAAGAAACTCTCACAGAGTTTCGCACAAAAACTAGATTTAAAAAAAAGCAAGAAATACATGACCAAATAAATTGAAAAAGCAAGAAAGTGAAATGTTGGAAAGAGATTATTCATTTCATTACATATAAGTCTCTTTTGTAAGTTACAGAAAACTTTATAAGCTAAAATTTAAAGATTAGGCAGAGAGTGGGTGTAAAGTGTTGCTGTGAAAGGCTCTAACAGCGCATTTTTGTTATCTAAAGATAGAATAAGTGAAAGAGCCACCTGCTTGACCCCGGGCAGTTATACAATGTCGCATGACAAAATACCAAAGATATAAAAAATAAGAGTGTTAGCAGGACAGGGATTTTTGATCCAAGAATGATTACACATACCCTTGAACTTATATGAAGAAGATATCATCAGCATCATTTTTCATTTAAGTGGACATCGAGAACCTAACAAGCCCAATAGTTGAAATGCATATTTCTATGAATCCTTTACATAACATTTCAAGAAGAAGCGATTTTTTTGGCATCAATCTACTGTTAGCACTCTTAAGCATTTGGTTATTACAGTATTTGTAACCATATCACAGTAAAACAGAAAATGTAATTACTTTGCCTTTATCTTACTTTCACTTTCCCAGGCAAATCCGATTGTTAACTTCCACATACAGTATCAAGAATCGGAGCTTTTCTCAAAATTACTTAGTGATTGTGCCAACCTTTTTATCTACCGTAGATTATCACTTCTTGACTTTTTGCTGCATAGTTCCGTTCCTTTGTTTTTATACTATAAGTATTTTGATGTAAGCTCATTTACCATAAACCTTTCTTTTCTTGTTTTTTTTGACAGTCTAACTTCTTACCAAAATTAATCTAATGCTTGAAAAGGCTGTGATCAACCATATCAGCCAAGACCTCAGCATTGACATTGCTAATTAAACTTTGTTCTTAGTCAAGATGAGAGAATTAGTAGAGGTTCTAAAACACAACCTTGAGGAACAACACATGTTCTATTCACGAGGATGAGAGTTAGATAGAGATCATTATCATTTTGTCTTCAACTAAAGAGTAGAAAATTAATGACTTCATATCTAAATACTCTTAGAATTTTTGAATTCAGACCATGTAGTCTAAAAAACACTTCGGAAATGTGAAATGCAAAAAGCAATTACAACTATTCGAAATGTTTCTAAGATCTGGCCACTTCCCTTTTAAATCACTGCATATCGTTCTTGGTTCTAAAATGTACAAGCGAAGTCAGGAATGGAAACACTTGAGATTGCTTGAGAAGACTCTAGGACTCGCACTGATATAACGATAATCTGTTTTGTATTTTCGCAAATATATTGGTTTTCTATAGTTTTTAGTTTGTAAGGACCAAATTAAAAGTTATAAAAGGAAGATTATTATGGTGACATCAGTTTTACTTTTTAATCCAGAAGATTGAGCCTCTATTTTTATTTTCGTTCCTTTTTCTCTGCTTTAATGTATTAGAGAGGAAAAAAGCCCGTTCTCAGGCTGGATTGACAAAGCCACATGTGCATTTAGAATCGAAGAAGAAAAAATTTCCTTCAAAATAAATTTTTGCATGTGACACAGGTGTAGAGATGGATTAGAAGCTGAAATGGTGATAAGCGGGGCTGAGTGTCATATCCTCTATTAGATCAGCGATTCTCTTTCGGATTCTAAAGGATTTTCTGTCCTTTTTTGATAAATAGCGTCAGGTGTAAAGAGATTTCTATCTGAAAATGATAAGACAGAGCAGATAACTTAAAGGCAGCCATGGCAACAGGACATTTATAACGTTTTGTTCCATATCATCTAATATTGGAAGATAAATGTGTGACGATTAGCGAAAAATAAGGAAACATTGAACCTTTATGCCGCTGTATCTGATTCATGTTAATGAATGAAACTGCCTTTCCATTCAAACTTTTATGAATCATGTTCGAGAAGCTGCTGTCTTGTGAGCATGGATGAAGTTTGAACAAGCTGCTGTCTTGAACGATAATGGCCCAACTTGTGATATATCTTAAATGTGGATTATGTTGTTGCTTGTAATATATCAGTGCTGTCGGAAGGAAATTCATAATGGGGGTGGGGGGGGGTTGATATTGTAAAAATGTCCTTTAATGAATGAATCAAAGTTTGAAACTCAAAGATAGTTTGTTTCAAAACAAGACGCTGAATGCCTAGTAGCCAATGACATTCTGATATCATTTGGAATTTATTCAATGATATTGAAAACAAGACAATTGGCTTGTTATTCGGAGGCAGTCAGTTGCGGGTGGCGTATAAAATAAGCACAGAAGTAGAAAGTTTGTGCAAGCAACAGCATTTATTTACATTTCTTTCGTTATTTAGGTTATATAAGATCAAACATCGAAATCAGTTCTATGACAAATAAATGCATCCAAAAGATGTGAATAGGTGCAAGCACGTCCGTATATTTGATTTGCCACCAGCAGTATTTGACCAGATTTAAAATAGATTCACTGTCCTCAAGTACCTCATTCAAATAGCTAAAAAACCGTTCGAGTTACTATAGAGAATTTCTTTATGTCTTTGTTATTTATTACTTGAGACAAAAGTGACTGTTGGTGCTCTACTGTTCAAAAATCTCATTCATATCTATAAGACACTGCAATTGAATACCTTACTGCGTTATCAAGAGAAAGTCATCAAAATTCCAAGCGAATTTCAAACAAGAATTATGTAGCACATGTGTCTAGAATGTTGGCCAATGTTACTGCTAAATTTTAAAAAAATTAAAGTAAAAAAATATGATAGTCCTTGCTTCTTAAGAAGTGCAATTTCATGTAAGTGTTATTACTTATGAGATTTCATTTTTGATCGTAAAGAGACCTAAATTTCTTCAAAAAACATTGGCAGAATTTTGTGGACGTCACACAATGAGCCAGCCCCCGTGTTTTGTTTTGAAATGCCTAGTACTTACATATGAATCTATATATCATATGTTAGAAATTAGTGCTTTGGTTCTGGAAGTATCTGGGAATACCTGAAAGTATCTGGAAATATCTTGAAGTATCTGGAAATATCTGGAAGTGGCCAAACTTTTAAAATTTCTAAGACGCTGAGACATATAATACACTTTTTTATTCATTTTGGCTTTTCGCTGTTATTCTTCGAAGGTGATAGGGTAGTAGAGTATTCCAAACTGGCGTCAAAAGGCAATGAGTGAAAGTAGGCGGGTTTCGCTTCTTCTGCTACATCAATTAGCGAAAAAAAATTATATTTTGATGCAAATTATGCTCCTTTTTAGTGGAAAAAACCCGAGAATAGTAACAGTCGCACTGATTTAGTTGAGATATCAACGAAATATCTTTCAAGAAGCATTCATTTTCTCTATTTGACAATATTACGTAATCTTCATGTATTTTTTTATGCATTGAATGAAAGGCGCCGAAATTAGGCTTATGCATCGGAGGGGGGGGGGGGCAGCTAAGACTCCAAAGACCGAATAACGCAAAATGCCTCCCTTTAAATTGACATTTGCTTTTATTGATTTCTGTGTCTATAATTAATTAGAATGGATCGTTTTGCACATCCAATTATTGATAATTATTTCCATTATTACCCTAGGATACGGTCATATGACGCCCAAAACTGTTGGTGGACAACTATTCTGTATATTCTACGCATTTTTTGGAATACCATTGACAGGGCTGATGCTCAAGTCAATAGGCGAGCGACTTATGGACGGTATAGACTCGATTTTTCGTGCCTTTGACAAGCGTTTTCTACACAGAGATGTCCATTCAACGAACGTTCGTACAAGCATTCTACTCTTTACCATTATGATTATTATGATTATTGTTCTTGCTGCTCTAGCAGTCTGCTACGAAGGCTGGTCCTTTTTCGAGGGTATCTATTTTGCATTCATTACGCTATCGACCATTGGTTTCGGCGATCTCGTACCATCGCATCCAGCTGAAAAGTTCGGACACGACGAGTCACAGCATTATCACGTTGCCCTGTTTGTCTTGGTCACATTCATATACATAACTGTTGGTCTATCTGTCGTATCGAGTGTTCTATTGTCGGTTACCCGAATCTTTGAGAACAAGACGGCCTGGGATTTCGTTTCTCTTGAAAATGATAGCGATGATGATGAACTTATGGTCAAGAAGGATTTCGACACAAATCTAAACAGGTATGGTGGAACGAGTAATTAAAAACGTTACGTGAATAACAAAAGGGACTAGATTTACAGAGGGACATGTTTAGGTAGTAATAAAATGTAATATTTAATAGTTGAAATCAAATTTATGAATTTTTAGTTTGTAATGTGTATAGGATTTGCTTTATATTGATTCTACAAGTTTAGGAAGCAAGTGAATGGCAGTATCAATTAAAAATTAGGTAGTTCTCGCTAGATAGATTCGCATGTTCTGTTCTAATTCTCAGAAGACCTGAGACACAAATGATGTAAAACGGCTGAATAGTTATTTTTAAAACCGGATCCGTGCCCTATCAATCCTCATAGAGAACCACAACATTGCCAACAATTTTGTAGCTTTTAAGAAAAAAATAGCAAATGTCCGAGAGAGGAAATCTGTTTTTTGAAAATAGCAGAAGACAAAAAGCCAACATGCTACACATCTTTTCGTCGCTTGCACAAGAAATATCATGTTTGCTTTCCCGAAGGAATCTAATTTCTGCTCGTAAGAAAACCAAAATCGCAATTTTCCAGTTAAAAAAAATTTATTTGGATACACAAGTCTCTAGTGAAGTGTACCAGTCAATCGACCTGAAGTGCTTTAACAAGCCACTACTAAAGGGCCTGTTTACATTGAAGCGACTTTCCCAGCTAACCGAGTTTCCTGGCTAACCGAGTTTCCCGGCTAACCGAGTTTCCCGGCTAACCGAGTTTCCCGGCTAACCGAGTTTCCCGGCTAACCGAGTTCCCGGCTAACCGAGTTTCCCGGCTAACCGAGTTTCCCGGCTAACCGAGTTTCCCGGCTAACCGAGTTTCCCGGCTAACCGAGTTTCCCGGCTAACCGAGTTTCCCGGCTAATCGACTTTCCCGGCTAGCCAAGTTTCCCCGAGTTTTCCGGCATGTGTAGAAAATCAATAGTATTTTATTTCACCGTTTACATGAACAGCCGGGAAAATCGGCCAGGCGGGATCCCGCAAAAAGAGGCGAGATCTCGCTCAGCCGGGTTTCCCGGTCAACTCATGTAAACGGAAATTGCCGAGTTTCCCGCCTGAACGGGGTAAAATTGGACCCGCCGGGTGCTCAGAGAAGGTGAAAATTGTTAACACCATCTGTGCGAGGCTGTAGGTGCCGTAAAATAGCTCTCAGTGCACTTTTGAGAATCATCTAAACAGCTCTTGCGTATAACCATTGCGATGAGTATAATCTCAATTACTGATGACAAAAAATTCGTCAGACATAATTGTCAAAACATGTTTACAGGAGAAGTACACTGACTCAATGTGTAAATAGTTTTACCAAGTAGGCAAATTTTTCAATTGCATCATTACACAGTTCATTGCAATATCAACGCATTCCAACGCCTTAAAACGCATGTTTCCAAATATAATTTTTTTTATCTCGAAACAAAGTTTATGAGATTTTCTTTCGCGCCAAACAAAGCATCTGCGTAATATCGCTATTTGTACTGAGCAAACTTTAATTGAAATTGGCTTCTTTTCCAATCATGTGCTGCAATTTTCGGCAAATTTTGTTAATAAATCTATTGAGACAATCAGATTTGTAGATCAAGAGAAAATCATTTATGGATCACAGTAGTTAGGTCGGCAAAGTAATTCAAAGAAGTTTTTATCAACGGTCAGGTTAAGGTCTATCAAAAATGTCCTTTTGCGCGATTTAAAATAAAAAACAAGTACCTGAAATTTTGTCTGGTCTTCGCGGCCTTGCAATATTCGTCTTCTTCTCAAGGGAGCTTGAACACTAAAAGTTAAAATATTTAAAAAATTACTTAAAAAGACAGGGCCATTACGTAGTTTAGGGGCTGTGATAAAATATACCGAACAACTTCTGGCAAAGTAGTGCAAGTTGATGCATTTTCAAACCAATTCGATGTCAACGGGAAGGGTTAAAAACCCCGTTTCCCTCTCCCAGCCATTGCAACCTAGATTTCTATTAATATGGATAGCTGATGTAATTGTATACATTACTTGGTAGAAAATATTAATTCAAAACCATTTTAATATTCGGCATGGGGAAGTTTTTACCAATATCGATAAAGGGAATGTCAATGTTGCAAGTTTGGTGCTTGATTACAAATTTTTATCAACAAAGAATTTTCTGCAGGCGACTTGCGATTTTTACTTGTAAAAACACTTGAAAATGACTCTAGGTTGAAATATTAAAAAATTTCTTGTAAAATATGCAGACTGAAAAAGTCAAAATCTTCCGAATGCTAAGTGAACTTTAATTATTTGGAGAACGTTAAAAATTTCAATATTTATTTTCAAGTAGACATTTTTCACAACATCTGCCCACCATGTTAACAGTTTTCAATTCATGATTCACGTATCATTATGTAAATACAGTAAGAAGGCATTATCAAAATGCTTCCTGTAAAGCTAGCAATGTTAAAATACCGTGCAGTACTAGGGATGGCTGTAATTGTAAATATTAATTAATTGTTTCTGTAATGGAACTTGATAGTAAACTAAGATAACATTGAATTAATAATACCTAAATGTCTCGTTAAGTGTTTATTTCTGAAGTTAGTCTTCGGATATTCAAATAGGACTACATCTTCAAGCGAGCTGTTTTGGATGTACGTTTTGGACGAAGCCAAGGGGGGGGGGGCACGGGGGCTTTGCCCGCCCGAATTTAAATTTTTGCCTCTCTGCCCGTCCACAAATTTTAGGATGAAAACATTTGTCTAAAAACACAGCGCCTTCCTTTCGACAAAAGTCGCCCTCAACAAAGTCTGTATCTGTGCATTCATGGTGAAAACTACTATCAACTGTGCACCAGTCCACACAATGCTTTATCGAGTCAATCTAACTGCTGATATGCTTCAGCCTGCGTTGAGTGCTTGTTTTTGGCACTGAGCAAGATAGATCCTTCCAACGAAGACGCCAAGCTGCAAAACGAGACCCGAACTTCCTTCGTTTTGAACAACAATCTTTGATGTCACTGCAGTTTGACGACTTTTTAAGTATGATAAGGCTCCATTGCACCTACCATTATGGCTTAGTTCCCTTTTACAGTTCATTCTTTGATTAATTCTGTTAAATATGTAATAGAAAACAAGCCCCCCTTCAGATGTTTGCGTTTCCAATCGCCAGTGAAGGAAGATTACAATTACTCTACATAAACTTCATTACATAACAAATATCTGGTGCAAGATGATAAATCTGTATCAAATTCTGTACCAATTGCAAGAGATTGCAAGAATCTGTATCAATTTTTGAAAGTTCTTCAATACCGTTACTTAAGTTTTTGCTTTCATATAACAAGCCGTTGTTTCTCTCAGTTAAACAAAAGCTTCGCTTCCGATAACAAGCCGACCTTAACTCAGCATTGCCCGCCAGTGGCGTCCCTAATGGAGGGCATTTTCCCCCATACTTTGTCCGTCGGCACATAATTTTTTCTCGCCCTGTAGTGTTATTTTAAAAGTTTTGCAACTTTGATTTCTGTTGCTGCTTAACGTTCAAAGTATGGCACTAAAAATACTTCAAATTGGAACTTAAAAATCGGAATATTAGAATAAAAACACACAAAAGCCGCATATGAAATTACTTTTCCTAAGACCGCACTAAAAAATGAGTCACTTTTGAGTGTGGAGCCCTTTTGTAGGCAAAAAGAAGTATTGTACCCCAGTGCTTCAACTTAGGAGAATTTATCCTATTTTGGGAATTTTGGCCGATTGGAAGGAAAAAAGAAAAAATTTCAATTAGAAGGAACTTGGAAGGATTTCCTAAGAATCCGAGAGAAAGTGGTTAAAATCGGTTTAAAAAATGAAAAGTTGCATTCTCAGTCAATGAGAGGTATGTGCCCGTACCTTTGGCCCGTAAACTGATTTGTCAAATTGAAACAGTGTTATGCTGTTTTAGTTTAGTTCGCTGGTTTTAGTTAGCCTTTTTGTAGCTATTTTGTACACACCAACTTAAAATAATGAATGGAAAAGAGGCCAATGGAATCTCCTCCGCAGTAGCGGCGCCACGGGGGTGACTGGGGGGACACGTCCCCCCCCAGTTCTCAGCAGAATCGATTCTCGATTTTCGTGAAAATTAAGAACAGTCAGCCTGAACTTAAATTTACTGGTTCTTATAAAAAAATAGAGTGTATAATCAGACTTCTGTAAGCTCCTTTGCTTTCTTGCTCTTGGTAGAATTTACATATCCAAAACCTTTTATTTGCTTTTGGTTTCTTTGTTTCTTACGCTTCAACAAATAAAGCAAAATCAGAATATTTGGATTCTCATCCTACACCTTAAAATGCTTGGCACGCAACATTTTGCTTTCTTTTTGGCACGCGTGAGCTGGAGATTGTGGGCCATGTAGTTTTCGCTTTTCGTCAGCGCAAAAGCGAAACAATTTCGCCTAATGGAGATTGGCCTTAAAGTGCATATGACACGAAAATTTTTATTCGCCCCCAACACGTAATCGAGTATGCTGATCACGAAAATCACCATAAAATTTTCGAAAAACAAACACTTTCGTAATTACAGCTGTTCCAAGGTCGATTTTTGCTTCAATTTCTGTCACAAGGGATTGGGTCGAGTTTGACAGGAAGTGACGTAAAGTGGTTGTGTTAGTGAAAATTTAGATTGCTAACTAACAAGAAAATATACGGCGGAGTTTTACCTGCGAGTTTATGAACATGTCTCACGGCAAATATTCAAGCTCGAGGGCGTCAGCTTTTGACGAAAGTGAAGGGGAATAGCTTTTAGGTGCTGCTGATGGGCTATTTTTGCCTTGCAAGAACGAACCAGTCTTTTTTCTGCGGATAATTCAGACGCGGAACCAGGCGAAGCTGGCATGGCTCGAAGCTTTCATGACCAGGCAGAGGACGAAGGTGGAATACAAAAATCCCAACTGCGTGATCGATGGCGAGGAAATATTACTTTGAGTCAATGGTGAGTGGAATAAGTTGTCATTGTGTTTTTTAGTGTTATAAATTCAGTATTCTCTGTACATTTCTGCTGTTTTTAGGCCACCATTTTAGGCCACCAGTTTTTATACTGTAAAAGTTATCAATTCTTAGAATTAGTAAATTTAATATTTTATTTTCATTAAATCTGGCAGAAATGAGTATACCATATACATATAATATATATATGTAATGTTATGATCCTGCCGATTCTAAAGAATGTAAGGGAAACTCAAATCAACCATTATATTAAGTCATACAATGTTTTTGTTCAATAGGTATCTCTGTGCAATGGCATACAGTCTTGGTGTCTGTCAGAGACAAACGTAGGTACTTCAATTCCAGAACTTCTGAGAGATTCAAAACCTTGTTGATGCCAAAGCAACTCCATCTGTGCAGAGCTTCCGTTAACGCTGCTTGCCTGTGAAGAACGAGGAACACAAATTTCAATGTTTACATTTAACAACAAACATGATCCAAGATTAATTTTTTGGTCTTGACCAAGGCTGACCAAGTCAAAGACCACTATTTCTGTTATACAGAAACGACTGAGTCCGTGATTTAATTGAAAGTTTTTATATCATGTTTTGTTACTTGGTGACTTCTGTTTATTGTTAATCGATTCTCACTTGCATTTTGAATCTTTATCCCATAGAATATCATTTCCCTGCTTCTTAAATATTTCTTGAGTTGCCAACCCCCTGCTTTTTTAGTTTCCAAAACCTTTTTCGCTTTTGTATAAAATATTGAAGTAGTTTACATTTGTTTAAATGGTTTAAAAAATAACTGCAAAATTGAATATTTGGGTTATTTTTATGTATTAAAAACGGTGATATGGACCCCACACAGAGACAAGGAGTCCCTTTTTTCCATAAAGCGAGTGCCCCCGGTGTTTTCGACGTATCTCAGGTGTTACACAATAGAACGTTGTTAGGCAGTTATAAAAAAACAATAGGAAACTTATTACTCACCATGCTTTTTTCATTCTTGCTTCGTTCTTTGTCTTGTTTTGGTTTACGAACTGAGGGTAGAGCATCACGTCGAAAAAATGTTTTGGTATTTTCGGTGTCAAAACCAGGAGGAGAGGGAAATGTACGGGAAAAATCAGTCGGAAAAAGGTGACCTTGAACAAGATGATGGCTCGATATCTTTACGCTGCATTTTTAATAAGTAATGCCAAGCGGCGAACTTCTGTTGGGGCAGGTTTTCCAGGATGGCAGTCAAGCACAACGGTATCTTCCTCAAGGGGGTATTCGTTCCATAAAGTCATGCACAACACTTTATTTCAATTTTTAACAATTTATAATGAACCAAAAAAATTTTCTAAATTACTTTCCGGCCTTTGATGGCATTGCTTGAGTTAGCTAAATAAAACTTATGACAATTATTGAGAAAAAAAATCTTTAGGGGGACAACAGTAGTGCCCGCACATAGTGAAACCATACAGAAGCCTTGTTCTTCTATTCAACGGATGCACAACCACTTTACGTCACAGTGGTCACGTGACCACAGGTTCGACCGCGTTTTTCTTGTGACACATTTTAGCTCGAGTGGGTGTTGGAAAACCCCGTTTTTTGGGGAAAGTAAGTCGCAAATGAAAAAACTAAGTTCACCATCGTTACCAGCGATGTTTCTTTGATGATTTAAGCGTATAAAAATTTTCGTGTCATATGCACTTTAAGGCTAATCATAGTGTTTTATTTTTCTTTACGGTTGTCCCGTAACGTCGAATCGTTCTCGTAAAATCAGGTACAGTCTTTCACAAGCACTGTCCTCGCAAACACATCAAATCGTTTACAATTATCCCAATCGTCACGCGCGATTCCATAAATAACAATACGTATCCTCCAAAAACCATAGTTCATGTCGACAAGATCTTTCACAAGCATCTTGCCACATAATATAAGTAAATCGTCGAGAACTTAATAAAACATATAATCAAATCTTAACCTTATCGCTCTCAACCTCGACTCCAACTAATCCTGCCAAATAACAGTGTTATTATAACACGCCCAAAAAATATAACATAAACAAGAACTACACTCATTTTTTTAATATGAAACAAAGGTCGATGTTGAGTACTCCAGTTTCTTAATGTTCTGGAAATTTCAATACTCACTGTTTCTTAAGAGTTTCTTAATTATGATGTCATGAATGATGTTACGAAATGTTCCTGACCTTTTTATCACGTCAAGAGATTCGTTTCCGTTCTGATGCTGTATTTAGACGTGGGAAGTATATTATTATATTTCCCTTGTGTCTCAAGTTCTAGGCCATCAGGGCAATCATGTTCTTGGATCTTACAAAATTTCGTTGTTCTCAGTTTTATCAAGATTTAATAGTTTCTTAATTTTTTTGCTTCGAGTACTGAAGTTTCTTGATTTTTTCTGACTGTCCAGCACTCGTTCCTTATAGTCAGTTTCTTATTAAAAAGCGAGTGTAATCGAAATACTACATAGTTACATATTTACACGATAATAATGAATACTTATAGGGCTGCCAGTATATCGGCCAGGTAATCATGAAATATTCTTTAGGTCGCACTTTTATTATTAATGTTTGCCCTAGCTTGCTTGGTTTTTGGATTTGTGGTCTCCCCCCCCCCCCCAAACTTTTTTCAATCTCTACCCAGTCGGGAAAACAAAACAGAAACGAGGCAAGCAACAGCAACATATATACATTTGTGTCTTTCATCCCGAGCTCGACGTGCACATGTTTATCTTCGCCTCGAGATGCGGCAGTAGAGTCTAAAGTATTGATCGACAGCGAAAGTATAGACGGAAAGTAAAGTGTGTTTGATGCAAAAAAAGAAATGAATACAGGGCATGTCTCCCCCCCCCACTTTTGCAAAACAAGGGAGCTTTTTCAAAATCTTTTGTTACGATTGCTAAATTTTCCTTTGACCCGCCCCTCCCCTCCCCTCACTTTCCATACTGCGTCGGAGCCTTTGGAACACTGACAATTTTTAGAAGCATCATAAATCAAAGCATGAAGGATATGCCATTTCGGAATACGTTGTTGAGAACAATCAAGCAACATTTTCTTTTCTAAATGTATGAAACTTTCATCATACATTCATAAGGAGTTATGCCCAGAAACTTTCTTGAGGTTTTACACTTACTGTCCGAAAGTATTGCACCCATCGCCAAAAAGGCCGTACAGCCGCCAAAGTCTTTTAAGGATGTAGTTCACACTTTTGAAAAAGCATTTTCTAAAAATTTTCAGTTTTCATTTTTTTGTTTCATTCTACGCCAAAATTATCGTAGAATTCGGTAGAAATAGTTATTTTGACAACCACATTGAGGTTTAGACACAATTAACTTGTTTTTCGACAGTAGTCGGAAGTTTATTCCTTAGCAACGACTTTTTAGCGTTGCTAAGGAGCTCATTTTTGTGTCTTTTTGTAAGAAATTACCCCCAAGCCTGCAGGCTTTCCCTGTGGAATGATAAACATCTTATGAACACCCTGTGGTAGCCTCTTTTGCGATCAGAGGCTGAGAAACACGCCAAATTCGCACACTTTACAGTCACTTAGATGTTGGATTGCGAAACGGAATACAAATTTATTCTGATAATGGCTTTATTGAATCGATATTATAAGTAAAACATGCCACCGAATAAAAGAAGGGCTCTAGCAAGTAGAGTTAAGAGGAAAAGGAGGTTTTTTGGCATTCGCAAGCAGGATATTGCTAGTAGACTTGAATCTGACACTCGGCCTAGGCCTAGTGAAGATGTGGAGCCCAGTTCGTCTTTCACACCAATGAGCTCAGTTCAATCTAGGACAGCACAAAAATTGTTGAATTCATCGTTTGAAGAACTAAATGATACTATGAGGGTGCTTACAAGAAGATCATCGAAGAAAATGGGCCTTTCTAAGCAAAAGCAAATTGAACAAGCTGATGGTTTCACTATTATTGATCTGTCTCTGCTCCAAGAAGCTTTGCAATCCTCTACCAATTGTAGAGCTTGTAAAAGATCAGATTCTCAGTTGAAGATCTTGAAGGATAGCAGAAAGAAGCATGGGCTTGCTGAGACATTGATCATTAAGTGTTCTTGTTGCTCAGCAGAGACAATCTTCCACACCAGCAAAAAGTTAGACAAAGGTAAATTCGAAGTAAACACAAGATCAGTCATGGCATGCAATTCTTTGAAAGGTGGACGCAAAATTCTTTCAAATTTTTGTGGAATGATGAATTTACCTTCACCACTAACTAGTGCTTCCTATGCAAGGCAGTTGAAGTCTTCTGCCAAAATTTCAAGAGAAGTTGCTGAAAAACAGATGAAGGATGCAGCAAATCGTCTGAAGAAAAGTGTTTTGGAACAGAATCCCAATGCCTATCTAGATGATATGGATAATACTATTTCTGTTGCTGTCAGTGTTGATGGAACATGGCAAAAACGAGGATACTCTTCTAAGTATGGAGTCGTTGTCGTGGTTCTAATGGAAACTGGCGAGGTTGTTGATTTTGAAGTATTGTCAATGCATTGCCATGAATGCAGAAAACATCAACATGAAAATAAAGATAGTGAAGCTTTTAAAAGGTGGAAAGCAAATCATGATGCCTCTTGTCAAATAAATTATGAAGGGTCATCTGGTGGTATGGAAGGAATTGGTGCAGCCAGAATTTTCCTAAGATCAATTGAAGGAAGGGGATTAAAATATACAACTTTTATTGGAGATGGTGACAGTGACACCTTCAAGGTTGTGAGTAAGGAATTGGAAAGAGCTTATGGGAGCAGGTATCAGGTTGTAAAGGAGGAATGCATAGGACATATACAGAAGCGTATGGGAAATGCCCTAAGAACACTTCTGAAAGAAATGAAAGGTAAAAAGATGTTAGATGGGAAAACAATAGGTGGTAAAGGGAGATTGACAAAAGAAAGAATTGACAGTTTCCAAAGGTATTTTGGTAATTCCATAAGAGCCAACAGAGGTAACCTGGCTCAGATGCAGAATGATGTTTGGGCAATTTTTCACCATTCAGTCATGCCAACAACAGCATCTACCCTTAATGATCAGCACAAATTTTGCCCTAAAGGCAAAGACTCTTGGTGCAAATTTAATGCAGAGCTAATTACTGGCAAGAAGAGTTATGATGGAAGCAAAAGATTACCAAGCTCCTTTTTTGACATTTTAGAGCCTATCTTCAAAAGATTGACATCAAAGGATTTGCTTGAGAGATGCCTGAAAGGTGTAACGCAAAATGCAAATGAGAGTCTAAACCATATGATCTGGGAAAGGTGTCCCAAAGCAACCTTCTGTAGCAAAGTTAGAATAGAGTCTGCAGTATCAGAAGCAGTTTGCTGTTTTAACACTGGTGCTGGATCAAGGGCACTAATGTTAAAAGAAGCTGGAATTGAGGATATTGGAGAGGAATCTTTGAAGTCTCTTCAGAAGGAAGACCACATTCGCCAAATTTCTGCAGCACAGAAAGTCACTTCGAAGTATAAAAGTTGGCGAATAAGTAGAAAAAGGACCAAAACTAACATGAAAAGATCTGAAAAAGAACATTATGAACCTGGGGCCTTTGACAGTAGAGGTGAAAAGCCAATCTCAACTAAAAGAAGAAAGAGAAATCAGTACTCTGATTGCAGCAAACAAAATAAAGTTGACCAATCTGTTTCTGATGACGTAATAACAGACATCCCAATAACATTTGCAGTTCCTTTGGAGAATATAGTGAACATTTGAAAACTTATTAGCAAAATAAGTATATTAAAATAATGCTTAGTCTTTTTTAATCCAAACTGGGGGTAAATATGAAGTTATGGCCCAAGATAGATCCAAGAATATTGAAAAAAGATAGCCAAAACTTTAAAGTCAATTTTCTCAAAAACACTGTTTTTGGGAATCATGAAATTGGGCAGGAGATAACTTTTACATATGATAAGCAATCTTCTTGAAATTTTCACAGTCTGTAGCAAATAATATGAAAAGTGGAATGAATAGAGGAATTTTTCAAATTTCAAATATGGTAGCCGTTACCATGGAAACATGGTTTTTTGCCATTATTTCCTTTGTAAGTGAAAATTTTCAAGAATTGTCTATTCATTGCACACATGCACTCAAGTGGAATACACAGTAAAAATTTGAGCTGAATAGGAGATTCCATTAAAAAGTTATTGACTGCCCAAGAAAAAAAGAGCGCGTCGTTAAAATTTGCATTAATTAGCATAATTAATATTTTTCTTAAAAAAATCTTAATTTTCAATTGCATCATATCTTCAACTTTCACTCTTGAAAAGTTGAATGTGTTACATGAAGGAACCTTTTATTTATGTCCATATGTGTCTGCCTCAGTGCAAGTTTTTAAAAGTGTGAATTACTACCTTAATTAAAAAAAATCAAATAGCTGTAACAAGTAACATAAAGTTTTAAGCCGATAGGTCAAGTGGATATAATAGAAAATTTATCAAGGAATTGTAAATAAGATATGAATTGCAAAAAACTTTCGAGTTTCTTCTATTTCTGAACAATAACCACGAAAACGAAAAATAACTTCGTGATTACGAAAACACGAAAATTGAGCTTTGATGAGAGGTGTACCTGTGAAATCTTTCCAATAAAAAAGCTTTTCTTTGCACAAGCTTGAGGTATTTTGTTATGGTGAATTCAGAGATACCTACTTTGTGCTTGGGTGTCTAAAAATGTTTAATTTCCGTACGGAGCAACCGAAAGTTGAAAATCAAACTCAGAAAATGCAACTGAAGCCCTTTTTTTGTTGAAACATTGTAGTCTGCGTAGCTGTTTCTAAATTCCGAAATTTCCAAGCTGCGTTTGTTGTTCCACTGTGATAAAATTGAGATCCTACTTTTCAATTTTTTTTGAATTGCTCTCTTAATAGCTAGGTGATTTAGAAAGTGAAGACTATTTTTCTTTTATAGAAAACACAGGCCTTACAAATGCTTGCTTTTCGGAAACAAATGTTTATAGCCAACACCAGAAAAACTAGAGGCATATTTTTTTTACTTTGAAAAACAGCTCGAGTCTGAAGGCCTAACATACTTAGTGACCCTCTCTCGGGGTCCCCGATGATTTCAACCCTTGAGGCGATGTTCCGTAAGAATAACGTTCAGGCATGGCACGCCCTTTTATCCAGCATGACACGCCCTTTCGTCGGGCATCAAAGCTTTATACCCCCCTAATGAAAATGGTGAAGTTTCGCCCCTGCCACCAGTCTATATGAATTAGAACGAAACAGGGGTTCTGGAGTATATGCAATCAAGAAATAAAAAGCCTGAATACGAACACATTAAGAGTCATCTTAATAGGAACACATATCGGCTGCTTATGGTTGACATTATTGCATGGGTAGTAGAAAAACGAGATGCAAGCGACAAATGACCGCAATATCGAGAACAAGGGGAATTGTTTGTCCTCAGCGGGCAAACATACATCTAGAATTTATTGCACAAACAGAAAATCATATCCTGGTATAAGACGTTTTTAGAGCAATTTTTTTAAGATGAATCCCAATATCAGATTGATAAAGCGTATAAGTTCTATTGCTCCTGTTTTTTACATGGAATAAAGAATATTTTTGATAAAAAAGTTTCCAAGCATACCTTTTTTTCCTAATTGGTGATCTTTGACGTCCAATCTGCTACTGAAAAAAAATTCTCAGTTTGATTTTATAGCTGTTGCCAACAATCAGGGTGGACGAGGGGGGTCAGGAACAAATAAAACCACTAAAACTGAAGCTAGAAGCTGAACGATTTGACAGAAATGCTGGTCAGCAATATAGGTTTCAGAAATTAGAGGCGCGGTTGCTTCCCACGTCATTAGCAGGCTACAATATTGTCCAGAAGACAGGTCTGGGTGTAAAACACACTTTTTTCAGAACCAATAAATTGATGTTAAGGCAATCGCTAGCTATTAGGCCCAAGAGCAGTTGTCAGGCCAAATTTACCAGCAAAGTGAGTGTGCTATCCTATATATGCCGACAAGCTTAAAAATTCACTGTACCCCTAGATGAAAAATACTCCGTTTTTTTAGATGAGATTTGTACTGATAAGATGAAATTAAATTTCAGAGTACCTTACAGTGAATAATTTTAGAGGACCTTCACAATTTGGGGAAAATGAACAAGCTCAAAGACAGAGTCCAGAAAACATTACGGTCGCACGGTCACTGACCGGAGGAAAGTTTGAGAAACAATAGAAATTTGAAGGTTTTGGTTTTGGTAAAGAAAGAAGGTAGAAGATAGAAGGTTTTGGTAAAATAGTTGTATAAAAATGATTAAGACAACTTATTTTGCATTTGTTTCTTTGTTGCGCTTTTAAAACACACGTTGAATCTGTGCCAGAGTCGAATGGTGAATGGCAGCGCGAACAGAAGCAAAATTTCTAGGCTACGCCCTTTTACCGCCAGAATACACAACTGAAAAGAGAATAATGTTCGTGTTCCATGGTTGTGAAACTCTTCGATTTATATTTTATCATGTTTCCATTGACTTTATTATTCTAGATTTAAAAAGAAATATTATTTTTGAGCTGTAATGCGATTGGTATTCTAGCAAAATTTAATCGCATGCGATAATTTCCATCGACCCATACACATAACTTTGTCTCGATTTATTGCGTCTGTCACTCCTTATGCCGTAGCTACTCCCTAGCCACGCCCTATCCAAGGTGATTGCTTGAAAAATTGATGGAAGATTTTCACGGGGAAAATTTAACCAGAGGAAGGTTGAGGACTTTTCTGGACTTTACTCAAAGCAACATAGTGCTTACTGATGACAGTTCTTTAGAGTCTGATTCCAATCTGTGCTTCATTTCATCTTCAGTTTAAGTAATCAGAAACGTTAAATAGCCTATTTCCTCGGAATAACTTCAGTCAGAGCAATAATGGTTGCCTAGAAGAGCATTTTACTTTTTTCCAATTATAAAAGTGCTAATGGAAGAAAATTTGCCGAGCCCCAAATTCTTACCTCTTCTCTTTATCATTCCGCCGATGATTGGAAATGACTTCACGATTCTTTATTTGCACATGATTTTAGGCCCACAAAGACATTAGGGTGTTTCTTGAATAAATACCTCGTAATGCTACAGGAGACTGTGTTTTGACAATGAACAGACTAACGTCCATCTTTCTTTTCACCTACGAGTGAAAAATGTCAACAATGAACAGTTATTTCAACAGTGCCAATATGACTCTTCCAAAATGTGCCAAGGGAGGCTGAGATTGCTGAGATGGATTGCTGAATAAGCATTTTGATAAATCAACTTTGAACGTGGGAAAATATTGTAAAATTGCTTTTACTGAAGTATAAGTCTGGAAAATTCACGCTCGTTTGCTCAGTAAAATGCTTCTTTAGCAAAAAATCTTACTTTTTTGGAAATGTTTAACGGAAAGTTACTTTCAATCTCCACCCAGTCCTAATGGAACCTCTAAGTCAGCGAATTTCGATATTTTAAGGACTCGTATATTTCTATTGAAATCGGTAATTTGCCGTACCACCAGTGAAAGCAGCTAGCTAAAAAACGAATAATGTATTTTCTTAGATAGAGAAAGATATGTTAAATGTAACTTCACATATTTGTGTATGTCCACAAGACGTTTTCTGAACGCAAGTTCAAGTATCACATTAAACCTTGTCTTGATTATCAATACAGGACACAATGTCTTCAAATATAAGTTCATATTCTCAAAAATTGAAGCAATTGTTTTTGCAGTTGGGTTTCCAACCCATTCTAGTTTTGTAACAATGCTTTAAAATCAATTTTGCTATGGATCCTTGGCTATTAGAATTTGGGAAGAAAAACAGATAACAGGAGAAAATCTGAACGAGTGCCACGATACGGGCAGAACCTGTTTTGGGTCTCTTATCGAAGAAAGTTAAAAAGAAATCCAAGCAAGGCCGTCAGAAGCCAGGGTCCTCCAATAATCGACAAACTGTACTATATTTCCTTAATAACAGTGGGCAAATACAATACAATGGGCAGCCACCCTCCCCCCCCCCCCCCAGTATGAATTTCGTTCCGACGGCACAGCTAAGAATGAAGCTGAAGAGCCCATCAAAGTTATTACGATAACGAGGGGTAGATCTAAACTTTAAGCGGTGGGGACTAGTCTTTGGTTGTGAGATATTTTGGAAGGTTCTTATGGTGACCTTCCGTGGGGGTGGTCTGGGATGACAAACATCAGCATAGATAAAAAACAGCTGGCTTGTGAAATCAGTTTTAAAAATGCTGGTAAAGAGGACAAACAAGCAAACTTTCCTTGTTTTCACAGAGCTAGATTAGATTTCAAGGAGTAAGATAAGATCCTTTTTAAATCAACAACACGTTGCATGCAGGCTCAAGAGTAATAAACAAGCCTCAAAGATTGAAAAATAGTGAATAGACCAAAGACGGAGTTACATTTTCCCATTTTGGTGAACACTTTCCAAAACTATATTGTTTAGGAGAAATCTTAACCCTGAGTGAATGCAATCTGTAAGTAAAGATTTTGAAATGGGTAGAGATGTCAGAGCGAATTAAAACCAATCTCTTCGTCATTATTGCCAGGGGCCACGCACCAGCCTTAAAGTGCAGGGGCTGAAATGGGTGTGTCTGAAAATTTGTATGACCACGCCCTATAGAACGCCGGAAAATGTCCCTTTTAGAAAACACCTGCTTATTTATACTGGATTTTTATAAACAGTCTGGTTCAGAGAAGATATCAATAAATTTAAAAATAGATAAAATTAGCACCAAGCTAATCAAGGTAGAAAAATACATCATATCATTAAAAAAGATAAAACACCTAGAAAATTAGCAAAAAAGGTTCCAGGCAAGAAGAACTGCTACTAAGGAGTAAATTATGCAAATTTGCGTTAGAGTAAACCTTCCAAAAAATTTGTAGCCTATTATTGCAAAAAGTGGGGAGGGAGGGGCTTTAGCCCCTGTTAAGTCAATGGCTGCGCGGTTCCTGATTATTGCAGTCCTACTTAACTCACCATAAACCTTATAAACAAATGATTCGTCCTAAAAAAGCATCTAATGGCTTTTCGTATCTGTGCACTACAAACCATCCTGTATATTAAGACCTTTTGCCTGTTAATCGTTTAAAACACAGATAAAATTGAGTATCTCAAATTTAAATTCAGCGACAAACAAGATAAAAAATAATGGCTTATAAGAGTGGAGGTGCGAAATTTATCAGGGGAGAAGAGCTGGATTCAGACATGTTAGTGCATGGTTTGAGCTTAGGAAGTCGGTGCATATCTGGAAGCTTGCAACGTTTCTTGTGCTCTGGGACTGAAAATTCTTTTTCTTGAGAAAGAAAATCTATAACGCTGACTGAAATACAAGTGAAGGGAATTTTTGCAGGTAGGCTTTGCATTTAAAGAATGTACCGTTTACGATTCTTTATTCTAAAGCGTTTTAAACCTTCTGGTTTTCGGTAGTACTTTTGTACACGCTTATTATTTTACAAGGAACCTAGCCTAGTTCTTAAAATTCCTTACTTTTGGACATCTTTTGATCAATCTGTAGTACTAAAGTTGATTTTACTGCACATTTGGTGCTATTAAAACTGCACGTATTGCATTAGAACTCTGTATTAGCTTCGTTATTAATGTGGCTAGAAATGAGAAGAGAAACTGACGTTTGGTATATGAAAAAGTTGGAATGCAATCAAAAAGAAAAATGAACATTGTTTAGGGAGAAGGGACACGGCGAATTAAAAAAAATGAAAACACAACGCTTATCGCTGAGTGTTCCAAAAATTGTTGGCAATGATAGTACCTTGTGTTATTTTTAACCCCAAATGAATAGAATTGGCTTGCTAATTCTTGATTTTTTGCAATGATGAAAACATTCAAAAAGGAAAAGTTCTTTAGGGGTTTTGACTTGAATTCTAATGGCTCTTTATTTTTCATGCCTTCTTCATGTAGGTTTTTTATGATAAAAGCGTTTATTTTCGCATTTACTTCATGATCAAACGAAACTAAACTTTCTTCCATATAAGGCCATTCATGTGAGGCGTCTCCTTCCTTGTATCGAACGGGGGCCTGGATACTACCAACTTTCTTATTTAGGCCCTGCAGTGGGAAGTTCCAGGAAAGTACTGAAGGCTGCTCTCTTTGCATTGGAATACAGAACATATTAACAATACTCACACCAAAAAGATGTCTGAGGGCTTCAAATTAAGTAAGTAGGCGATATGCAATCATATCTTTGGCAAATTTTCGGAGTTTGTCGGGGCTTTCCCTACCAGATTTTGCAAGGATCAGTTCTCTTCTCCTGATCAGCTTACGATAGGTTCTTTTCAGATGTTTTTATGCTTAACAACCGTCCTTCGAGAGATATTTGGTATGTTTTTAATGCTTTGAGATAGCTGTACAACATGATTTGTTAAGTATGATATCCTCATTTCACTCTGAAAATCTTATTTATTGTTATAAGAAGTTTGTTTTTAGGCCATCCATAGCGAAGCCTTGCTCCGGTTTTATTGTCTTATCCCTTGATCATAAATCATTTCAGCTCTTTGTTTGGAATAATGTGCAAACATCAAGCAACGTTTTCCTTCCTGCTTTATAGTTACACTGTAAACACATCACCTAGATATTAACCGCACTACACAAACTCTTAAATCGCTGTATATGTCAGGCATTCATTGGTACCAATTTTGCGAAAGGAACAGCCAGCTTATAAACTTGATCTTTATGATCCATTTTTGTCAAAAATTGTGAAGATTTCAACTGTTATCAAGGAAAAGCCTGAAAAATTTAGAGGTTCCACCATTTTAAGAGTTTCATTTCATTTTTTATCACAACAATTTTCTGAAGAGGTAAAAGTAGACCACGCCCATTTTCCGTATTTAATTTTTACTTCAAATATTGATCAGTTACTAGTATACCATTTCTCATGTTAAATATTATACTTGCCAATTATTAGATAAAATCATAATGTTAAACAAATAAAATTTGTTAAATGGAGTTGGTATATTACACCTATATTTTTGAAATACAAGCTGCTTCCTGACTATCTCATTAGGTAATTCTGCTACTTTGGCTGAGAACACCTTCACCCTGCCCTCCAATGTGCCAGTTTGCAGAGTATGGCTGATTTAAAAACATATCTAGTTTTTAGGTTTCACATCAGAACTACCATGTTTGCTTAATGTGTGCGCCATTGCCATGCTCTGCACATTGACCAATGTGTCTCACAAGGGCTGCTGAGCTCAAACAAGAAACATTAGGACTGTGGTCTCACCCTGGATGGTCGACAATAGGTTTAATTCTGTCACCTCAATATGTTAGGAATGTGGTGGACAAAACAAACAAAATAGATCTAGGCCACTTCCACAAAATAGAACATAACAAGTAAAGCTAACAACAACAACATTAAGCTTCTACGCCTCAATCAAACAATCTGAAAGGATTACCGTAAATTCTAAAATAACCCCCCCCCCCCCTGCTCAAGCAAACCCCCCCCTAAAATAAGCTGTGGGTGGGTGGGGCTTATTCCAGGGCAGCATAATTGCAGAAGAATATCTTATTTCAAGAAAGCCCCTACAGGACAATAGCTATACAGTATTACTTTCTTTGACTGGAGACCAAAAATGCAAAAAAACGACTTTGTGATAATAGAAGAATTATAATATTTGTTAGATCTCCACACAGCACTTTGTAGCTCTTTCAATGATATCAGAAATCATTGTTGACTGTTAATCTTCCTATGCAAAAAAGCCTTTTTGTAATTTCTCAATTTATTTCATTGAGAAAATTGTGTCGCTTTTATCTCGAACTTTAAGGAAAATACTAAAATTTTAAAAAAGCCCCCCCTCGAATTAGCCCCCCCTTGAATGAGCCCCCACCCAAAAATTCATTTTTGCAAATAAGCCCCCGGGCTTATTCAAATATTTCTGGTACGTTAGCTACTATGCAGCGTAAATTACTAAGCAGTGATCATCTTAAATAATTTGTAAACATTAATAATAATTTGTTAACACAATAAAGGTCAGGAATGCTGATAAATTTCCTAACTTACCTGGAATAGCCCCCCACCCAAAAATATAATTCGGGCTAATTCGAGGAGTAAAGGTATTTATTAGCATGCAGAGAATCAACTGACATCTTTGCAATAAGATTACCAACATATATGCTGTCTTTTTTCTTTCATACCATTTGTAAACATATAAAAGAACAAAAGCTCTTGCTCTTTTCATAAAGCATTACAAAAAAGGATTATTCAGAGTTTTTGAAGTTTTGGAAAGTTGTAAAGGAATTTGGTAGAACCTGGAGGGAGGAAAAGATCAATAGAAAATCTAATGTTCTGGGTAATGACCTCCCTTGGTAACATGCTGCTTGTTTCAGGGACATTTCTCTTCCATAGTAAAGCAAAACAAAGCTATATCTAGGACTTTTTAAAGAATTAATGAACTCTTGACTATTTGAGTTAAAACCTCAAATTATGTGTACTTAAAAAAGTAAAAAATAAATAAATATGATTTAGTGATACTATACATATAATTGTGCTTCTATGGGTCTTGGAAAAATTTGTGTCACTGCAGACTGGTTAGACAAGATGTAGAGAAATGGCCTCTCCTTTTGACATATTTCTAAGCCAGCAGAGGATATTATGTTAAATTGAAATCTTGATTACATCTGTTTTCAACATGTGAGAGAAGATGGGAATGTGCCCCAATACTTTTATGTTTCTTACAGGGTCTTCCTTTTTTACTTATGATGTCCTACTTGATATCTATTTTTCTGCCATTTGTTATTAATTGTTGGTCTTTTTTGCAGAGGCAATATTTGCGAGTGCTCCAAAAACAACAAGAGGGAAGCCTGTTGTCATCAAAGCTGATGCCAAGGGCAAGAGGTTGCTCTATACCAATGGAACAACAGTTTTCATCAGAAATCTAGATGTATGTACTTTTCTCTTTTTGATTGTAAAAATTCCTTATCAGGGGTTTCCACTTCAGTGATACTTGTCATGCCACTGCTGAATGGGGTATATGCAACTTGATGCAGATTCCCCTGGCAATGGCAATTATGCAATTAGTGTTATGGAAGTTGATTCGATTTTAACCCTTTTTTGCCACCAGGTTTTGTCATCAAATTTCCAGGTACCAATAAAATGTTTTGTTTATAAGCTTATTGCTGTTAAAAACTCTACTTCCATTTTTGGTGGAAACCCATGTACAGCCCTTTATAAGGAACACTCTATTATTTCATGATTGTGCAAGGATGGCTCAGTGATTAGTTGCAAACTAAAGATCCAAAAGTCTCTGGTTCAATTCCTCACCATGACTAAACTTTCACTTGGAGTCAGACGAGGCACCAGCGATGTGTAATTCCAGGGTAAGGAATCACAAGGTGTGGTCACATCAAGAAGATGGACCAGGACACTACTCGATAACAGAGCTTCTCAGTGTCCTTAAACTACTTTAGATGCTAGGTAGAAACAAAAAAAATGCAAGTACAAACAGAGGCAACCTAAAGTAAGATCTGCTCAAATCTACTGGGGCCAAGTCAGCTATCATTGGTCAGAAAAATTTCCCTTGAAAACGATTTTCTCCTTCCTCAATCATCTGCTTAGAATTTCCATCTCTTTATTCTACTAGCCTAAGTGCCTTTCTTTATCTTAAAAGACTGTCCTAAGAAACAGGGAATGATAAATTTTCTTTTATTTGCCTTGTGCCCTAATTATAGGTCAGGTTACTATTTGACAAACTCTCAAAAGTGGAAATCAATCTTATGGCTGTAATGTAGCAATCAGGTTTTTCACCTAGATTTGTAAAGTGGAAACATAGCTTTACAGCAAATAACTATTACAGAAAATAACTATATATATATTATAAACAGAAAATGACTTCGGAGGCATGTTGCAAAGTTCAGAAAACATACCACAGCAGCCCCTGCTCGTTTGCCATGCATAGTCAATTACAGTCAATTACTCTTATGAATGAAGACGTAAATGAAGACGTAAACCTTAAATTTTATTCATATATTTATTTATTGAACTTTTTTAGAACCCATCTGAATGTGACACCTATGCAGAACACTCTAAAGAGGCATCTGTGGCAGCCTATGCACCAACTGGAAATTATATTGCTTCTGGAGGTAATGACATTTTTTTTTTGGCCAGTCGCTTTTCATTTTGAGGGCCTCTCTAGTTAGTCTGTCAAAAGAGACAAAGTGGATAATTTTTCATATTATAAAACACATTAACCCCAGACTAGCGTATGACTGAGTTTCTTCATCCTGCATGAAAATGTCAAACTTTGTTCAAAATGATGTCCGACAATTCTTTTAATATTTGTTTGGGTGCTGTGGCAAAGATGGGCTCTAGGAAAGTTGTCCCACTTTGTCCCTCAGCTCTGTAAGTATGATGTACTTCATCCTTCTTCATTTTTTCCTATTCAGCTTGATTTTTTGTTTACATCATTTACAAACTTCCAGCGACATCATTCCCAAAATGGTACATACTTTTAAGAATGATAAAAAAGTAGATCATAAGAAAGAAAAATAGAGCAAGTGAAACTATTTGCGATTTACTTTATCAGATTTTGGTGGAAAGATTAGAATTTGGGATGCTCTTGGCTCGGAGCATATCTTGAAGTATGAATACACCGTTCTTGGAGGAGCAATCAGAGATATTGCTTGGACTGAAGACAGTAAAAGAATAGTCGTTGGTGGCGAGGGAAGAGAAAAGTATGTCTATTCTTGGAAGCTCAGTATCTGCTTCCGTGTGTCTTTTTTATTATCATGTTCTTTTTCAATGTGAGTACACAAATAGTTTTCACAAGCCGAATTTGTTGGCCCCATTATCGCTACACCAACAAGCTGATTTTGGTGACCCTACCATTGCTGCACAAGTCTCCGTTGAATCTCAAAAAATAGAGCTTTCTTTGCAATAATATTTTTTATTATAGAAGGGAAAAGTTAGAAATAGTGTCAGGGATAACTTTTTAAGAATTTGAGGAACATTATTCACCGAAACACAAGTTTTGAAAAAAATTGGTGACGCTCTTAGATCAATCGTCAAAGTATCTTTCCAGCAATATGGAATTATGGAGCCATTTTTGTAATAATGTGAAATTATTTGCCTAGCATTTTGTTGAAAATTGCATGTCGTTGTTCATGTCATCTCTTGGTAGTTATTTTCTGCTTTTTCGCTTTAGCATCCGAACCATATGTTAAATATCTCTAATCTTGTAATCAATCAAAGAGGTTTCTTTAACGGTTTCTTTATCACCATGTCTTTATGTGACTTGCCAATAACTATCTGGTTTTGGAATATCAGAAACCTAGACCCTTTTAGAATTCGTGCGATCCATACGCATTATTGATATATATATACCAACTCATCTGTTTGGATAGGATATGTTGAATCTTTAGTGAATAAGAGATATGTTCTATGTTTTTCTATTTGGTCATCCTAGATTTGCACATGCCTTTATGTGGGACACCGGTACATCAGTAGGAACCTTAACAGGAATGTCAAAATCTGTCAACAATATTGATGTAAAGCAAACTAGGCCATATCGTTGCGTAACAGCAAGTGAAGACTATTCTGTCTGCTACTTTGAAGGGCCACCATTCAAGTACAAGGATTCCAAAAAGGTAACCATTTTTGTGATTTTGATGCAGCAGTTCTTCTTGTGTCTTTAAACAAAGTTAATTATCGAATAAAGAATCATTTTGTACGTTGTTCGCTACGATTAAAACCAGGAAGCATGTACTGTGATATTGCTTGCAATTTATTACCACTTAGAATCGCCTATTCAGAGTAATTGGAAGTGTTTCAAAGTCGGAGGGTCACAGGTTGGACGGGGCACCATGTCGCAGAAAAGGGGCACATTTTCATAGAGGTTTCTTCCTAGAATATGGCCTTTTTCAGATGTTAGTTGACACGTGTCCCTGGTCAATCTCCGTTTCCTACGTACCTCTGCCCATTCCAACTAAATATTTTTTACAAATGTCGCTATTGTAAAATAATATGTACGATTCTTTGCCGATGCTACCACTTTCCACTAAAGAGTTATTGCTCGTTATTTTCTAGGAGCATTCCAATTTTGTCAACTGTGTGCGCTATGCACCCGATGGCTCTGTTTTTGCTTCAGCTGGAGCAGATGGCAAAGTAGGTTCAATACAACTAAAATTTAGTCAACGTTGTAGCCCGGTCATGATGTATTTTCGAAACAGGCCTGTACGGTGCATAGTATCACAGCTGTGTGCGCTATGCACCGGATGGCTCTGTTTTTGCTTCAGCCGGAGTAGATGGCAAAGTGGTTCAATACAACTAACATTTAGTTAGCATCGTAGCCTGGTCATGATGTATTTTCGAAACCGGCCTGTACGGTGCATAGTATCACAGCTGTGTGCGCTATGCACCGGATTTCTCAATTTTTACTTCAGCCGGAACAGATGGCAAAGTAGGTTCAATACAACTAAAATTTAGTCAACATCGTAGCCCGGTCATGATGTATTTTCGAAACCGGCCTGTACGTTGCATAGTTTCAAAGCTATGCTTGAAGTGCCTGGAGGTTTTACATGTGGATTTATTCTAAAAAGATTCTAGAAGCAAAGACAATGGAACGTTATGTGCGAAATACGCTATAACGAGATTATAATATGTAGAACTTTGTTCATGTTAAAGAAAGACTTATCCAATTATATGTTTTGAAAAGCCTCTTAAGGTTCAAATGATTGTTCGAAATGTTATTACACGTAAAAAATCGCATTAGATTTTAAACTAGGGGTAGAAGGCTTAATAGATTGCACGAAGCGGTTGCTCCTTTCAAGAGTTGTTGCTTTGGATGGTGTATGATATTTAATATAACGTGGCTGGTTCCAAAGGGGCTGCAATCATATGGAATGGCAACAACGACAAGAAACTCTTTTGATATTGGATTGCTTCGAGATAACATTCATGCAAGGTCTCTAGGATCTTACAAAGGGCAGCATGCTTTATTGCTTTCATATCTGGTATTTCATAAAAAAACTAGCTCTGATAATTTGTTCTTTGGAGATAATTCTTGTTATTTTACAGCAGTTTAAAAATTTGCATTCCTAGTTGCGTGTGGGCTGTAGATTGGATATAGATAGATATTTGTTTGTTTCAAGTATGGCTCTAAATCAATATTAGGGGTGATTTTTTGCTTAATAAATACTGATGTTTGCAAAAAGAATAGTTTGAGGATTTCAACATGATAGACTGGTCGTTTTAACAGTGAGGGGGGAGCTGTTTTGTAAAGTGTTTCCCGCCAAGAGAGAAAAAAAACCTCATCAGCATTACCTTTTGTTCCTTAGTGCTTTGTGTATGACGGAAAGACGGGTCAATTCGTTGGGCAAATGAATGATTCAGAAGGAAGAGTCCATAAAGGTGGCGTTTATAGTGTAAGTGCATAATTTTCTGCTTACTGTCTTTAGAACTGAATCGACGAATTTCACATCAAAACCTGTTTTGCTCATGCAAAGACACTGGTTGAGATATTTCATTGCAGAATTTGGTATCAACAATGTATGTTTCTTTCGTAAATAAGTATTGTAAGTTGCAAGTGTGATACTTATATAGCTGCAGGTGCTTTAGCGCAAAATTGACGACAGTACAAAGCTTTTTATGTCCATGCATAGTCACTGGTTTAAATTCGATTGCAGTGTTTTGGTATTACCCGCTTATGTTTCTTTAGTTAGTAAATATTGCAAGTTGTAAATAAGATTCTTGTATAGGTACATGTCAAAATAAGCTGTAGATTAGATAGAGATCTATAGAAAAGGTGCATTAGTTGAAAAATGCAGGGCCCGGCTTTAAACAGTATTGCTTCACAAGGCCGATTGTCACACTTTAGTCTCTATGACACTTATCAGACAGACATTACTCGTCAGTTTATGAAGGTATAGCAAGATCTCTATGCTAAGGCATATTGTAAGTGAAACACGCTCATATGTCTCCCTTTCTGTTAAACCTTATTCTTACAATTTAAAAGTTTTGTTTCATTGTTTCTAGATGGCATTCAGCCCTGACAGCAAACAATTGCTTACAGTCTCTGCTGACAAAACTGCCAAAATCTGGAACGTTCAAAAGAGACTACTTGATGTGTAAGTATGTTTCGAAATTTTTGGATGTTCCATCTTATTCGCCCTCTCATTATTTTTTCTTGAGTCTTCTGCCATCTGCTTTGATAATCAAGGCTTAATCTTTTAAACAAGCAAAAATATTATGGCCCTAAATTTTAGGCCGAAATTCTCTCGTTAGTATAATGTTTATAGTTATGTAAAATCGCTATAAATTTCCAGAGATTACTTTCTTAGTTTTAAAAACAAATTTTATATTCAACAGGGAGTTCAATTTCCCAGACAAGTTAGATCATCAGCAACTTGGTTGCGTCTGGGCTGGTGACCATATAATAACTGTCTCACTGAATGGAAATATCAATTACTTGAACAAGGACAACCCATCAGCTCCATCCAAAGTCGTACAGGTATGTATTCGCTAGCTGCTCACTTTAGCCCCCTGTTTTAGATATTGGCAACCCACTGTTTTTTGCAACCCACCGCCTTTGGGGATCACAAGCAAAGCTACCAAACAGATGAATGTCCATCAATCACATGAGGCTGTGGGTGATCTGGGGTGGGGTGGGGTGGCTCGAGCCCCCCCCCAAAAAAAATGAAAAATCCTGTGTTTCCAATAATGTTTTGTTCCTATCGTTCTCTAGCAATGGTGCCCTTTATAATTCGATCCTTTCTACGACACTTGTTAAAATTCACAAGTATTACAAATAATGTAATTTTTAGCATTTAGGTTACTTTGCTTGGTGCATAAAATTAAGTTAAAGATAAAAAATGTTAATTTAAAACTCAGGTCACGATTTGAAAAAATATACATGATTTTGAAAATGTAGCCAGCTAGCTTATGACGTACAACGTCGCTGGTCGTGAGATCAATTCTTGTTCTTGTCTTGTCACTCGATCGTATCTTCATTAAAATGTTTCTAATGCTAAGGATGTTTTGCTACCTAAGTCCATGACATTTTTCTGTTTCAACTGTTTGATATTATGTTTTCTTTATATCTCATTAGATTATTTTTCATTTTATTTCTTTATATTTTATTATATATTTATTAGCAGTTTTACCATTCAAATCATTTATTTGAAGATGGATATAGGGCGGGATTCAATGCATAACTGTTATCATTGCAATATCTTGGCAGTTTTACCTATTATAACGTAATCGTGCTTATTTTCTGCTCATGTTACTCCGCAGGGGCACAACAAGGCTATCATGTCAATTGCAGTTTCAGAGGACGGTGAATCGATTTTCTCTGCAAGCTACGAGGGTTTCATATGTATCCTTTCATTAGATAATTTAATTAGAACTATACTCATAGTTCTCTGGGCTCTTTGGTACAAATACTAATGCACCTATATATTCTTACTAATAATTCATTTATGCAGCTACTGTTTAAGAAAGGCGACAACTCATCCACATGCCTCAACTCCATTAACTTCTTGTCGGATGAAACTTTTTTAGAATATACTTCAAGTAAATGCATAGCACTTTTACTAAAAATGATCAATGTAAGTAAATTGTACCAGGAAATTTTTTTTATATAAATAACGACGTGTCGAGCATAGCCCGTTATCAAGTAAAATTTAAAAGCGATGATAGAACTAAAAACGTTAAAGGAATATGGAATTCGAAAAATGGAATAAGAAGACGGATATAAGAGCATGGAAAATAAATATATAGAAAGAGCTAATAATAATATATATATAAATACATATACAAAAATACAGAATTTATGTATATGTATATATATGCACACTAATATGAAGAAAAGAAAAAACAAAGAAAAAGGAGGGGGGGGGGGGGTATTGAAGATACGTAAACTGTTTATTAAGTCCAGAAGGATATAAAGTTCCAAGTTTAAAAATGATTCGTTTTTCCAGTATAGTATAATATAGTATATTTATGGACACTTTCAGTAAGCCTATTCAGTTTTATATTTCGGTTATATTTTTATCTATGATTGAAAGCATGCAACTATAAAGCAATTTCTTTGTACTTCTTTGTTCAAATTTCATTATATTTGCGGCCAGGGGACCAAACTTTCTCGAGAATTAAGAGTGCGCCAAAACATGCAGTGACGTATGTTTCAAATTTATTGGCCGATCAAGGCTCTCGTTTCATTAGTCGCTTTGGCATCTGTCTACTATATTCTGCGACAATGAGGAGAATTGTCAAGTTTTGTTTTGGCAGAGCGTATTTGTGTTTTACTCGTCAGCCTTGTGATAGGTTAGTGGTCTCCGATTGATTAAAACACGAACTTATCAAACCATACTACTTTTTCTGAAGTCATTTTGGATTCCTATTTGGATATAAGTTTCTGCTTTTATTATTAACCGTTTTATACGAAGACGAGTGCCTGGCGGTAAAATTTCTTTCAGTATTGAGAAAAAGGCTGCCGCTTTTTCGTGGAATGTTGAAATTTCGAGGCATATTGTAGCAGCATTTATGCGCACTTCTGATAAGGGTGTTTGAGGTTTGTTTCAATTTTTGAATGTCTTGGATCTTGGTCTTATCAATAAATATCAATATAATCGACATTCATGTTGGAAATTACTTGCGTAAACTGGATATTTATGATTAACTGACACCTGGCAACTGCAAATCTCAGGAATTTTGATCAAATACGAACTCGAAAATATCCAGTAAAACGTTCTGTAAATATTGTCTGCGTTAATCCCGTCTTGCTTTATGATTACTTGACTGTCTGTAAGTTCACTGGGACGCGAGGACTGGGGCTGGCACAAAGATTAGCGGCAAACCACACACAAATCAAGTCAACTCAATGGGCATTAGTGGAAATTACCTGATATCCTGTGGAATGGACGACACTGTCAGATTTGTCAATGTTCCTGGCAAAGAATTTCTGTAAGTGCCACTTCTTAATCCTTTATTTTTGATCTCGTGGGTATTTGCATACTTCGGTGTTATCTGATTAAGAGAAAATTGAATAGGTTATCAGCGCTTTACTTCAGCTCAAGGGTATGTGGACTACCCATAAATGAAACCGGCTGGGTGGTTATGTTATCATATATTTGGAGATTTTTGCTACCAATTTATTATATACTTGTTGCACTATAATCATTTTCATGAAATTTTCTAAAACTATGTAGAAATCAAAGGAAGCTAATTTTATATGAATTTAAGTTGTGATCTAAAAAGTTATTGGCTTCTATTGAACTTGGTAAAGTTTTCTTGTGGACTGAAGAGTCGTAATGGGAGGACGAAAGTTGGAAAGAGGAAGAAAAATGAGCGGGAAGAAGGAAATTTGAGGTTAAGACAACAACAGTAATTGTTCGAAAAACGAAACCCTTTAGTCCTTTGTTTCGAAACAATACCGTCTTTAACCAATCAGTGTTGCAGGGTCATTGCACATGCGCATTAATAACGGTATTCACACAACGGTTCTGCCTGTGTCAACACAATTCTTGAACTTCCTTGCAGGGCTCAGGTGATATTGCGCATGTGCAATGACCCTGAAACGGGGGCTAGTGCATGTCTGGAAGACGGGCATGATTCATCTCCCGAACAAGTAAAGAGGTACAATACGCGAAAGAATTTGCTGTTCCCCCATGCTACAACCCTCTGCAAATGATGTCAAGTTTAAGCTCCCAATTCTTCGTGGTTAATGTCGACTTCTCTCCTTTAAAAACTTGCGTGTCCTTACTTGTGTTGGGGTTGGAGGGCGGCCATTGTCGTTATTAGCACGTTACCAGTCGTGTTTGGGTGTTCAGCTCAACAAGGAAACAGTGCTTCAGGAAAAACTTAATACCGCGTGTCTTAACGTTGCGAAAGAAAAGAAGTTTTGTAGTACACGTGTGAAAGAAATCTGTAAAAAATCCAGTTCCTTAGAATAACTCAGATTTCCGTAACAGAACAGCGATGGTTATTCGAGCAAGATTATTCACAAATAAAATGTCTCCAAGTGCATTTCCAAGGATTGGTAGCGAAGTGGTTCAGTCAACAGAGATCTTAACTTCATGAATGCTTCGCTTTATTTTAATGCATAGTAATAAAGTGTGGTTGATCGCTGGCGTCTAGCAGTATTTCCGATAGGACGTACTCACAGCCAAAGAGAATCCAGGAGTTAAATATAATTGTAACGGGTAGATAAACCTTAAACTCGAGATAAACCATGAAGTTATTGAGGTATCATATAGGAAATCTTGTTCAGTTAAACAATGAAATGTTTTTTTGGACGGGGGTACTTCAGTTTTAAAACACTTTTTATTAGGATCCCTCTTATGCGAGTAGCTAACAATGCCTTCAAACGTGAGTACGAGTTAAGTGTGTACAAGTCCCTTAAAGAAATGCTCATTGTCTTGCTCTGCTCACGCACGTGCCACTCGAACTATGTAATTTAAATAGCACGACTTTATGTTAATTGAAAATTGGATCGTTGTTGGTCCAGTGGCTTTCTGTAATTCCTTTACAAAAAAGGGAAGTAAAGCTTATTTTGAAACTATCAAATTTATTACCTGGGTAAATTGTTTCACGAATTTAGGTTGAAATAGGAAGGAATTCAAAAGCAGTTCGTGCTGCTAGAGTTTGTTGTTTATTTGTGATTTTGCTGTCTAATAAGAGACAGTAAAGTTTTAATGGTATGACCTATCTTCCATTTGTGACGTTGATAATTTTCTGGGAAATTTCAAGTTGCCGTGCAGCAAAACGATTAATGCTTTTGAGCGAAACCGAATAAAAGAGCCCAGTTATACTTTTGAGCCAGCTCTCGAATATTTGTTATCATTATGAGTTGGGACGTAATGGGTATCAAATCTAATGCATATTTTCCACCATATTCCAAGAATTTTCAAAAGCATACTTATAAACAAGAGGATCTCAGGGTCAATCAATACTTACTCAATGTAAGAAATTGAAGTGACTGCACCCTCTTTGAATGACATTAACGCATTCATGTCAACAAATTGCAATAGACTTACGATTTTTTCTCATTTAAGGGATGAATCCATCGGAATGGACTCACAGCCAAAGGCTTTATCTGTTGGAAAGGATGGATTAGTGGTTGTCGCTTGCATCAAGGAGGTACTTTGAACAAAATTGTTCGTTATCGTCTGTCTAAGAAACAAAACATTTTAATTTATAGTGCCCATGGTTGCTTGCAGGTTTGAAAGAAGGAAAGCGCCATGCTATTCGTTGATAGGCAGCATTTGGAATTGAAGGAAACTCAAAGAATTATTAATTCTAATTTTGCATCTATATATCAATGGTTTTTGTCATATTGCTCAGGAATTAAACGTCAATGAAAATCACAATCGGCAGTAAACAGACTTTTGATGGTACAAAAACTAAAAACTAAAGACCAAATTTTTTGAAACATGCTAAAGGTTTATCTAACTCTCCGCTGCAATTGTCCTTATGGGGGCTTGGAGTAGGATTACAGGGGATATATGTAGACTTTTACTAGAACTGTTGAGGCAGAAGCAGCCATCTCTCATAGCAACAATTGTATAAACATGGTCAGGATATCATTCACAGTTGGATCCTTGAAAAAACCTTTTTTGGTTTCACCAAAAATAATTTTACGGAATTCATGGCCAAAAAAGTCTGTATTTTCTCGGACACATTAGTATTTGCCTTTGCGAATTTAACTCTCATAGTTTCAAGTACATTTTTCGCGATAAGTTAACGACGAATTGGATGCTGTGAAATATTTCTTATGGCTCCATGCAGTTTTCCGCCTTGCGCACATGCTTGAGAAATTCTTTAGACAGGAATATACTGACTGTATAGCAAGAAAAAAGACTCGTATAATCACAATAAGTTTCGATTGTCACAATTTAACGTTACTTGATAATCTTTACTTATAGTATTTCAAACAAATCTACAACAAAGTACACACTCTTGAAATTAAACTATCTGGCTCTGTTGATATGAATATTTCCCTGAAAGAACTCCTCGTCTATCTGAGAACTACCAAGCAACATATCCAAGTTGTTACAGAAACATACAAACTCGTAAAGCCAGTTTTTTCTTTTTTCAGATTGTTATCATTCGCAACCACAGAATCGTGCATAAAGAATCGGTTGACTATGAGCCTAGTGCCATAGCGCTCTCCCCAAGCAATACAGTAGTTGCTGTTGGCTCTTCAGGAGTGAGTATTCGATTTACATATATATAAAATATAAAAATTTTTACTACTTTAGGAACACTTTTGAAATGTTATTTTGAGAAATCTTGTTTTTCATCGTTTCAATTTCACAGAAGCCTGCTATAGATTAATAAAATCAATTGAAAATCAATAGAAAGTTACAAGGTGTTGTAGAATTATATATTTGATGATTGCATTGAGCGTGAACACAAGTGTTGCAACTCAAGACCATTCCTACTCTACACACCAAACCGTATGCAGCTCTGCCTTTACCGCATCAAGCATTATATAACAGACTTGAAACATACCGGTAACAGACCGGACCGGAAATAGGACAGACCGGTAAACAGTATGGTGTGATATGTAGATCGCGAAAAGTAAATTGAATAGAGGATCATACAGAACAGAAGGCAGAATTTTAGACACCCAATTTCAGATAAGATTATTTCACAAGAAATAAGAAATGTCGCTAAGTCACTGGAATTTTAAGAAATGTTTGTAGGTTATTCTCTAGTTATTTGCAGCTTTTCCCATACTTTATTCACGAAGAAACAATTTTTGCCAATTCCTGATACATCTACCATTTTTGTCTCTCAATCTCTGTCTTTATTTATAGCCGAACCCGCTTATCTCTTACGATCTTGAACACGATGTATTGAAAAACAAAAAAGATAACGGTGGGAACGGGCAGATTACCAGTTTACGATTCTCGAAGGATGGTACCTATTTAGCTTCGACTGATGCTTTGAAAAGTGTACGGCTGTTCAAGCCTCATTCACAAGGTGGTTTTAGGGTAAGTGAAAATGCTCTTTCGGTCTTTGTACTTATGAACCTTCTTGAGCTTTTGCTAATAATAAACATGTTTTTGAAGTAGTAATAAAGAGGTTGCATAGATAAACAGTTTTTGATGTCTACTTTTATTGGTCTCTTTCGAATATACTGCATGTAGTTTTGGTTTTATATTTCTGACTACAAAGGCGAGTAGCGCCACTTGGTATCCCAAATAATTTATCCTTTTCTTTTTATATCATTGTTCAAAGTATTTTCCGAAACTTCTTCGGGGATCTCATCATAGCACAGTCCATTATGCGCTAATAAATTTCGAGCGTAAACTCCTAAACTTCTAAAAGGTGAAGGAGAATATTTGGTCAAAAAACAGCCAATCGGGTGTGCCTCTTTTCTTATTCACTCATTTCGGTCTTAACCTTGATTCGTCGCCAAATATAATATAAAAAAGTTTTTTGTTACAACAGACTTTGGACGTCGAGTTTCATCGCCTTGCTTACGTATTCTTAAAATTCTTTTCAGATATTCCATTTCTGTTGATCCTTAGTGATCTTTTTACGACCTCGCCTAATTTTCACAAATTTTTAAGCATCCCCATAGGAAACATTTGATATAAATCATGGCTAGATTTTACCACAAGTAACATCATAACCTAATACCTCGCAAAAATGCGTTGATAATCGCTGGAAACCGTTTAAATACATTTGATATGAAACAAAATTTTCTTTCATTTGTTAGAGAAAGAAAAATCGTTTTAAGGCATCTTCAAGACCTAAGAATTCTTTGAACTGATCGCAAAACCAATAGATAAACCAATCAGTTTTTCCGCGCGGTCGGTTGATTAATACACTAGCTGTGAAACAAAACGCTATCTGAGACACCAGAAGTGCCAATTCTATGAAGACTCAAGCAAAACGTAGACAAATGTTATACAAATCCTACGAAAAGCGAACATTCTTGCCTCCAACGTTTCACAAAAAGCCAACATATTTGCCAATGACGTTGGTGCTCGAACGTCAAGGATTGTGTATAAGGGTATATAGCATGGAGAATTTTCAACATATGTAATTTCTCCACAGGAAGTGAACTGCTGGGGTTACCATGCCGCTAGAGTGAACAATGCTGCATTCAGTCCCAATGGGCGCTTGCTAGCTACCTGCAGTGTTGATTCCTATGTCAACGTATGGGATATAGAGAAAGGATACATCATCCACAAAATGAAAGGTATTGCAATAATTTTTGTTTCTGAGGGTTTTTCTGCCTTAAGTACAGTAAAAACCTGCGTATAAGAACCTGGATTTTAAGAACCTGTTAGGGTGAAATTTCAAATTTAGGCCTCTTCCACTTAAGAGCCTTTTTAGACTAAAATATCAAGTTAGGTTCTTACCAGTGGTGCTGCTGTAAAGATTTTTTAGGTGGAAACTGTTGAATAAAGTACCATTATCTGCTCATGTCTAAAATTAACTTGGCAGATTAATTTTTCTTTGAAAGTGCAATACTGTGTCTATTGTTTTCATCATTCCTCTTGATATTCAGCATTTGCAAAGAACAAACTTTCAAATTTCATTTATTCCAAGTTTCATAAATCTAGACCTTTACTTTTAAATAACATTTAAGATATTTTGCTCTGAGTTTGTTTGAATTCATTTGAGTACCATTCATATAAGAACCTGTTTAGGCTAACTGAGAAAACCAGGTTCTTATACACGGGTTTTTACTATATATTCCTTACCTCAGGCATAAAGGTACATAGTTATCTTGTTTACAAACACTTCTCAGATTTGCAGATGCGAATGTGTTGTATGCCAACTATGACAGTTCACCTTCAAGACCATCCCAACTCTCCTTGGAAGGGCTGGTTGAAAAGAATTGGTTGAAAGTGAAAGAAACACAAAAATTCATAATGAAATTCTTATGTGTCATATCATTACCGTTTGAACGAAATCTAGCAATTTTTGCTTTGGATGTCACAGTTCATTAATTTAGCAGAGAAAAAAGCATCGTGAAATGTCAGCACAGTGATTAAATGCAAACTGCCAGGAAAGTAGATACAAAAATATCGTAGGCAAAGCAAATCCGAATCGGTAACGTGTTTTGCTAGATGTCATATTGGCAGTTGACCGTTCCCTGACTATAGGCGACCTGTGATAGGTTTATACATTGAAAAAACTCCTTGCCGTGTATGACATGAGATTGATTGGAATACCCTATAAGGATTCGTTAGTTCTACCAAAAGGTTTTGGTGTGAGCAATCGTCTGAGAAGACCTTTTAAGGCCAGCATCATAAGCAAACCACTGTGTGCAGATAAACTTTAAAACAGTTATAAAAATAGTTTGTGGAAGCCATAAATAATCAAATTTATTTTTAGCATTTATATTTATCCTTAGTAAGAATAATATTCATGCTGGTGCCCACTGTAGCTGTAAATTCTTTGCTCTTTCAATATAAACATCAACTACCATCAGGGTTTTTTAACTGTTTACTTTACAAAAAACAATAGGTCTGGCTGAGCCTTTGCAGCTCCAAGAGTGCACAAGATCTGTCTGTTCTTTTAAGCTAGGCAGTCCTTTTATGGTGAACTGTTCATGCAAGTGGAGTTGTTTTCATAGGGTTTCCTGTAGGCTTTTATATTTGAATGTAGATTCACGTTCCTTGCCTCGGGGATTTGTCAATGTAATATATAAGCCACCTTTAGGAATAGCGCAGACCCAGTTGCCGCCATTATGAATGGGCCTCCTATCTGGAGCTTTGCCTCGCTTTTCAAATGCTATTATTCTTGTTTCAGCTATTCATGGATTGGCTGTCAACATCACATGTGTAGGCTGGCTCAATAACAATACTCTGGTAACCGCTGGTCAACAGGATTGCTCTATCAAGCTCTGGGACATTCCAATGTAAATTGCTTCTCAAAATTCGGCAACATTTAATTGCCACTTTTTACCGTAAATAGTTTTTGTGTTAATGTGATAGTGTATTGTTTCAAACTGATTTTTGTACGTTTTGGCAAAACATTCCCAATTTTCTACTTGCAAAGTGTTCAATATACTGTATCATTTCAAATTCCGTTCCAGCAAATAAGATACAGACTAAAATTTCCTAGTTTCAATTCTGTCTGCAAAATAAACTATTAATCCTGTAAACAGACCTTTTAATCTAAAGAATGGTGAGATATAAGAAAGAAAGCAGTTATAATGGAAGTTTATCTACGTTTTTGCATAAATTCAACCATTTCCCTATAATCTTCCAACCACCGGTGTCCTATGTCACAGTTACTCCCGATACAAGGTTTTCCCTCATTGGGCTAGTTAGCTATTAGTTAAAAATGTAATTGAAATCCATTCTTAAAATTATTCATTTTTCCTCTACATCGAGAGATTGCTCTACGCATCTTTGTAGATTTATGTTGTCTCCCCCTTAGCAGCCCTAGCGATCAAGCAATGTCCATCCATCGAATACAAGTGCCAGTCTTTCCACGTGCAAATATTAACATGATCACTTTCAGTTACCCTTGTTCGTATATATGTGCAATGTTGAGAACGCCGTTATTTTAGACATGGTTAAGAGCTCTCGTTTTCAATAGCAAACTAGACCAGCACAATAGCTAGAGCACTGCTTTTATTAACATTCCTTTGATGGTTATAAAATATCGAGGACTGATTCACTTGAAATCTTCAAATTAATTATGCAGTTTTGAGATGAAGTTCCGAGCATTCCATTTATCTTGTCTTTCCGGTTTCTGGCCACGGGAATAGCTTCGTAAATGAATTTTTCGATTTGTATTTAATTGATACTCTAGCAGAGATTTTCCTTAATTTTTTTTGTTTCATTCTGTCCGGTCTTTTTCATTTCCGTATTTTTAACCTTCTTCAAAGATTATTGACAACAAATCAGAATTATTCAATAAAAGTGGACTCCAGGTTTAATTTTCCGGAATATACAAAAGTTTTTCTCGTCCAGTTTTGAACGTAGTACACCTAGTCGGATACTTCCTTACTTAGGGTCAATTAATGTTTCTGGTAAGATGCATTTCAGAAACTGCTTTGGATACGAATGAGTCACAATTTTCACAGAAGGCCTTCATACTTGACTATATTTTAAAACAGAGTGTTTACGATCCATTTGCAGAATCTAATATCCTGTTAAAAGGGTCGAGCCTTTTTTAAAGCTACTCTTATTCCTTGACGTAAGATGTTATTTTAGAAATCCTGTTTGGTGCATTTTATACGCCCAATAATCTCCTCGTAGCCGCTTGACGTCTTCTCTTCATCATGCTTGACGTTTTACAAAAAGGAGGGTTGTCAACCAAAAATAACGAGTCACTGTTTGGATTTGATTTACTATGATATTTAGTAGAACACTATTGTTAGACGTCATCTAAGATAAAGTTGGTTGAATCATATAGAAAAATTTATAAGAATTGAAATCATCTCCGAAATCTGAGGACGAGTGTAACGTCACGTTGGACAGAAATGACGCGCGTCGTAAAAAGCCGATGAACAAAATAGCTGTCATTCAATATTCTTGTTAACAATTTGCACTTCTGTTCTGTATGTTGCTCTCAATGCCTTCTAGAAAACTCCTATCAACAGTGGTTTTCGAGGATCATTCACATGTGATAATTTATAGTCATTTGAAAACCTCTTCTTTGGTTTCAGAATACCAGGATTATCAAATGCATAGTAGGAAGGTCTATGGATAGGTATTATGCCGAGTTTTCACTGTAGAGGACAAGATCTGTTTTCTGTAAAACTGACTGTAAGGAAGAGGTATGGTTTATAAGTCAGAGAAAGAAAACAGTATGATAACAATCCATGCTTAATCACATGGAAAATTGTCCCACAATCATGTTTCATTTTATCTTTCATTCCTTTTACAAAAGATGTAAATTCCTCCCCCCTCCCCTGCCCCCTAGAAAAATGTTGTCAATTTTGAGAAATATCGTAAAAAACGCAAAAGAAAGTGCTTCCTAAAATCCTAACCTGTTTCATAGTAAACCAACATTGTTCCGTAGGGGAGAGGGGGTGATTGATTTCGACTTTGTAAACTGACGTCAGTGTTCCAAGACTTTTGGCAGGCATTGTAGTTGGAAATCTAAAAAAAATGTGAGGATTTCCTTCGATTGATGTTATCACCATAATTTTCAATTGTATGATTCTACTGTACGTGATCAGCAAGGTGTTCGCAAGAATGGTTATTCTGGAAATGACAAAATCTTTCAAGGGTGTGGCCGCAAACTCCATTACGGAAAAACTAGCAGTGGCACCGCTTTCTTGCAGATGATAAAAAAACAGCATTCCAGAATTGTTTTTAATCATGATGAAATGTAGCAACAGTCTTTCTTTAGGCATTAGCCTCGACCGGGTTTACCAACTACTAGCCTCTTCTTCAGTTTCCTCAAATACTGCAACCGCCTGAGTGCTATCAAGCTTTTCCTTTCTGCTATGCTGTCAATCCATCATTTTTTCTGCCCACCGTCTTAACAAAATACCTCATTGTGATGATGCGTTTTCATTTTTCAGAATGTAGATTCAAACTCGGTGACACTGATTTCGTCACAACGGTGGCTTAGAAATATTAAAGTAGCAGAACCTATCCAATGAAAAATCAGTCACTTCCAGATTTTGCCATTAAGATGTCAGTGCAAAAAAGCAGGATGAAAATCGAATCTGTACTTTTCAAGTCCAATTTGAAAAATTGCTTGATTTATTCGAAGAGAGAACTGTGCGTAGAATTGTGTTTTCGTGTTGAAATGAAGGAGAACGTCTTTTTCAAGGTTATAGTGAAACGGGGAATGAAAAGCAAATTTGGAATACCTACATTGTTTAATGGCGGCACTCTGAAAAAGCCCAGATTTTCACTTCGAGTCATTTGACCAAAATCATATCCCCAATGACTACATATGATATGTCACATATTATTCCATTCAACAATAATTACAAAGCAGCTGTAGCCCCTTTCCCAAAGTAAGACTATTCTTAAACTATAGTTCATATATTAATACTTGGAATGCACATCTTGTGAAGAATTAAGACGGTGAAAAAGATGTTTTGATATAGATACATGGGAAAGGGATATCTGTTAATTTTAATTACTCAAAACGATTTGTCGTATTCCAAATTCCTATAAGAGTAGTCCACATTCCCAATTCCTATAGATTCTGTCTTCTGCCACATAAATTTTAACATTTTCACCAAGAAAGGCTGAGAAATAAGAAGGGAGCTCTAAGTGATTGAATTCAAGTGTTATAATTGAAGATCTTGTCAAGATGAGCATGCACTGAAATGCAAAAAGCTACCTTTTGGGAGATCGAGATAGCTCGGAAAACTTAAACTCCAAAAATTCTTTATTCGCATTTGGAAAAATTTTGCTCAAAATTTCCATTTTTCACAATCTTTACAAAGTCTAAGTTTCTTGCAGCCCCCCATAATAAGTTCACGGTTGTCATTCACTTGGCCCCTTTGCCTGCTGATAAGTAAAAAGCACTATTTCCCTCATTTAAAAATTTAATGCACCATTTGCCTTTGCTTAAAAATATAGAAGAACCGGATTATGTGAACTACGAGATTCTTAAAAAGCTAGTAGTAATGTATTCGATGGTTTATCAATTTTTACTTTAAATTTCGAACCCAGAAACATTCAATGAAAACATTACACTCTTGCCTACCTGGAATTTTTACGACTAAAGTGAGCTTCAAATGGTATAGAATATAGCTTCCTACTTGTCTATTTGAGTTTATGCAGTGTTCATAATCAACAGGAATTTCTTCGATCACCTACTTTAGTTTTATCTGTGATTTTAAAGAAGACTGCTACTACTATTTACCTGTTAAAAGAGGTGTAGCTATTACAAAATATTTTTTCAACTGTACAAAAAAACTTTGATTCAGTGTTCAACACTTTTTTAATCAGAAAAAGCAAAATAAAAATGAAAATTAGTATAAATCGTTAGCTTTTGGAGCGATTGCTTGACAAAATTTAAGCTAGATTTCCAGACTTCTATCAATTACCTTAGAATATTGCATCTGAAACAATTGCTGGACCAGTCCTTTTATGAAGGGCCATGAAAGAAGGATACGCAATGTTAAATGCTTTCCTGGGGACTGTCTGCTCTATCTTTCTAGTAGGGCCACATTCTGTTCAATACCTTTTTGCTCCTTCATGGGGCCAACACGGGGTCCAGATAACTATACAATGAATACTAAGTGGGCATAATTTGTTTTAGTCAATATTTTCAACGGGTCTAATGGTACGAGGCAACTAAGACTTGCTACAGTTAGATTCGAGAAAATTATCTTCAAACTTAAAACTTAAAACAAAACATGTAACTAAGTTAGTGTTTGAGATAGATATCGCTATAGTTGTTGTTGTTGCATTATTCAGATAGGCTTTTTGGTGTAGTGATTTACGAAAGAATATGCAAAAGTGTGTATATCAGGTGGGAAAATTAAAATCGCTCGGCGTAGGAGTGTAAGCGTCAGGTACAACAACATTAGCACGGTGGAATTCCAAGGCATGGCTTTATCTTTTGCGTTGTTTGTTTGCACGTTATTATAACAGGACATGTCAAACAAGAAACTGATTGATCACAAATTAGTAAATTTTGCTGCAGTTTGTTTATTTGCAATTAAGATAAATGCCATTATATCTGTAAGTTTCTAGCCGCCTGCAGAGCTAGCCCAGGACCAGCTGTCGGGCTAAGTTGATTGTGCTATCTTTCGCAAAAAACTGTGATTTCCAGCAAGCAGACAAGCACACAACACAGTCACTCACGCCCCGCTACTTCTAAATTGGTTTCCATAAATTTAATTCAACATTAAAAGCATTTATGTATTTTGATTGTAAACAGAGCCGGCCTCTTGCTATTACCGACACAGGTTTTTGTTTCTGAAAAAAGATATAATGAAACTATATGCCGAGATTGCGACGAGATAAGAGGAGAGCCTGGGTGTCCCCTGCGAAGCGTTGTAGCAGGGCATTCATCGACCGAAGCAGAGACCTTCAAGAGGTTCAGCAGGCGAGGCATCGTGCGTTTGAGGAAATCAAGGTAAGATTTGTCGGCAGTTGATTATCTGAATTTTCAAGGGGCAGTTGAGGGGTGTTTGCCTAATAAGAATGGGGTATGGTAAATAATGAGCGCAGGTGTAAATGTCACCAATTAGTAACGGAGAGGTAACAGTTGCAAAACCAGAGAGTTTAAGTGAAGTTCATTGTGAATATGTATCTAAAAGAAGTTCAAAGTGAGAATGCTGTATCTAAAAGAAATTCAAAGTGAAAATGCTGAATTTAAAAGAAATTCAAAGTGAGAATTTTGCAAATTCTTACAAGACTTTATTTACTTCTCTACTTATTCAATCTAAAGAAAGACATCGAAAAGGAAGCATACAGGTCTTGAACGGGTTTGAATTTTTACTTTTAAGTCAAGATTTTCAAAGACTATCGACTGGCTTAGCACGAGACTACGCGCTTTCAAGCAATCATGAAGTCAAGCAATCATGAAGCATCATTGTTTCACTGTGTTTAAGGCTCACAGATGCAATTATATCTGATTAAATTGTTAGACTAGTTTCTACATGTAGGCCTGAAGCTGCTTCTTGAATAAAGCATTTTGCTAGTCGGTAATATACATGAATAATATAGGACGATGTGGAATCATTATCAGAAAGCCATTGGATGTTTCTTAACGAGCTTATAAGTATGCTCCTAACTCAAACAGACAGGCCGAGAAGTCTGATATCACATAACTGAAGGACCGACTATTTCTGGGTGTGTATGGAAACAAGGCCAAACTTTACTTAAACTCCCCCAAACAATACAAAAGGTCTGGGATTTGATTTCAGTGCTAGGTTTAATAAGTAAATTCTTGAAAGCACTTTTAAATATTGATCCACGAGCTAACGATATGCAACAAAGATGTCTTTGAGCACGATGATTATGACGTCAATTTTGTTACTGGACTGTGTCTGAAAGGCGATTTTGAGAAGCCGTTGTCTTTTCATCACGCAAAGAAGGGAATGAGGGTACGAAGAAGGGGAACAGAATGACATGTTAAGGCCTTGCTACGGCTAAGAGGAAAAGAACAGGGTGTGTAGTGACATTACTTTTCAACTGGAGATGACGTAAAAGCCTACTGTTCCTCTCTTTAACTAATCAGTTGAGTTTATTTGAGAAAATAACAAAGAACAATTTATTAAACTTAAGATGTCTGGTAACGTTTTTGAAATTACCGACTTTTGGATGGCATTTTCAGACTTTATAGTTTCGATCAGAAAGTTGCTGGTGGTAGGGGTTACAAAGATTGCGAATGGAAAATTCAGTTTTGTTGCGATTTACATTTCTTCCAAAGTTTTGGGTCTCCTTTTTATTCAAAGAGCAAGTAAAATGCCCTTTAGTAAAAACTTTCCCAACAACACATTCTAACGAGATTCTGTTAGATGACCTTTTGAAGCTTTTGAATATTCCCAAGTTGACTCTGAATGCACTTGCTAAAACTAAATTTGTGTTTCTTTACAAATTTGATATTTGAAAATAAATTTGATATTTGATAAAGAAACTGTCTTGATAAAAAAAACGTAATGGCTCAATTTAGAAACATTGTATAGACTTTCCTACCAAAAGAAAATCATTATTTAGATTCAAACACAAGGTTTATCACAAACAGCTTTCTTAAGTGCATATATCAAATTTCGTTTTTACCCACACAAATACTTATTATGGTGCGTCTATTTCGCGTTGCATGTCTGCAGATGAATAAATAGTTTCCTTGTCGCTTGATTTATCGTTGGTGGGGATGGGTCTTAAGTCATTGGTCCAGGAAATCTTCATTAAACTGAATAGCCTTTTGTACAGTTAGGAAGTCACACAATGTCCTGGAAACGACATTCCCTTTGTATGGTATGCTAAAATACGGAGCCGAAACTGCGAAAAACGGAGCAGTAGATTTGTGCCTCGTGTTTACTTCTTTGCAAAATACAGTCATATATAAGTTTTTACATACAACAAGATAAAAAAAGAATATGCAAAATTGTGCAAAACAACAACGCCATTTTTGAGCCCAGTCTTGGATTCATGAGCTATAGTAACAGAGTCACGACTAGTTTGTCGAACCTTGTCTCGAATTTTAAAAAGTTATTTAAAAAACTAAGAGCAAATGGAAGCGCAGAATTTATAAATAAAATTGACACAAAAGACAAGCATGAATTGACGACTATGTTTCAATTATAGCATAGATTCAAAGCCTTGATAGTAGTTTTGGCTGATTTGAAACTGGATTTCAGCTCTGTGATGTATTGTAATTTGTTGAGCAAAACCATTAATCTAGTCAGCCTTTTTCTAAGAGCGTTAAGTGACAACCAGTACTGTTCCAATGATAGATATTACAGCTGTGATGGCTTCCGAAAAATCCTAATTCCTCGTTTGCTATTAAGAAAAGGTCAAGCAGCTCAAGACCGCTAAACACTCGAACTTCTGTTCATGAGTATTAACATTTGGAACTAATAATAAAGTCTTCCAAAGATTGATGGTACATTCTGAGGTGCTAAGCCAACGGAGGGTATCTGGTAAGGTAGGTTGGCTGTCAACGTTGTTGTGTAATCTTAAATCCAGTGCATATTTAGAGAAAGTAGTCAATAGATAGAGAACAGGTGAAAATATTTGATGCTTCGAGAGTTTAGTATGATACAGACATGCTTAAAGTTTGATCATTAGCAAGATTCTCCATCTTATATTATGAAATTTTGCAAGTGAACATTTTAACGTCTTAAGGCTGCATTAAAGTTATGAAGAACTGACTTGAAATGTGGGTAATATTCCTTTTGCTGTTTTGAGTACTTTTTCCAAGAAGTAGAGTTATTTGGTACCAGATTAACTAGCAGCCTATTAGTGTTGCAATTTAAATCAAATGGCATTTTGTGGCATATTTTTTTAAAAGCTTTCTCTTCTTTAAGAAAGAAATTGCAAAAGCCGTCGAGGTACTAAAGCAAGGCAAAGCAGTGTGTGCAAAATGTTGGCAACGCGATTGTTTTTGGTGGTGTTTGTGTGTGGATTGCTCGCAACCGAGGTGTTTGTGCCAGTCAATGCAAACCTCGCTACAGTGCAAGCATCGTGGAAGGCTTTTCTGAAACGTTTGAAGCAAAAGCGAAGGTCAGCCATACAAAGTCTTGTAAGCGTCAAAAGACTTGGAAAGAGGATCATAACTGGTGGGTTGAGTTAAAAATCTCTAATCCGACAATTCTTCATCTTCCATTTCGAACAAGAATTCTTCCCTGCATGCGTCTTCTTGTTTAAGCAAGATTTTATAATTCGATTTTGAGACTATGTATTTCAAATATATTTGTTCCTTAAGATTGAAATGTTGAACTTGAGAATAATTAAGGATGGAAAATAAATAAACTTACCCTAATCACATTTGCCACCATGTTGTGTGATGGAGCACAGGACTCATTCGGTCGATTTCATAAGTCATACCATTCTCCAAGAGATATCCTACAAAAATACCCAACAAAAGAAGTTACAAGCAGAAAGTATTGACCTATTTAAAACTAGTAGAAAACATCTAAAATATAAATATTTTACAGCGTCGCACAAACAATTTGAAAGACATATACAAATTTTAAAGCTTTTTTAAAGAAATTCACCGTATCTATATAGCCTCTGGAATTGATTAAAGCATTCAGTTATCCAAAATTTTACAATATTTTGTTATACTGTATAAAAGTAAAAGTTTTTTTAAAAATATTGAAGTCATAGCTTTGAATAAAGAAAACGTCCTTCCCCTTTTTGCTAGAAGTGTAAAGTCTAGTAATGCAAGTGCAGTAGCAATATCAACTATGCAAAGACAAAAGCTCCCATAAAATTATTCAACATGTGAAATATTGATACAAAGACCAAACGAGAAGTGGGTGTTGTACGAATGACAACCTTGAAGATTGAAAGTAATTTAAGCTACGACGCAAAGCCCTACCCCGTTGTCTTCCTTGTTGTTTTCTATTGCAAGGTTTGAGTCTTTTAGCTCGTTGGTTACAGTAAAGAGTGGCAGTAATTCTGATCAAGTCAGACAATCCCTTTGTAACAATGGTTTTTATTCACCGTGAATTTATTTCTATCCAAACAGGGGACCGGAGACTTGATTGTGTCAGGTACGATCATAGAGGAAGATGCACACGATATCGAATGATGTTTCTTTGGGGTTGAAGCGCCGCTGAATTTCAGTTGTAGTTGATACGTGAAAGACAAAGCAATGGGCCTAAATCATAACATCGAAAGGACTGCCAGACTTTGTGTTGCAAAATTTAGAGTTTTATGTCTGCAAAACCTTCGCAACCGCTAATTATCAAGTTTTAAAGCGGGTAGTGTTTTAAAGTTTAGATGCAATGAGGCTTTTGATGTTTTTGCATCTTGACACTGTTATCCATACTAACAAAAGATTAAGAAGGCAGTCTTAGAATTACATATGTGTAAGTTGCAAATCGCTGCATCAAGGTATTGCTAAGAATTATGCTATAATACGCTGGTATATGATAAGTTGGTGTTGATTTAACTACAGTCCTAAACAAATGAGACGAACAAAGACAAATGCTTCCACTTTTTGGTGTATGTAGTATATTTGTAGAGGGCGATGCGTTTCAAAGTTGTTGCATGCGCAAAAAGTAAAGCATTAACATTACTGTAAAATACAGCTTATACAATTGTGTAGTATCATTTCAATATTTGCAGAATGTAAGTAACCTTGTAGTTAAAAATCCTAATATTATTTACGTTAACAATGATTTCTATATTAAGTTAAAGCACTCTATTCTTCATTTGATATATTCTGAAGGAACAATACCATATTTATTGGGATGAATCTTCTCCGGAAAAAGAGTAACAGGATTAATGTAGAAATCCATTTGACATTTTAGAGTGTAAAATAGTAAGGAAATTCACGGACGTTCACGTAGATGAGAGACGAGTTAGCTTCATTATGTGCAAATGCTGATTGAACCTTACTTACAAAGTTAATGATGAAATTTGCAAAACGGGCGACTCTTTTTGCTAAACAGGTCTATTTATAGCATAAGGTTTCAGTCATTCTTGTTTTAACATCAACAGCAAACCAGTTCTAGCCACAATTGATAAAAAACCATGCTCGTATCAGGACCACACAAGTCCTGTGGCCCGTTCGTCATGTCGGCAAAGTTAATATTTAACCACCCAGCAGTGATTTCTAAGGAACGTTTTTCCCTAGATTTCTTCACTGTCATTTAATCATAGCCACAACTACAATTCAGATATACATATATAGAAGGACATGGGCACTACCATGTTGTTTGTACCAAGGGACTTCTGAGAAGGGGTAGGGGGGGGGGCGTTGCTAAAGAATAAGTGGTTTTAAGGGAATTCCAACATATATAGCCTACAGGTGTTTTTTATAAGAAAATACTTTATAAGAAAGTTGGGCTCGGTTCTTCAAAGAGTTAAGAAAGTTTAGGGCTGTATCTTTGAAACAAAAAAAACTTCAAAAAGTTAGATATTTAAAATTTGAACCAGACGAAAAGACAGTGTAGAAATTATTTGTTTATGGCTAAAATTGCATTGTTTATTCAATTCTGTTTGTCGGGTTTTCTTTGCATGACCAATTGTTTTCTTCGATAGTTGATTTTATGACGTTGAATGTTTTCTGGAGAAAGATAGCTTATCTATAGCATCTCATTTTCTTTATCACTAAGCATGCTTAGTAACATAAATTTTTCCAATTCTAACTTGAGAAAATGTTAAGAAAGTTTAATTACTAATTGGGAAATAGCTAAGCAAGTCTGGAAGGTTGGGTTGAAAAAAAATTCTTGCAAAAAAACGTGTGCTTGACCAAAGTCATAAAATGAGCACCACATGATAATTTCTGTTATATCATCCAAACCGTATTTGGTCGACGCACTTCTTAAAGTCACGCTTCTGGACACAGTCAAAGCAATTTTAGACCCAAATATGCAAAGCTATTCCATCAAATTTTGACCCAAATAACCCCGTTCACAGTGTTTTAGTTTTCTGGAAAACGGCGCTTGTCTTTTCAGTATGGTTTTTAAATAAGACACAAATATCAACCAAGGGTGCAACCATAGAAATGGGTGTAACACTTAAGGTGAAAGGAAATCAGAATCAATCTAGAAATCTATTCCACCCAGCCCAAAATCACGCTGGCAATTTCTACTTTGTGTCACTGGTAGTCTGTATCATTTTACTTTTGGAGCAGACAAATTACAAGCATAACCTACTTTCTTGTCACAGTTACATAAGAAAAACATTGCCGTTGGTAGAAAACATTTGCCCTGCAAAAATCAGTTTTTCTTTGTGAAAAGGTCCTACTTTCGTGGTTGAGGGGAGGGTGAACCACCCCCCCCATACTCCCCTCAAGTTACGCCCCTGGCCCCAACGGCGTATTTACAAAGGTTACTTTTAGTACTGAATACAATCACTTTGTTATACTGGAAAGACTCTTAAGAAAATCTGAACTGCTTTTATCTTAACTTAAATAAGCTTTTTGGCTGACACTCTTCAATATTCAAGTCAAAGACAACATAAAATGATCGAAAAATGTCAAGTCAAAATATATGTACCCAGTTTTGGATCAAGAAAGAAAAAAGATTTTGGAACAATACCTTGTTTGGGTCATAAGAAATTAAGAAATTTTGGAAGTTGTAATATTCTTTCAAACTGTAACCTCCGGTCGTTTTAACTTCTTCCCAGAAATTTGAAAGTCTCTCTGTGTTATCATAAAAAATTTCGCACACAAAGGGGGAAAATTATTGATGCTTCAGCTTTTTTATCATAAAGACATATTGGCCTCTTGAGATAATTTCTGGAGCATTCTTTACTTGTGACTAAAAGAATCCTGATTGATGCTTTGAACAGCGACTGAGGGTTGTAAATTTGAAGATATCAGCTTTTTTACTTAATAGACTTTTTGTACCAAAAATAGGTTATAAAAGTTGAGGGTTCCCGTGTACAAGGATCCAGCTTATAAACATAGGTTATATTTTGCAGAAATCTTAATGATTCTTATATTTCCCATATTTCATGAAAAATCTTATTAAACTAATAACACTGTGAGACCTGATTAGAATTTCTGGACATCTTTATGCATACTCTCTATAGCATATATTTCGATATGACATTTTGCAAAATTTTAGATGTGCTCAGATGCTGAATCTGTTGAAAGAACGGTTTGTGAATAACTTTCTATTGACTGATGCGAATGGAGTTCGTTAGTATTAAACTTGTAAACCTTGAATTGAATTTATCAAGTATAAGCCATAAAATATTATGTAAAATGTTTTATATTGTATTTTTAACATGATGAAATATTGACTTCTCTAAATTGTATTGAATAAGATGCATACTTCTTTGAGTTTAATTAATATTTTGTAATGCTAAAAATACCATTAATCGATCAACAAAACATTTTACTTATACAAAAAGACTAGCATTCAGTATTCAAAAGTGAATTTAAAGACCTTCTATAGTGTTTTTTTGGAGGCATCATTGCATCTAAACACCTTTGAAATGCGTGCATGTCAATTGATAAATGTCATTAAGTTTGTGTCAGATTTCTACAGCTTTGTATAGAATAACAATCAAACCAACCTTTACAAGATTCTTTGTTCAAAAAAATCTTTGTTGGTTAGATCTCATTAGTTTGATCGCAATTTTCGCCAAACTTTTAAAAAATCCAATTAAACTTTCACAAGAAATTATTTTAATATTGGAATTTTGTAAATCATTTGGGAAAATTTGGGAAAATGCATTTGTTAGTGCGTTTTTAGGCAAATACTCGTTAGTTTGGTAAATACCTATATTCTGGAACACAATATCTAATGTTTAAAGACTCAGGGCGACAACAAGACTGGTTGTAATGTTTTTGAATGTCCTCCTAGAGACAACGGTTGCATTCCACCACCTCAGTATTCACATATATATTGCATGTGACATGCTCAACCCCATGATCATGTGATACTAGAGCTGAAGGAAAGGCATATATTTTCTACATCATGAAAGGTACCAAGCCTGTTCTTCACTTTGACAAATCTATTTGCTTCTGTGAATACTAAAAAAACTTTATTTTGTGGGTTTGGAATAGCAAGATACCCGAAGATACCAGGATAACCAGAATCTTCAAAAACCACAAAATGACTTACAAAGAAATATCTAAGTAGCATTTAGGCGATAAGAACCTTTTAAATTCAGAGTGAAACTCTTCAATTCTTAACGTGACAAATCGTTAGCGTTTTGACAGCATCTTTGAGAATGATTTTGGGATTAAACAATTTTTTGGTGTTTAGACCTTACTGTCATCAACCATTTAACTTTTTCTACTTAAACTCACCGATCGAAGAGGTTTTAGCTCATAAATTGGTTTGATAACAGTGCACAAGGGCACATAAATCTTATGGTGTAAAGAATGAATTTGACATCACCGGGTCAAGCCTGATCGCAGAGTCTTGCTCAAAATTATTGTAAGTCCATTGTCAATCTTCATAGCGCATTCAAACTTATTTTGAATAAAAACCTGTATCTTCTATCGTGATATTCTTTATTTTAGCTAATGGGTATGTTTTGATGTGTAAAACAGGACTATAACAACACGCATAGACAATTTATGGCCATTAACATTTGCTTACACCCTCTTCAGATATCCACTCTACAGCTTATCAAGGATATGAAGAAAATTGAGACGTGTATGTAGAGTAAAAGACATTCCATTAGTTAATTAAACTAAAACTTTTTCGATTTAAGTTAACATTTTTGCTTCACAAACCCGTTATCTGGGGAAAATTATTTCAGCACTTCTAAATAACGCAGTGTGTTTTGAAATGTGAGTATCGAGTGGCCTCCTTTTTCTCACCTCGACAGCGTGCTCTAATTATCAGAGTATTCAAAAAATATGCTAATAACCAAATAGATCAGACGCTCTAATAGAAGAAAATGACAATTAGCAGTGTTATACATGCACATAAGAATGATAGCAAGAAATTTAATTGCAACACATTAGGCCTTAATGTATTACACGTATCCTTTGCTTACTATGACTTTTCAACTACAGGTGTTATGAGTTGGCAGATAAATGATATTATTAATAATGCAAGTTCATACTTTGTCGATTTGACAACGTGGTGGGGTTTTCTTTAGAATCATAACTTCAATTTACACTACTATAAGACCACTTTTGAAGAAGATATAAATCTCACATTTGATTGTAACGAGGGTGATTCAATGGTGCATGAATATTTGTAAATTATTACATAGGTAATAACAATGGTTCTGTTTACTTATAGTCGATTAGTATTATATGTACAATTTGAGAATTCATATATTTTACTGTTTACTTTGATTTTTTTAACAATCGCCTCACTGATCCTGTCTACATAAAGAGATCATCAACGTAAACTGAGATTCTTCCAATCAACCACGGTGTTGGAGGCATCCACGTTTAAATTGCTGACTGGCGAAATATACCATAACCAGCAAAATTTAGTCAGGACGTTGTTATTTTCTAACGGAGAACTTTTACACGATTGATCATATGGTAGTAAAAGGAAATTTAATGACCGAAGCTCAAAAATTTCAAAGCAGTTTCCATGCTATGTTAATAGTTCAAAACATTACGCCTTTTGACCAGCGTTTGTTACAAATCATTTAGCAAGTCGTCATTCATCATCTACCCATCATATCATACTGTATCAAGCTGTTACATTTAATTTGCCATTAAGGATCAGATCTTTGATCTACTTCTTTTGGCAAAGTCCATTTTTTAATGATCAAATGTCAAATAACAAGTAATTCAGATTTTATGAAGTTTTATATATCATCTACGCCCTGTTCTTACAATGATTTTTTTGCAGATATCAGAAGGCATTTAACAGTTCGATTTTCCTATGTTTAATCTGCAAAAAGAATAATTTTAAACAAAGAAAAAGTATCAATGTATAGGCGCATTGCAGTATCAATGCAGAAAATGTATCAAGGCGCGTGCACTAAACTGCGCTTGTGCTAAAACAGTATATTTTGCATGATTAACATTTATGACGCAAAATACGTTTATGCTAAAAAATAGTAATAATAATAATGATTATATAATTTTTTTTAAGTCGGTTGATGTATAGCTAGTGAAGCTAATTTAAGAGAACTATTTAACTAAATTACAATTTTCTTGATTAAAACAGATAAAATCTTAGAGTATGATTCTGAAAAAATGTTAACATATAGCAAATGCCAAATTTGTTGGAATTGAAAAATTAGAAAAAGCTGAAGAGAAAATCAAAAGCCGTTTGTACGTATGCAGGTGAAAATGTAACAACATGCAATATGACACTGTGATATTTCTTTCTTTGTAGAAAATTGGTAAGGCAGCTAACAGTATGTTGCAAAAACTTTTTGATTAACTAACGTTTTTACATTGTTCAATGATTAAAATTTCAATTAAAGCAAAAGAATATTTAAAAAACCATGCTATGTAAGAAAGTGCAAAAAGAATTATGGATGAATTATCAAAACAAACAAATTTGCAGGTTATTTAATTTCAAGCCTATTATCTTAAGCCTAACTATCTTAAGCCTACAAAAGCTTGTGAACAAAAGTTCATAAGAGCGAAATATATTGATAAAGCAACTTATTTTGATTAGCTGAATGTTTAGAAAGAATTAATATGCACAAAAGTATTGTATATATTACGTTCATTTAATTGAGAAAATGAAATTTGATTTGCTCTAATTATCATCTTTACTTTTGACAAAGTTGACACAAGGCTTTAACGTGACAAATTGAAAATAAAAATATTAGATTAAATTATAAAATTACTCTGCATATTGCAAGAATTGTTTTTGGGAAAACGTTTCCTGCAAAATGCATTGAAACTTGTGTAGAATTGACAGACCTAAATTTCTAGCGCATCTTTTAGTAGCGTTAATTTTGTTTTATTTTATCTTCTCTCGATAAACTGTCATACAGATGTGTGTATATTCATCTCCCATAAACGGTGTGGTTTTAAATGAAGAAAAAGTAATATAGAATATTGTATACACTTATCATCTTATAATCATCTTATAGCATATAAAATGAAAAAATATTGTGTAAAGGACAATTGCATATCTTCAATCTTTGTCATCACAGATTAAGCATACTGACTTGGTTGTGTTTTTTAAAATCAGAATTAGCACCATGAGAAATGAAATCAATTATTTTATTATATTTCACACTTTGTGCTCAATAAAACACAAAAATACATATAAAAATAAATTTTACATGTATAATAATGAATTTTTCTTGTTTTTATGAAGAGGAATTGAAACAAACTTGTCAACTATAGACCTATTTAAATATAATTGGTATATTTCCTTGCTATAAGAACATTTTGAAAAGTTTTACTTCCTCAGTTAACCCAGGCCCAGTTCAGTATGAGTGTTTTCAATATCAAAATGTAACTCAAAACTTTCGACTATTTAAACTCTGACGTGACGTAAAATTGTTTCTGATACCTTGAATGCTAGCAGTACCCCAGTTTGCTTTTTCTATACTTTGTTGACTTGGCCGAAAAAAGCATTCAATTGGCAAAGAGGTTGGTAGTCTGATGCAAGACGTTTATTGATATCTCTTGCATACAACGATATTTTGCAAGAGGAATAACGAAATAAAAGTTGGCATATTTGCAATTATTTTTATAAAAGGACATTTTTGAGTAGTAAAATAATTTTCAGTGACCCAATTTTTTTGTTGGTATCAAACGCATGTTAGTATCAAACGGTATCAAACGCAAATGGTTTTCTTATTGGTTTCAAGATTTCTATCATAAAATCATAAAATTGTCTGTTTGAACTTAACAATCCATAGTACGTAATCTCTCTGCACCGTTCTCCACTGGAGTGAAAATTTCTGAATAGTTTGACATACCGAAGGATGCAACTTAACAAACTCTTTTGCAAGGCAAAATTATGTTGTCGTTGATATTCAGAATTGTTTGCCTCCCCTGGTGGTCTTAAAACGTAATTTGCCTTCGTTGCTACTTTGCGATATATCAATTTATACAGACAATGGGAATCAGAATAGACTTGAAAAGAAATCTCTAAAAAAAGCTGCTGAGCTCTATCTTGATTTAAGACTCACTCCATATAAAGTGAATTAAGAAGGATTAATTTGCAAGAAGAAAAAGGAGATTCACTCGAAATATTGAAATAAGGATGTTACCATGTAGCTATCAGTTTGTTCACGAAACTGATTCAAAAAGTAATTGTTGTCAATTTGAGCACCTTTGTTGCTCTAAAAGAAAATCTGATTTGTTATGTTATTGGTATATGGTTATTTCCTTTTTAGAAATACTGAATATCTGTCGAGCTTTATTTCGTATCTTTTTAATTAACACAAAAATGAAGAGCCGTGAGATAAAAAAATGTTTGTTGGAAGTAATTAGATTTGCCTATTGACTCGTTTGATAGTTCCTGGGCAATAGATGATCCAGTTAACTCATGAATACTCGAAGTATTTTATGAATGGTGAGAAGTTTATCTGGAAATCAAAATTAACGTAAGAAGAAATTGCGTTTTTGAAATGTATATTAAAATTAAAAAGGGCATGCATCATACGTAGAATTACGAAATCAAGGTACGATCCAGTTGAAAAATATGAAAAGTCATTTGATAAAGTTGACGTCACAGTGATTGATGATCGAAATTTCCTTGATCAGTTAATGTGCTTGGCAAATAAATGGGGCTCAAAAACCCAGCTCCCATTGTTATGAAGAAAACTTTATGACGTGGCTTTTTTGAGAACGGGATTGAAAGGAGCAGTGGATAGAAGAGGACATTAAAATGAAACAGAACATTGGCTTGAAGAAGTGTTGGGTTGAAGAGGGCATTGGGAGAAATGGGCGTAGGATGAAAGGGAACATTAGGATTTGACTCCCAATCCGTTGGGCTCATATATCAAGCACTTAAGGTAACGATAAATTCAAACCAACGCTTTTGCTATAATTAGAATAAAGGTTTCTCTTTTAAAAATTGTTTCCCAAATGGATTACTAAAGGCAATTCTGTCTGGTATTAGTTTTGTTACAAACAAAAATGGATTTCAGTGATCAATTTAACCTAGGCCTCTCTGAAAAATGGATGATCTCGACTAAGGCCTCTCTCATAAAAGGATGATTTCGACTGTTTAAAGCACCCATTTACGTGAATCAAATCAATTCCACGTTTATTGAAATTTATGCAACCGAAAGTTCTAACTTCAAACTTTCAATTGCGGAGATTGCGACAATCGTTTTGGTCCGGGCTAGGAGATGGTTTTAAAGCAACATTTGAAATGAGCAGCTGCCAATAACCAGCCTCTGCCATGAAAAGTATCTCCAGGTTGGCCAATAACTAATACCTGTTTTACAAAAGATTTTGCATTATTATTCTTAGTATTAATGTTCTCTTATCAAGAAGTAAGCAATGTTGCGTGTCACAGCGCCATCCTATACTGATTTTAATAGGAACTGTGTTAATGCTATGCCTCTATCTTTGGTGAACAGTTACGTGTGGAAAGCAACTTGTGAATCAAGAGTAAACCTTTAAAACAAAGAGTTTTAAAATAAACAAAGCTGGTCTTACTCATGTATAAATAAAGATTATTTATGTGTCATTTTAGCTTTTGAAAGGATTGCTTATAAATATAAATATAAATATAAAGATTATTTATGTGTCATTTTAGGTTTTAAAAGGATTGCTTATATATAAGAATTATAAGTCAATAAAGTATTTTTGATAATATCGAAAGTATAAATTGTTTATACTTTGCTTATTGAAATTTAGAAAAGAAGAAGAATATTTCAAGAATGTAGCTTAGCCCTAAATCATTTTCGTCACGAGTCATATCGTGTGACGTCACGAGTCATATCGCTTGATTTCTATCGTTTTCAGCTCAATCATTTGAATTTTGATCTTATGAAAACTCTGATATGAGAGAAGGGTAGATTTGGTTAAAAACAAAAACTTCTTTGGACTAAATAACATCATGTGAGTTAAAAAACATCGATACTTTCCACGAAGTGTATAGAAGAAGTTATCTGTTTGTTAAGGAGACGACGTCTAAAAGGAAATCCTAACATGGGATTCAGAAAGAACTGGAGTTCCAGCCAAACGAAAATATAAGTCTATTCAACGTGCAAGAAGCAATGAGTATATGACGTCATACTTTTGTATGTGTAGAGTCTGTATATAGTACTTTCCCAATTATATTTCCACTTAAGTCCTTTAGATATGTCATATAGAATCTACCTACTGCCACACTTATGAAAATTTTGACTTTAAGGCTAAAGCTGTAAAGTAAGGCTTTTCGTAAGCGTGGAACTTCATTGCAGATTCTGATACAAAAGTGCATTCGGCTGTTGTGCAAAAGGAAAATTGTTGTAATTTCAAAATATTTTGCTATAACAGGAATGCTAAGCATGTATATTCATACAGTGCTGTGCAAGGCTTCTCGACCTCAATCTGATTAATTTTATACTTAGAATTTGTTTATAATGCAAAGTATTTACAATTATGATTTGTAAAAGAGACTGTTTATAAAAACATGATTTTCACATGCGAAGTAAGAGCAATCTTTAGAAGGGGGCACAGTATCGATATGCTTGAATTATTTACTTAATTGCATTAAATGTGCCAGCACTAGCTTCACAGGTTCTTTAGTATCACAAAAACTGCAGCAAATCTTTGATAGTTTTTGTAATAAAAGTCTCTATAAGTTTCGTATATAGGTCTCTGGAAAAAAACTAAGCAAGCCTCAAAGATATGTAAGAAAAGCCTCCAGTTATGGGATTTTTAATCGAATTTTGATTTGTCCTCTGCAAGGATTTTGCGGGCTCAAGCATAAAGCTCAAAATTTTGTGGGCTCAAAATTTTCATAAACAATTTTTCATTAATTTTACATACTTGGTATTTTTTCATAAATCTTATTTTCATTGAACGTATTATTTGGATCATATATACCGTAAATCCTCGAATTGGCCCGCCTTCTTAAAAGTCCCTCCCCCCTGAATAAACTCCCACCCTAGAACGTATGATTTAGTTCATATATAGTCATTTTTTCACTATTAATGAGTAATTTTTGAAAGTTATGTCAAAAACATAGATTTTTATAGCATGCCAAAAATATGTTTGACAAAGGGGGTGCTTTCGCGTAGTGTATCTATTGAGAGAGCTCCTCCTGTGTCCAACATCTTACGAACTTGCTATTTATCATATGTTACTACAAGTATGTCTATGTAATTCGTAATCACTGTCTGTAATTAGTGTTTTAGTGAGATATGGGAATTTTTCAGGTTCGGCAAGGAAGCAAGGGGTTACATGGGCACGAGGGTAAGACGAAAGGGTGACTGGGGAACATTCACTTCTTATCGTTACTTTAATCCGATTGGAACTGCTTGAGTGTCATGCTCTGCAATATTTTGAAAACTTCTCATTTCCCTCTCTGATATTCCTTCCCACGAAAACATATCGTAAAAACGCTGAAGTTCAACAAACACTATTTGTCTCTTACTCACAAGCATTTCTTCAAGGAATTCACTCTCCAAAACTATCAATGGATTGAAATATGAATATATTTCAAAGCTGGAAACAAAAGTATACGTATATGAGACTGATATAACCTGCCAAGATGGTTAGACTGTTTCTAAAGTTTTAATTTGTTTTTTGTAGCTAGAATGTGGCAAAGCATTTAAGTCAAAATAAATTTCTTTTTCATTGAAGGCAAAGCTGTACTTTGTAACTGTTTCTTTGTCGTAAATAAATTCATAGTAAATTTTTTTGTTTTTCTTTGAAAAGAAATTCCATAAATATGCTCCATTTTGAGATTATACTAAAACTTATTTGATGAAATGGGAATACATTTGCGGATAGTGGTTTTTGTAATTCTAGTTTATGAAACGAAGTAAATTGGCAGCCATTGAAAGAATTGTTAAGAACCGATAAGCCCATGACATATTTCAAATAAGTGCATATGAAAACCTGCGACTCCCTGAGATATACATTTCTTGTTGCAAAAATCTTTCCCAAGCATGAAAAGGGACTTTTCTTTTTCAAACTCAGTAGTGTATGCTTAGTGTAGCCTTAATCCTGGTTAACAAACATAAAAATTAGAACCGTTTGACCAATGAAAAAATTCTACATGTTTTTACATGAATATTAACAAGTTTTTCCGATCCCCAATATTAAGAAATTTGAATCTTAAAGTATTCTATTTTTCTTTCAAATTTGATATGATTTTAGGGGGAACATCACCTACTTTGGGATGGGAACCCAGCTTTTTGAAAAATACGAGTTATGAACATCTCAAAAAAGCAACTGCGACACAAATTTTTGAGCTGAGGCTGGGCAATATTCTTATGGTAATCTTGGCCTGAATATTCTTACAAACAATAATCCTATTAAAAAGGGTGTAGCTGATTTCGTTGTAAAATGTTTAGATGGCTAGCCCTTAGCTTTTACGAAAAAGCTGAGACAACGCAATTTCCCTTGTGTGTAGGTAAAAAGGACAAAATGCATTGATTTTAGAATAAGCTGTTAAGAAGGGTCTTTCAAAATGAAAGAATTTTGCTTTTTAAATTTTTCTGAGGTTTCATTTGAGGCAAATAGATTTTGTTGTATCGAATTTTGATCACGCATGCTGGTTTAAAAAACAAGTTGATATACTCATGTTTTACACCACACAAGTTTGATTTTCACAACGTATTACTCCTTAGAAACAACTGTTAAGAATCAAAATAACTTGAAAATTCCATGAATAATAAAGACTGGAGAAAATGACACTGCATTGTGTGGATTCCAAAGAGTGATGATATTGTGGTATTGCTGATTCACTCGCAATGTATTGATGGACGACCCAGCAAAATAATTCTGCATAACATGTTTACGATCCAAAATAGAGCATATATGTCAAAGCGAAAACATGTAAAAATCCCATATAAAAGATATACACGAAACCAAAATTAGATTAAACTAATAATCCATATGGTTAAGTGGAATTGCAGCACAATTTAATGTTAATCCTGACTGCCCTGAGGCTTCGATGCATCAATTGCAATTAAACAAATAAATTCTTCATTGATTTAAGCAAAAAGACAAACAAATAATCCTTGATAAACAATATGAAAAGAGCATCGTCTTTAAAGCACAAAGTTTAATCAAATATACAAAGTTAGTTTAGCAAATCCAAGACAGTGACAGAACATGATTTATTGTGGTCCTCTTAGAAAATATTTTGTGGTGAATTCTGACGTATTCGTATATATTGTCCTGTTTTGTGTTATTCAATGTCTTTTGAACTTAACAAAGGGAATTAAGACCTCCATGATTCAGAAACAAAATGCGATTGAGCGAAATCACGATGGATCATTATTCAATACACTTCTTAAGGTTCCCTATTGATTGCCAATTGAATGTATGTTTTTTCCAAGAGACATAAATTTTTTGTCGATGAACAGTAGTTTGCAGAGAAATTAATGTTGAAAAAAAGAAGGCAAAATTAAGAGCTATTTAGACTGATGAAATCTAGGTTTAGATCTTAAAAAGGTTTAGATTTATGTTTTTCCTCCAGTTGTTTCAATGTGGAGATCTATGTCGAATGGGAAGGAATATTATATTCAAACAATCTTTAGGTTGTACAAAAATTGAAAATGGCTTTGAAAAAAAGCAAACATTTGAGTAAACTGAAGCTTTTCATCTGCACTCTTCAGAGTCTAAAAGGTCAGAACATAGATCGAAAACTCTACGCTAGGAAATATAATTAGTTTAATCAAGTTTTTGCTTTTTTCAAAGCCATCTTCAATATTATATTCGATATGCTTTTTCACATGCATCATGGCCTTACAATTTTTCTCAGGTTGTGATTCTGAAGAATTTTTGGTAAGAATTAAGACTCCTGGAAGAAATTTACAGCTGCCTTTTCAAGAAAGGATAATGCAATTTTGAAGAAAACCTGGCTTTTGGAGACTTGAATCTGGATAGCGAAGACGATAGTTTGGCTAGTAAGCAAAATTCTATTTCATCGTATAGAGTGGGTAAATTTCCTAAAAATTGTGAATTTGAGAGACTATTCATGAATCAGTAATCTTATGGAAATGAATTTGAGAATGCACCACAGTAACAAAATAGCAATTTTTCATTGCGCATTAATTTTTTTTCCAAAATGGCTTTTTAAGCAAGGTATTGTGAAATCTATACAAGATTCGTCTTGGTCAAGTGTTCGTTTTTATTTGATCGATTTTTCCATATCCATTTTAGCAGTTTTTTAAATAAAAGAAGTAGATAAATAGATACAATTGTGTTTTCTGTATATTTTCTTTCAAAAATGCGAAATTCCCTACGAATCTCAGGCATAGAATAAAATTAATAGACTATTTCATCCAGTTAATAAATACAATTCTTCTATTTATTTACAAATCTTATTATAAATTAATGTTGAGTCATTGACTCTGAGTTCCGCTGCCTCGAATTGGTTCATCGTAAGCAAGTGGCCATTTCCTGCAAAGTCCATTGCTTACCAAGAATACCGATAGGCCAGCGTGACCTCTGTTTTGGCTTGACACCTTTGCAGTTTTTAAAGCCAATTTTAGATCTGCCTCTAATGGGTGCAGAAATCTCGTTTCAAAGGCTGAGCTTCAGTGGTAATGTTGACATGAAACTTCGCATTAACCCTGCCACATTCCAAGCAAGCGAAATCGCAAGCAACGTCCGGTTCGTCTGTCCCTGCGTAAACAAGTTCTTCTACGACCTCCTCTTGATGGTCCACGTTTCCGTCTCTGCGATCTTTCTACTTTCTCTACCATTCTAAAAGCGTTGTTGAGTGCTCTTTGCAGAAGATTTCTCACTCTCTGGAGCTCGACAGCTTGAATTTCTTTTGTTGATTTAGTGACCTGCAGACTGTCTGCTGGCTTGCTTTCTGGTACTTCAATGTTTGGTACCTTCGGTGCGGGCTTCGACGAACTGGTACAGATGTTGACGAAAATCACGAAGAACACCAAATACATCGTGGATTTCATTTTTAGCACTGGAAAAGAAAAATATGATTTAATTCAACTATGCAATAAGGATAAAATAGTTAAAAGAGAAAACGTTTTGATGGACTTGAAATCTAATTGGCTTGACAACCACCTTGTAATCTAATGGGCTCGATAACCATCAAGGGAGCCTAGGGGTATCTGGTCGAGCCAAAAAATCTTGTATTTTTGTCAGGTCAGTGCAGTTTGTGATCAACCGCGCTTGCTATCTCAAGTGTCGTGAGTTTTAAGATACACGTTACCTCTCTCACTTTCTAAAAACTTCGAAGCTAGTGATTGTGGTGCTCAATCAATCAGAATCGCTCGATACTAAAGAGCTACTAAAATCTAACGGAATAAACCCATCGACTTCAATTGACATTCATTAAAGAATCTAGAAAGATATGATTTAGGACAGACTTGAAATGCAAGCTTGAGCTAAACAAGTAATTTCCTTTTAAGAAAATGAGCAATGGCTGCTCTTAGTGTCTCAATCAACAAAGATGACGCATATCTCATTTGAGGCAACCAAACGATCAAGGTATTTAATCTCATCAATTTTCGATGTATTGTCCTAAATAACATAAGGAAGTTGTCATCATACGGCATGGCCTTGTGGGATTTTCTTGCATTGAATCGTGGTAACTTATCAATGCCTCATTCAGGTGCAAGATAATCAGGTAACATCGGGCTCCCTTTTCACTTCAATCAAACACCCCTTGTGCCAACGATCGACGGATTACAGACGCCCGACTTTGTAGTAAACATTTATTAGCCCTTGACAATTAGAGACACAGGGATAGGGTATCTATTAACAGGATTCCATAATGCAAATATGATTACAGCTCATCTTTTGTCAGTTAACAACAAAAACGGATACGGTAAGCTTCTTGGATTTTGAAATTTACTCACAACTCCACAACTTATGTTAACGTGTTGTTTGCAATCGGAAATCTTTAAGAAATGAAAATATGACCTTACTCTTTTATTGGTCAATTATGTTTCTTTTAACGTACAACTGGTTCTGATATCTACATCATATTTTGCCTATATTGCTACTGCCTTCACTGCTTTCTATCTTCTTCTTAATACCTCAATGCACACCGCCAAATTCTTGAAGGTGCGAATTTTCCACAAAGGTTAATAAAGCGAGCAAGAAAGATATTTGCATCAATTACTGTTGCTCGAAAATATTGCCTCGGGGAGGCAGTCTCAATAATTGCCATTAAACTCTGTTGGCAACGAACATTAAAGGAATTTCTCATACTAGAATTAATTTCCAATGCCTTAACCATGAGCTTCGAACATAGAAAAGCGAAATGTTACTGAGTCATGGGTTTATTTACCAAAGTGACAACCCGACTCAGTTTTATCTGCGGCTCAGTGTTAAAAGTCGCCAGAAGAGATTAGAAAAATTTAAGAGATATCAACGTGCTCGAAAAAACAGGAAAGCAAACCCTTATTTTCTTTTTCAGTTAATGCAACTGAATTTGTGATCTTTAATTGTAGTAATATTGTGCGTCATCAACACCGTTCCATAAAGGCCAACAATTTGAAAGACGGTTTACTTTTCAGACACATGAATATCGCATTTCATAAAGCAACCAATGCTTTGATTTATACACCTGTTTATGTCTCATTAAGAATCGTTACGCAAACGGTCGATAATATCGCAAATATCACGAACTGTCCAACCTCCTTGAAGAAGGCGGCGATTCTCATATCTACTACATTACCCAAGCGGTGCCTGATCGAACATCGAACGTAACGTCGAACGCCATCGTTGAAAGAGGGCAGGCCCTAGACAGAGACCTCGCTATGTTGGAAAGTTTTCGAATATCACATACACGTGAGATACTCCGAGGCAAGCACTAGTTATTCGCAAGTAATGATAGGATGTTTCCGGATTATTAGGTGATTTATCCGCCTGAGGCTCATGTTCGACCAGGCATTGAAGAACTGCCGCTGGAACGCAAGGCAGAAGTTGATAAAACCCGAAGAGCGTTTAATTGACGATTAATTATTAGGATAACTGGCTGAAATATTGTTCTTTTGATTAGTGCGCACTGTGATTAGAATTTTGCGATTAACTTATCGATCCCAAACAGGTGATATCGCAAAACAGCCTATATTTTGGAACGGCCGGTAATCTCCTACTTGGCCGCATTTGTATAAAAATCAGAATAGAAATTTCTTTGTTAATCAAATGTAACAAACGCCAAATTTTCAAAGGGCGGAGGATTTCGCGATGTTTTCGTAGCAACACGGGTAATATCCGCGAAAGACTTCGTATTCAAACAGATCTTAAAAAACTTTTATGGACGCCAAGTAGGTTCTTAGAAACAAAGTTGTTTATAGCCTCAGTGAGATAATTCATTTTGAACACAAGGTTAAAAACAATATTTCTTGACATTTCAAAGTTTCTAAATATTTATGTTGAAACAATCGTAAAGGAAGCGAAACTATATACTTCTCCTAATTAAGAGAGTCTTATAAAATTTAACTTCCTTTTCAAGAAAATACCTTAAATGCGGAAACAAATAATCAAATGATATGTTAATATGATTTTTTGTGTCAAGTTTAACTTTTTCGAAAAGAAACTAGGAAAAACTGCAACGATCTGTTTGCTAAAGTGGCCAAAAGTGTCGGTTTCGTTTCCAATAAAATCATAAGGCTCCCTTTAAATCTAGCACCTTTGAACAACCCATGAACTCGTTGTTATTCTATCTCATATGGGAAAGTTCACGAGTACAGTAGTACTTAACAAAGAAGATTAGTTTTGTTGACTTTTCCCTTTTCGAGATTGAACTTGATAGTATCTCACAGGATGACGTTCCGATCGCTTCTGAAAACCCATAACAGGATGTCAAAACACTTATTTCGTTTCGTAAACAATTTTCTTTTTACTAAGAATGTTGGTAATTTTACCCTTCGTTTAGTATTCACTAGTATTCGTTTGGTATTTACATACTTAGAAAAACTGAGGGGAAAATTCCCTGTATCTGTACTTTTGCCCAAACGGTCTCGGTAAATCTTATGTACCCAGCAAAAAACACGAAAAAGGTGCAAAAATTGAAACTCACCTTCTAAAACACACTTCGATGTCCTTTCCAAGATTCAATCTACGAAGCTGCGAGTTCTCTCTAACTGAACTGTCTCCTCGAGTGTCTCCTCTTAGTAAGACACGACACTGCTCGTATATGACCGCTCCTCAACCACAGCTTGTGTAATATAACTAGTCCCGTAAACCGTTAGATGGTTTTATAGCCAATGCAAGACGCGTGTGCTTTTGTGTGGCTTTATTATAATCAATGGCTGATTTATAACGGTTTTGATTCATAAGGCTTAGCCCTGTCGACTTTATCACCCAAATCACTTCAAGTTTAATTTGGGCTGCTACCATCGGGGGGTAGTATGCGATAAACCATTTTAGCACTGCAAATTGTATAGCTCTTAACTTCTATTTACAAACAAAAAACTCAATTCATTATCTGAATAGTCTCTAAGTATTTTCATGCACAGCTAACTAAAAGTCCCTACTCAAAGTTCCATGCTATAAAACTCTATTCGCTAGAAAACATTCGGCTAAGCTGTTAAAAATCCTTACTGAAAAGAATTAATTCCCATCAGTTTTCGAGTGATGGCTTGTAATATCATTCCTCACCTAGGAGCTTGCGTTTTGTTATTCAAGAACCCGTTGCAAGCTGAAACCAGGCGAAGAAGCACTGGCTGCCAGCTAGGGAATAGGTTTTGGCTATCATTTAATACAAGATTGGGTTTCTTGCAATTTAAGACACCTCTGACTGGAGGGGAACGCTTCAAGCAAAAAGGAAAACATTTATTCGTAACTTATGGCTTAATATGAAAAAAATTACATTTGAGCATTGATAGTACAAAAAGTAACAAAGATTTCTGCAAATCGCAAATTTATTTTTATTTTTGTCCAAAAGTATCATTAGTAATTCAACTCACAAATGAATGTTGGTATTAAGCAATGGCAATATATGCGCATAAATTATGCTTTGAATCTGTTTATTTCAGTTGATCTAAACCCATTCCTTATCTCATTAACCACTCCTTTTCACAAGTTTGATAATTAATTATCTTTAATTCATTTCAATGCAGAAGTCACGTTTTTAGATTTAAAGAAGAAATTTTAGAACTTGTCGAGAAGTTTAGATAACGAGCTATAAACAGATGATTAGACGAAAAGATTGACACGCGCACACAGCAGTTAAACAAGTTTCCTGATCTGTTCATATTTTAATTAGCAATACAATTTGTCAAATTTTCTTTAATTTCAAACTATACCGTGGCGTTTACCTGACATCTGTTTTGTCTTATTACTTGAATTGTGCTGCAAATACAGTTAACAGGAGCTTCGTGTGGTTTCCTTAAAGTAACTTACATAGAATAGATTTGCATTGGAGACAGGGGCGTCGCCAAAGGGAGGGGGGGTTTGGAGTGGTGCGGTACCCCCCCCCCCCAAACTCTTTGTGCGTCGGCACATCAAGGATATATAGTATATAGTATATAGTATCTATAAAGTAATCAAGTATAATATAAGTTATATATTTAGTATATAAGTTCCATTGAAAAACGTTGAATTATCTAGCTCATGACTTAATGAAACACAAAAATTTCTTTTGCTCAGAAATAAAAGAAAACTTAGTCCATTAGTTTCTTATCTTTTAGGTCATTGCATAAAAATCTTCAAAGCAAAAGGTTGCAAACTATATAGCTGAAATGAGAGGACGATGAACCGAAGGGCTGGGTGAGGGGCACTGTCATTAGATTTTCGAATCTATGCAACGAAACTGTACCAAAAGCTTCGTTTCTATAAAGTTGATCTGATCCAAATTTTTCAACGGGTTTAACACCTTCAATGTTTTCAGTGTTGAGAGATTATTTCTTTATCCAAGAGATTCATATACTACAAAAATGCCTTTTTTGCTTCGAAGGAGCTAAGTCTGTAAATCATCGCTAAAATTGAAAGGACAGCTATCAGGGTGTTTAGTTTTATGCTAATTATTTTAAGTCAAACAAAGCATTAAGTTGATTGATATATAGGTCATTCCCGAGTTTAAATACGAAACATAAATACAATCAAGTATTGACTGCTTGCAATAAAGGTGCATTGATTACAGTGCAAAGAAGTTATGAGATTTTTATCATGATCCATGTCAAACGTTTTGACAGACCACGTATATTCTTTTTAGCCGAGAAGTTTTATTATCGAAACTTTTTACCACATCATACCTTATCAGATGGCCTAAAAGTTAAGAGAGAAACCTTACGTAGCATGAATACAGTAAAGATTCACCACAAAGGTTATCAATGCAACACTATGAAGCAACAGGCAATCGATAATTATCGATTAAGGTTATTACGTCAAACTGATGGGATTTCATGCAAACATTTATTATCCATCTGCCATTATGACATGCAATTATCATACATCAACTCATTTAAGTGTAATCTTCACTTCATATCTTCGTTTCAACTGTGTACAGGAAATTGCTAGTCTTTCTGTCTAAGACAGTAACAATGGTCTTCAGATTTTTAAGATACTAAAGGTTTGTTATTGGACAACTGCTATCATGATGTTACTATCGGAGCCCGGGATAGAGCATCACAATTGAAACCAAAGACAGCTAAGCTATGCTATAATCTAAAAAAAATTTGGAACGAAAAATATTCAAAGGTGGAAAACTCTCTTCAACCAAGTAGCATTACTGCACCACAGCTGACATCAGCAAATCAAGATACCTGTGAACCCGCCCATTTTCCATTTTACAACACGCATAAATGATTCAGTATTGTTATGGCCATATTAAAACTGATTTAAAATTTGTTTCGACATGTGCCTGAAAATTTTTATGGTATTCATTTCTAATTTAGCAATTGGCCTATATGTGTCAGCAATCATATATAATGTTTGTACAATCAAAAAATTTTCAAAATGCTTCTTCACCTCCTTCAATCTGTTTTCTATAAGCAAAAGTCTTAAACATATGTCTTAAAATGTTAAATATAGTATTAATAGCATTAAACCTAAATCTTTGTTGTTTAGAAAGAAAACGGCTGCATGTTCCTACAGTAAGTTTCACACTTATCAGAATAAACAATTCAACCTAATTATTATATTTCTATATTCACATCCATATGGTATAATCATGGCTTGTATGCAGGGAACACGGAACCAATATTTTCTGAAATGTACTTGAAACAATAAAAAACGTCACCCTGTTTTGATTTTTAACATCTTAAGCCCCCCACCCCCACCCCCCCCAAAAAAATGCTTTAGCCCCCTCAATTCATAATATGTTCCGCGGTCCTTGCTGATATGTTGGAACTGGATGATAAATGATAAAGCGGCAGGTATCAAAAGTAGTTTTCAAACAGTGCTAGAGAGATAATTTATGCCGTAAGTCTTCGGTCGGTATAAAAATAACTTTCATCATATATCAGAAAAGCTTCTAGTTTGTCCCCCCTGAATGATCTAAACATCAATTAATCTTTAATCGCTTTTTGGATTCATCCCTAAATATAAGTGATTATTTGTGAAGTCATATATTTGACTGATTATTTAATCTTGTCAATGTAACAAGGAAATTACAGCATTCAGAAGCTGAGGCGCTTTTAGTCATGAATTCGACACGCGTAAAGGCGTCTGCCCTCACCCCGGTAGAGGGGCTTACTCAGTGAGTGAGTAGAAATCTTTAGATCTGAAAGAACTTGGTTTCATGAAAATTGGCATGCATGAAAAAAGTTACCGCTTTTTGCTCCAAAACCATATAAAAATTGGACAGGTGGAATATGAATATGGTCGGAAAGAAATTTCTTTATAGGGAAACTACCTGTTTTAGTAGGCATACTACCGTTTTTGTTAAACAGGGTCTCATTTTTCTGAAGAATATTCTAAAATTGTAAGGTCATTTACATTTTTCTAAAAAGGATTTTGCCAAAGATATGCGAAGATTTAAGAGACAAAACACCCTTAAGTTAGGCATACTTCCTAGCTATCCTTTATAAAATCAGAAAAATAACTGATGTCCTCAGATAAACTGGGATCTCGAACAATATCCAAACTAGTATTACAAAAACCAATAAAGGTTCTATTCTTGCAAGTAAATTTTCTCTCCATATACTAGGTTCCAAATGAGTTAAGATTTCCTTTCGAAGACAAGTATGGGAACCAGCCGAACATCATCCTAAAGTACTTTGGTCATGCTTTAGGCATAAGTACATTCACAGAACTCAGATTAATGGTCAGCTAATGCTTCGTTAAGTGATATAGCAACAGTTGGTAATAGAAATGATGAAAAGCTTAAGCGCAAAGTTTCCCTACATCTTAACCTCAGTCCTTTTGTGGGGTGCATCAAAATAAGAAATTTCGATGATAAGTTAGTATTTTTGGAAGCACTAAAGCAGTTTGCTCAAAAAAGTCTCTAAGAAATCACAGCATTATTTAGCCAAAATGCTCAAGGCCATTCACGCCTTTCTTCTTTAAAATAATATTATGTGGAATCAAACGGTTGATCGAGATGGTGGTCCTGATACTGCACGGGTTTATCCTTACTCTTTCCATTTAAAAATCTTTTAATAGCAAATGCACAGCTTTGCTATTTTTCAACATTACCAGTATCAATAGACGATTATAAACAACATGACTTGAAAAGCATTCATTTTCTCATCAACTCGGACAAAAAAGCCAGTTAATCTGTTTTGGTGGAGGCCTCAAGGCTGGGAATATGTGATAATACAGCTACATGTTTTGGAAATATCTTGTCTTGTCAAATGAACAGCAAAAGGTGTCAGCCCAGAAATTGAATATCATTTAAAAATAGATCAAAATTAAAAAACAAGGTCTAAATAAAACGCAATAAGCTTACAAACTGCACTCGCTGATTGTTTTAGCAAACTGCGCCCACACAATGTTGAACCCCAATAGATTGTCACACGATAAGAGCAACATTTGGGGCCTAGCGTTTAATGTAGTTTCAGATATGGGTTAAAAATAAGTTAGTTACAGGTTGAATAAGTGATGCCACACGATCCAACCTGAGTTACATGATTTTCTCTGTCAAAAGGAAAAAACGCACGGAGATAAAGAGATGCAATATTCGCATCGTTAGGTATAAACGTTGGCTTGCATTGTCTAAGATAGATTCAAGAACGTTGCATTGAGGGTCACGATACTGATTCGTTCAAGATTTGAATGTCTTACCTTAGACTTTGTCGTTACCCTCTTCGATAGAGTGAATGTAGAATACTTTGCTGCTAAAAGCTCATGTGTTCTTTCAATCATCATAAAATGTTCTGAAGAATCGATAAAAGATCGCAATTTAACAACGTTAAATATGCATGCAAATATTCAAAGTGAATCGTCTTGGGACTTAACCCAAAGCTATGGATAAGTATCACGGGATGAAAAAAACTTAAAGGCAAGCACGAAAAAATGCCATACTGGTATCCAAAAGCCCCTTTAATCAAGGCTTGCGCAATATTGTGGAACTGGTCAATAGAAGAAGTAGCCCATCGAGGAATAGCCGAACAATGCAGGCTGGAGGGGTAACATAAAGAGAGAATGGCAATCTAATAAATTGTGCAACATGGCAGAAAAGCAATCTGGAGTTGTAATTCACAATTCATGCAGAGTGTGTTACTTCAGTAAAGCTATAGAGATGGGAAAACTGTGACAATGCGAATCGTTGCAGAGCGGTCGCATTAAGTGGGGGGAGAATTCAAAGCCAGGCACAGCATTGCAGTAAAGCTATGATTTTTATGAAAATCCGTATCATCACAAAAGGCTTTATAATGTGCCAGTTCATGACATTCAATACCATCATACCAAGATGGTTGCTCAGCAGTCTGAGAAGAGATGGTGATACTACATCGATGCTACATCAAATGCACCACACAATTTTAGACATCTAACTAAGCATGTCTCAATTTCAGTGGCTTTGAATTTCATTGCCTAAAGTTTTACTTCCAAACAGCGGGTTCATGACTCATGACAAAATGAATTTATAATACGGTGACGTCATATGCATACTAACAAAGTGCAACAGTGTTGAAAACAAATGAAAAAGAACAAAAGAAACCCAATGCTTGAAGCCCTCTAATTCTCCAGTAACCTTCTCACGGCCTTATCTTGGTTGGCAAACAAATTAGGTCATACCAGTGGGGGCTTGAATCTCGACTTTCAACATCAAATCATACTTGTTTTTAGTTTACATTAACTGCTATAGCAACTGGAATTCGTTAAATTACACGATAGCCAATTTGGTTGAGTTTTCTTAAAAACATCCTTTGGAAAAACATCACAGTAATTGTAAGTCACTTAATTGAACCTTAAATGAGCAATTCACCTCGAAGCCCATTGGACCAGCAGGATTACATGGAGCTTTGGCAGTAAAATGAGAATCAGTTTCCTGCATTGACTGAAGATACTCACGGGTATACATGTCATGTATTATGAATCAATTCTCAAAGCAAACACAACCAAGCATTTTTGGAAGTCTTAAGCAGCTCTGTAATGCCTTTTTACGCTTACGCTTTTGACAAGCCTGCTAATTAACAGCACTGTGAAGCATGATTCACCATCTCACATAAACAAGAAACGAAACGCCCAGCTAACAGAAATGTTTCCGCGTTCATTTGCTTTTAAAGGGAAATACACTTAGCCATAATCGTCTCTAAAAATGAAATTTCTAAAAGACTTTTTAGGTAAACAGTACAAATAACATATGATATTTTGGAAACAGTGAGAAGTAAGAATTATATTTTCTATTCTATATATGATATCTAGAGAGAAAAAGAACGAGACATAATGCTCTTTTTCAGTTTAAGAACTGATTGCAAAATCTGGCGTTGTCCTTGTAGCAGGTACCACGACGATCAAGCACGTAAGTGGGAGTCAAAGTTTCAATTTCGTTACACCACGAGTTTCTTTTTCAGGCCTAGAGTCAGAAGACAATGGCAAATCTTTCCTTGTTCATTCGTACTCAGTCTTCTACTAAAACCGAAAAAAAAATTGTGGTAAAATGTTTCCTATTCAAGGACCTGCAGCTGAAAAGTTTTGAATGGAAACTATTCTCTCTGGAAAAATTGTGCTTTTAGTGAGAGATCCTGAGAGTAAAATGTTTTATATAATATCAAAGAGAAGAATGTTAAGTTCCAGGTTCAGACTACATACTCTCATTTCAGTTAATGAATAGAGGTTATTGAACTGCCATTTAAAATTATTCTAGAAGCAAGAAACTTAGAAACTAATAACATTTAAAAACTAAGAAGAATGAACTGATTTTGAAAGCTGAAAGAATCCATTGACTTCTTAAATAGTGCCATTCACAGTGCACCAACAGGGCGTGTTGATATTCCTACATACGATCAACTAACCTAGCTACATAATGCTGTACTTTTTCAGCATGCATTTCACTGACATTTCACCCTAAGATGCAGAAAAGACAATTTCAACTCGACCTTTTTACAAAACTACGGAAGGAAAATATTCTACTAGAACATTTAAGGATATCAGTGCAATTTCCTTTGGTTGCAAAGCTGATCGATTGAAGAGTAAAGAGGTCGTGGCAAACACAAAGCACATCGTAAATCTATCGTCACCAATAATTCCGTAAAATTCCTCAATTTCACTATGAACAGAAGAAACAATTCTTTGTTGAATGTCCAACCTTTTAAAACCAGATCAAACTCAACTGGCAGGTTGAAGCAAAATGAAATGCTCTCTCTTCCTTTTTTTAAGAAGGAGATGCAATTTCAAGGAAATCGGCAAGCTTGACGCGATTACATGAGCACGTTCCGTGACCTGACGCCTCAGGACTCAAGGAACCAAAAAATGTCAGGTCCATTTATGACGTCATTATTTAAGATATGTAAGAAACAAGATACTTTTAGATATGTTAACTGAAAACACTATCTGTAATTCAAGTCAAAACATTTCAGCCAAAGATACGCCTTTTATTTCTACTTCATTAATTAAACCTTGTAGGACAGAATCTTGTCAACTGTCTACACCTTTCTTGCACTTTTTGGGGACTGTTAGTAGAACAATAATTTTTGTAAGTGATTAAAAACAGTACGGAAAATATTTTTTCAGTTCATTCATAGCTTTAAAGTTAATGCATTTAAGTTGTTTTAATTACATCACACAGCACCTATGCATATTTCTTGGCATGGTATTAGGTTCTAAGGTATTCTTCGTGCTAAGCATGGAATCAGCTGCTAATGACTGCAGTACTATAATCAAAATCTAAATCCACAATCGTTACAATCTTATCAAAAGTATGGCTTCTTCTCTAAAACATTCCAACCAATTTCTTCAAGCATGTAGTCAAGCATTTCCCAACTTGCAAAAGCAGGTTGTGAACAAATTTGAGACCAGAACGTGAATCAGGAAATTTTTAGTACAGGTAAACAAATTTCCTATTAAACTGCAGCCAAAAAACTTCCCATTTCTTGTCTAAAAACAAGGTGTGCTTTTTTCGTGTTGCAAAAATTCGAGGGTTCAGTATCAAGCATTTCTGTAATGAAAAGATAAACGCAAATTGATAAAAACTTTTTGTTTTTAGTATTCCACTCTTTTGAAATGTGAAGGTACACCCCTCGTTTCGACTTTGCAATCTCATAAATTGCCGATTTAGCACAATTGTTAAATTAAAAAGGCTACTTCTAAATGCCTTTGCATTACAGAAATAAAACGGCCAGTGATATTTAGGCTAAGACATTTAATCATCAGGAGGAGGGGAAGGATGGAGTTTCAAATGAGGACTAACAGGGGGATGAGATAAAGATTTCTCCAAATTGTAATAAACAGCAACAAAAGATGGATTTCAAATATCTCATAAGTATATCTCATTAGGTATTTCCTCTTGTAAATCAATTTACGAACAACCAATAAAAACAAAACTAAGCAGCTTTGTTGAAACAATTTAAAGTCGTTGAACAAGCTTACGAAGGAGGGAATCTAATGCTAACAATTGCACTGTTGATTGACAAAAAACAATAAATGGAAGACGATAAAGAAATTGGAAATATATACTCAATTATTTGTACATGGATAAGATTTTAAGAGATTTGAGGGAATTTTTTTTTAATTTTGAAGACAAACGACAAAGCTGGCTACTGTTGGAATGGGTCATCTCAAAGGAGTTGATGAAAGGCGAGCATAAGTTGTATGACGTCGACCTAGAGTAAGACTAGCCTGTGATACGTGCAGGTAAGGATAAGGCCTGACACGTGACCTTAACGGAACTGCTTCACCATGCACCTTGAGTTTTCCTAGACGTTAAAGGAAAGTTATCCACGTTTAAGTCGTTAAAGGAAAGCTCGTATCGCAATTTTTTGTCGATTTATGTTACTGATTTTGTCGTCACAATAATGGTTTGGTTACTATGATTCACAAAACATAAAGATATCTCTTTTTATTATCAAGCTACGCTTCCCGAAACCTGATGCTTTTTCTGCCTGTCAATGAAACTTTTTTTGCCTGAGAATGTTGTACTGGGCGGTAACAATCGTTGATTGTTGAAAAAACGCTGTTTTTCTTTTAAAGAGTAACCAATATGTTACGTTGAGAGTTCACTGTTTGCGCTGGAAAGCAGTCCAATAAGAACTGGCAGAGTGACTGTTCTCCGAAGCGAATAATGATTAGCTTGTAGCATTGAGATGTACTGCCTTTTTTAGATGGTTTTTGAGTAAAAAGAACATACTCGACTAGTGTAGACAGGCAGTTTTTCCCGAAGAACTTGTTGAGATGTAATGAACACGTAGGATGCGATTTAAAATATTTGAATTGGACTAAAAGGTCTGATAGTACCAGAGCAATTTTATGCCCTGGGTGCGGTTGCATCTTAGCGCCCCTAGCTGGATTGCTGGTTATTCATACCTCTTTAAAGCCCAATTTTCTTAGCTCATTTGCTTTTGCTTTCTGTGACTCAATTTCAAACAATATACGCTATTTAGAAACTGAAGAAATAATGTTGGCAGTTCCTAGCCTGTTGTCCGACATGATCAGATCAGACTTTTACCAAATGAAAATGGAACTAGACTACTTTAGAAGATATAAACATGTTTGATGTCTCTTGGTTGATTGGGTCATCACATTCTGTGAAGCTGCTCAGCTACCCCCTTATAAAACAAGCTACCACAAACTTACTCCAGTGAAATGACGAGTTAATGAAAACCATTGATAAGATTGACCTACCCACAAAGACAGTTCATAAGCACAATGACATAATTGCTCTTAGCTGTGCTGACTAAATGACAACCCAGCCCTCTATCTTATCACATGCATTGATGTGGCGCATGTTATCGTCTCTTGAACCAAAGTCTATTCAACATGTTATTACACTTTGATGTGGGAAGTTATAGCTATTAACCTGAACTTAGTGAACGTTGTTCAAACAACCACATAAAAAGTTCATTGACTTCAGTCTTAAGATTTAGGATCTATATAGCCATTATTAAGGTTGATCGAGAATACGATACAAATGTGAGAGTAATTCATGCTCGGTTTTATGAAATAGATAATAAACAACAATTAATAAGGCGAAACATTATACGAGGACACAGTGTTTCAGGCCTTCAAACCGCTGGCGTCCGCAAAAAACCGATAGATGCCCTTGTTGAAGAGTCTACGGAAGCGATCCGTTACATCGGTCAGACAAATGAAGATGGGCAGGGCGCAAACCCATCGCGTTTTCCAATCATTTCTTCATCAAGGAGTAAAGTCTTCGATCTCTAGTCACGTTTTTTCATGGCATCAGCAAACGGCCACTCAGCGAGGAGTGATTTGGAAATAGGTAAAATTTGATAATTGAAATCATATCTGATTCTCACCAAAAGTACCCCTCCCCTTGCAAGTCTAGATTCTTAATAGTTGAATTTTTTATTAATTCAAATATATTTTTGAAAAGTAAGTTCGATTTACCTGGCGTTGACTGTAGAAGTAAATAGGTACTTCAAATAAGCCAATAGTTCACAGAATGTGACATTTATAAATATTGACTACTATACCCTTAATTTAATTTTTCATCACAGATCTCTTTGAAGTCTCATCCCCAAAATCTCACAAACCTTTAGATCATGAAGCTGCTTCAAATATGCATAATTTTATTCCAATTTTACTAGAAATCCCAAAGATTAGGTGATGAACGTTGAAAATTCATAATACTTATGTTCTTTTGTAATTGTATTTTGTTAATTTGTCTTTCTTTGATAATGGACTAGAATGTTTCATCTTAAATCACAAGGAAAGGCTGAGGTTGCTTGAATTTTTGTCAACTATATAGCTGCAATTGTCCCTTAGGTGCGATTCGACAACTGTTTGTTTTTCAAATGCTAAATGAAGCGATTATCTGCATCCACTCGACATAGGCAGTAGAAAAATCTTTTAGAAATTTCTTAAACTTTTTGTAATAACCCATCTATCCAGAATAACATTGGCTAAATGTTTGCTTTAATATTATTTTTCAATTTCTGGTTGAAACATTTTTAAGCACAATCTAGTAGAAAGATACAAAATATCATCAGACAATTTAATTTCAAAGTTCATTTTAAAAATTCAGTTAATTTGGGTTGAAACTTCTGATAAGGAACTTTAAATCAATTTTCTGACATTCCGACAAATGTTTTGCTACATTGATGAAATGAAAATATTTTAGCTTATATCCTTTCTCCTTGCTACACAAAAATTTATACTAAAGTTAGGTTTTGTTTCTGTAACGGTTTTTATATTGGTATCAACGGTACCATAGCCATATATTGGTACCATAGCCTGGATTAAGAAACAACATGTTGATTATGTATAAGATACTGCATAAAATTAGCCTTTTCTGCTGGCTGTGAATTCGTTCAACGATCTACCACACTAGAAAAGTCAAATCAATGCTAAAAAGTCAGAAAACTGCATATTTAGGTAAAGTTAAAAAAATACTTTGTGCCAAGACACTCGAGCAGTTGTACACTCACGTACCTTGCGGAGGGCAAATTACAAGACCGTAAACACGACAAATAACCAACGTTGCACTCTTCGCGCTTCTAATCCTGAAACCGAAGAAATAATGGATAGATAATTCGATAATGCTTACGAAGGTTTTGCTAAAATTCCATGGTTAATCAAGTCTCTAAAAGCCTGTAGGCCACCCATGGAATTAGACTTCGAGTCAATAAGTATCGTGGGGTTGTGCTCACTCAAAACATGGCGCTCTCTTTTCTGGTGTAGACGGAATGTTTTAATCAATTGAGACCACTTAATAAGAATCATATATTATTATTAAATTTAAGTTAGTTTTAAAACATGTTGTTTATGTTGAAGAATAATGATTGGAAAAGATAATCAAGTGTTGCATAAATAAAGCAGAAACCTGACAAGATTTTTTTTCTGTTTTGTTTATCCAAACAGAAACGTTACGTAAAGTCACGAGCCATGAAAGTCAAATAACATGTGCAGTTTGGCATACTCCACTCACATAAACACTAAAGATCGCCTCATATTTCTAAGGTATTTGCTGTTACCATTTTAACATAAGAGTGTCCTTTTTGAAAGGTGGATGTGGTAGGGTCAAGTGGTTAACAGATCCTTATTCTGCTTACACCAACTATCTTTTTATAATGATGATTTTGTATTTAATTTAAAACACTGATACACATTCCCCAGAGCACTGGGCTCTAGTTCGAAACGTGATTTTCAAATTCTACTGCTCGATAATTATACATATACGTGGTAAACTGCAGTAGATCTTTGCAATTTTCAATGCCAATCGTTCTTTATCAGAAATTATGCTCATACCATTTCCAAAGCACTAGTGTTCTCAAATAAACTCATATTGAATAGAAATGACAGAAAAGTGCTTAAACCGTCGTTTATCGTTGCCAAGAAAAAGAGACGTATCTTGCTTCTTGCCACGGAGTCCCAAGAGGTGCTTCATTCTACTACCATGCTCACTACGAGGGGGCAATTCACTCTTGCAATAAGCGTACGAGATTTTCCCTAAAACCAAAGGATTTCTAAGGATTTCCAGATAAAACAATAGGATTTTCACAAAAAATGTACGAGATTTTCTTGGAGTGATTTGCCCCTCGGCTCACTAATTGTCAACATAAAAGATTTACCAAATAGCCAAAGTCTGCAAGGATCACATACATGCAAAACTCCTCTTAAAGGTTTAGCAAACAGTACGTCTGTTATCTCATCGGTCTATTTGAAGAGGGAATAGAGACCAAACGAAGCACTGACTGAAATCCTAGTATCATGAATTTGTCTTGGTTTGAAATTTATACTTGGACTAAAATGGTTGCAAAACGCTTTATTTTTTCATTCAGTATTTACGCTGCATATATAGCAGATATCTGGTGATTTAACTGGAAATGAATGAGGAGAAATCTTGTGAAAATTCATCGGAGCGAACACTGCCGTTAGTCCTATAAGGCGACTGCACGTTGGCGTATTGACTACCGGACCGCAATTTCCTAAAGAACGTGGGAAAACCAGAACTCAATAGACAAGATTGCAAATTGATACATTAACGAGAATGACACTTGTGTTTTGATTGGAAATAGTTTGGTTTCCAGAACGTATTTGAAGTACATTGACTGGTTAATGAGAAAGACGAGTTGGTAATATCCCCAATTAAGCAAACACCGACACGTCGCGTTTAATCTCTTTTCCAATAATAATTTCTTTGATTGATTGGTAGTTTAATCAAAGCACTGAATAAGGAAGGATTCTTGTGACCGTTAAGCTTAAATGATAATCGACCACTTTTGGTAGTGACAGATGACAGGAGTGCGTCACTGACATTGCTGATAAGATTGGATTTGCAAAGCAGACTATGGCGAGCCCAGTCTTGGGTTACTTATCAGCGAGTTACCCTCGCAGAGGCTTTCATTGTTAACTGAAGTTACAGAAAAGATTTCCAATATGGACCCGAGGACTGAAACGCTTAACAGCTATGATTAACTAGGGGCGTGCAAGTGTTTTGAAGAGTGAGCAAAATGTTAGAAACTGCTCGTTTAAGCATAAAAATACTGATGTCAAGTTTTTCTTTTTATATTGTAAAACAGGGAAGAACTTTTTTATACATAAAACACTTCTATGGGAACCAATGAATTAAAGTTCAGGCTGGTAGTTCTTAATATCTTCCAAAATTTGAGGCCTGATTGTTCTCAATTTTTTTCGTAAATTATCGGGGTGTAAGCTAGCTTGTGTGCTCTTAGAGGGTGTTCAGGCCTCATTTGCCAACAAAGAAAGCGAGGCACCCTTTTATTTGCTTACAAGTTTGAAAAATTACCAAAAAAGCCCCCCTAGATGGTGAAAAAATCCGCCTTTTTGAGATGAAATTTTTAAGGAGGCTTCACACATTGTTTGAAAAATACATTTTACAATAGCTCAGTCTAAATTTCATTTTAATTTGTTCGCAACTTTTATTTTTAAGCAATTTTTAAAATGATCTTATAAAAAATTTAAGTATGTTATGTAGCAAAGAATGTCAAGATGAACTGGAGAAAATTAATTCATCTACTATTTACAAATTGAATAAATCTTCTATTAACATTCAATAGAATCTTAGAGCTTGAATTGTTTTCAAAGCTCCCAGCATTGGGTGAAACAAACGAGCCATAACCTTTGTATTCAAAATCCCCTTGTGAGACCGAAGGTTAAATTTGCAAGTTCTGATTACTCAGTTTCCAAAGGCCAAAAATCGTCAACAAAGTTCCAGATGTAGTCAAAATAGCCTGTAATTATAGAGAATTTAAAGGTCTGATAAAAACATGGTTCAGTGAAAATAAACCCGCGTGTTATTCTTGCAGTGAATTAACTACAGTGAATTAATTATTCACCCTTCAAAATCAGCCTCGTGATAGTATGATTATGGTTGATTTGCTATTGGAAAAACTAGCATTAAATAAATCACAAAATGCGATATGAAACAATATAGGGAGCTATGGCCTCCTTACTTTTTCTCTAAATCAAATTGCAAGGCCCCCCAGTTCTCTAATTGCAAGGCCCCCCAGTTCATGGTCAGTGGCGTGGGCCTTGCAATGGCTGATCAACGCCTTCCATAATACTGAATATAAAATCGTTTCTCCATGTAATTCAAACTGAGTTATGAGCTTTGAGTAAAGAATTGCTACTGTAATTACAGGACCACTACAACTTTTTAAAATATCAAATCTGTTCCTGGGTCATCGAGTCACCCAAGGAATACAGGATGCGACAGCAGAGCAGAGAGCAGAGACTGCCTGACCTTAGTGTAAAAATGACGCACAGTTTTAAGCCTTAGAATTCACATAAAAGCACAATATTTTGAGAATTTCAGGCCAAAAATAATTAGCTCTGTGCAATTATTTCCGAAATCTGCTGATGACACGAAGATGAGTTCGTGCAATGCATTACAAAACAGCTGTCGTAGGAATATCGTAACAACAGAATTCTCTGTTCGCCGTTTCACGCCCACGAAACCATGAAATCTAATCATGGCTTTCAGCAAAAAAGAAGGCTTTAGTTGCCTATTTAGAGGGCGTGAGCTGTAAAGCGATTTCAGCCCAACATGTAAACAGCCATGTAGGCCACAGAAATGGTCCAGATCATGTATAAAAAAGAACATCTTGAGAATACATCAGTAATTGTTATTGTTAGCTTCAAGCCATTAATGGGTCATTTAAATGGGTCAAATCTACTGGGTGAGCCCCTCTCTAGCACTTTTGTCATAAAAGAAACATTGTTTCCCGGCTCAAATAATGTTTTCCCACTGCAGGTTTCGTATTTTGACTTCCTTTCATATTCTACAAGGATGACAAAAGGGAAAAAACAGAAAAGATTTAAATCATTCCAGCTGGCTTAAATTTATTAAAGCAAAAGGCACTTGTTGTTCTCTATCGGCGAAGAATTGAAAATCAAAACTTTCCACTTGACAGTTCCAATGGTACCAAAATTATCGTCACACCACTGAAGATGAAGTTTTCTAGTTCACGATCATACAGTGCAGCCATCCTTTTTGAAAAAGGAAGTTATATCATTATTACTTTTATCTTCCTTAATTGGATCAATAGCCTAATAAAGCAAATAGATGAAAAACAACTTAATAACTCTGAAATTGTTTTGCGCCTGTGTCTAATGAGTCTGTTCTACGAGTTTCAAAATAGCGACCCTCTCTTCATAGGGTATTTTTAAAGGAAATTCACACCAACTATTTTCACAAAGTTGATAATTATCCAAAAGGCATGGTGATAAGAGTTGGACGCAGTGTAAAAAGGAATTATGCCTTATCGAAACACAAAACTGAATTTAAAATCTGAAGTCAATGAAGGGAATTTGCTTTCCCTGTAGAAGGTAATATTGGATGCATGGTGGAGCATTTTAAAGCACATACGGAGAATAAAAGAAAGCAGGAGTTAGAACCCATTGAAACCCCTTCTATCATCTAAAATAATAATAATAAAAATAATAATGATTAAAATAACAATAATAATAATAATAATTATAATAACTTTTTTTTTAAACATCTCATTTTCATTGAATACATTTTAAATTTACAATTATACGACTCGCTTTTACAAGCATCATATAATTGGCTTATCTGCATTACAATATTTAAAAGTCAATTAGTTCGGGGCTTAGCCATGGTTTGTTTCGACGACAGAAGATATAGTAGGTGCAGCGGATAGAAATGTTCATGAGTTTCATCAAGATGGATTTAGTTTGATTTGAGTCAAAATTAAGTTGGTGTAGCATGTCAGAGAG